>NW_026712277.1:3356042-3956042 GCF_030504385.1 Musca domestica
GCTGCTTCTCAGAACTGTTGAGCGGTAATTTTTTTTCTCGAGCTACCAGAGCATGAAATATATAATTATGGTATATAAATATTTAATAATTATAAGTTTTCTCACCGAAATGTGAATAAAATTAGATTTGAATAACGTAATAATAACGAGAAGTGGCAACGGCATAAAGAGACATCTCAATTCGGATTTTTTGTTTCTTAATTAGCCAAGAAGTGCAAAAATATTCAAGGTGGCGAGAGGGTAGGGAAATAATTTTTATAATAAACAAGTAAAAAAGAAGGAAAGTTCGGCCGGGCCGTTTTTTGAATACCCTCCACCATTTGGAACGAATTTGGCCATTTTCAAAAAAAAAAGAAAAGAAAAATAGAATAAAAAAATAAATAAAATAAAATCCGTTAAAAATTTTGTTAAAATCTTAAAAATACCGAATGTAGCCGTTATATTAGGGCCCATACGACGCCGTGGACCTGCATAGGCAACTTTTTTTATAAGCCATTACAATATTCAAATGAGAAACTTGAAAAAAAATTAAATAGTTTAGCTAAAATCATCAAAATACCGAATATCAGGAGGTATTCTTATATGGGGGCTATACGAAGACGTGGACCTGCACAGACAATTTTCTGTCACAGGCTGTAGTATTCATTACGGATTTCAAACACCAAATTGGAAACAATTCCGGCGAATAATGTCGCTAAAATACGGATATCAGGAGGTACCCTTATACGGGGGCTATACGAATACGTGGACCTGCACAGAATATTTTCTGTCTTAGGCTGTAGTATCCATTACGAACCTCAAATACCAAATTCGAAAATATTCCGGTGAAAAATGTCGCTGAAATCATCAAAATACCGAATATCACGAGGGTACCGTTATAGGGGGGCTTTAGTAAGACGTGGCCCATTTTCAATACCAAAAGTCCTGCACACATAATATAGACTCAACCAAATTTTATCAATCTACTTCAATTCAACTCTACTTCATTTCCATCGGAAGCTAGAGTGATTGCCACAGACGGACAAAGGACGGACATGGCTAAATCGACATAAAACTTTATGCTGATCAAGAATATATATACTTTGTGGGGTCTAAAATTTATATTTCGAGGTGTTACAAACGGAATGCCAATCTTAATATACCCTCCATACTATGGTGGAGGGAATAAAAAAATCAAAGTTTGTCGGTCCTTATTTCTCCTTTCAATAATAATTTTTACAAATTTTACGTTTGTTTTTCCTTTCCAAAAAATATTAAAAAAAATCATGCTAGTTTTTCCTTTGAAAATAATTTAAAAAGAATCCACGTTCATCTTTCTTTTGAGAAAATCATTTTTAAAAAACACGAGTTTGTTTTTCCCTTCCAAAAAATTATTTTTAAAAAAATCCACGTCTGTTTTTACTTTAAAAAATAATATCTAAAAAAATCCAAGTATGTTTTTCCTTTGAAAAATATTTTTTAAAAATTCCCAGTTGGTTTTCTCTTTAAAAAATAATATTTAAAAAAATCCAGTTTAGCTTTTTCTTTGAAAACTAATTTTAAAGAAATCCACGTTTGGTTTTCCCTTCCAAAAAATATTTTTTAAAAAATTCTTTTAAAAAAATCCAAGGTTGTTTTTCCTTTGAAAAATAATATTTAAAAAAATCCAAGGTAGTTTTTCCCTTTGAAAATAATTTTTTTAATAAATTCCACGTTTGTTTTTCCTTTAAAAATATTTTTTTACAAAATCTATGTTTGTTCTTCCTTTGCAAAAAAATGATTTAAAAAAAATCCACGTCAGTTTTTTCTTTGAAAAATAATTTAAAAAAATCCATTTTTAAAAGAATCCACGTTAGTTTTTCATTTGAAAAATAATTTAAAAAAAATCTACATTAGATTTTCTATTGAAAAATAATTTATTAATAAATTCCACCTTTGTTCTTCCTTTAAAAAAATAATTTAAAAAAATCCATTTTTAAAAGAATCCACGTTAGTTTTTCATTTCAAAAATAATTTTAAAAAAATCCACATTAGATTTTCTATTGAAAAATAATTTATTAATAAATTCCACCTTTGTTTTTCCTTTAAAAAAATAATTTAAAAAAAATCCACGTTAGATTTTCCTTTGAAAAATAGTTTATTAAAAAATTCCACGTTTGTTTTTCCTTTAAAAAATAATACTAAGAAAAATCCAAGTTGATTTTCCTTTGAAAAATAATTTTTAAAAAAATTCCACGTCTGTTTTTTCTTTAAAAAATAATATTTAAAAAAATCCAAGGTTGTTTTTCCTTTGAAAAATAATATTTAATAAAATCCAAGGTTGTTTTTCCTCTGAAAAATAATATTTAAAAAAATCCAGGTAGCTTTTTCTTTGAAAAATAATATTTATTGCTAATAAAACTACTTTTTTTTAAAGCCAAATTTGTTTTCCTTTAAAAAAATATATTTTAAAAAATCCACAGTTGCTGGTCTTTAAAAATATATAAAAGTCCAAGTTTGTTCTGTTTTCTTTGAAAAAAATTTATATTCCAAAATTATATATTTTTAAAAATATATTTTAATAAGATCCACGTTTATTGGTCTCTTGAAGAATTTTTTTTTTAATCCACATTTGTTTTTCCTTTGAAAAAATGTTTTTTTTTTTTTTAATATCCAATTTTATTGGCCTTTTCAAAAATATTTTTAAAAAATCCAGGTAAGCCGATCCTTCGAAAAAAAATATTTAAAAAAATCCTTTGAAAAAATTATATATTTTAAGAATCAACGTTTCGTAAAACCTTGTTTGTTTTTCCTATTGAAAAAATAATATTTAAAAAAAATCAACGTTGGTTTACATTTTGAAAAAAAAAAATTAGAAATTCCTTGTTTATATTAGCTTTAAAAAAAAAATAGTGTTAAAAACAAATATTTTTGTTTTTTTTTTTTTTTTTTTTTTTTTGAAAAAATAATTTTTAAAAAATCTACGTTTACATATCCTTTAAAAATAATTGGAAATAATTGCTTTGGAAAAAATATATAATTTATTATATAATATAATAAAATAATTATTTATATTTATAATATTCTAAAATGCACATTTGTAACCCCTTGCTCTAATATCCCATAACATAATTTTTAATCTTTAAAATTTCATACACATACTCTTGCTGTGGCTTTGGTTTAAATTCTATGAAACAAAATATCTCATCAATCATCATTTCTGACATTCATGCTGTAATTATGTCGATTTTAATATTAGAATCGAAGTCCATGAAATCCATAACACAAAGCTGGCTTTGTTTAATGTGTTCCATGATCAATAAGAATATTAAGTCATTATTAAAAAAATACATTAATGGAAAATATATAACAATTAATTATTATGAATTATTTTCTTAAGCCACAATCAGTGTCATATAAATATTTAGAAGTGTTTAATTTAATTTATGATTATAATTACTATTTTTTTTGTAATCTGCTTAGGCCCGCTGATGAAGATTTTTCTCACAGAGAGTTTATGATGATAAGCAAAAATAAATAAATAAAAAATAGAAAAAAAGAGTTGAGATAAATAATTTACATCCGAGAGTTGCTTTATATGCCTCCAAGTAGAGGACCCTTTGGCAGACCTATTCCAATCAAATTTTCTGAAATTTCAAAATTTATATATTTCCATTATTCCCTTTATATTTGTGATCACCGCGTATAACCTCATTCTACCTTGGCTACCTTTTGAAAAAAAAAAAAAATATTTCTTTCCTTACCTTCCAAAGGATTTTAATATTCTCCTTTATTATTCGTCCACCCAGGCAATTTCTCATTACCACAACGATTGGAGGTTTATTTCTTATTTCTGAAAAAGAAATGAACAATATTTCCTTTATGGTTTTCCTTTTTTTTTCTCTTTTCATTTATTGACCATTCAAAGCGAATAGACATCAAAACTACAATGATCACCTCAGTGAAAAGGCGATACTAAAGCCCCATCCCATCCCACTCTCAACGGCAGTAAAAGCTCACGGAAACCCATTTCAAATGGAAGTGAACTGCAAAATAGTTTTTCTTTAGTATTTTCATTATTTTTTTTCTTTTTTTTTCATAAACTCCATTGAGGTTATACAAACTCGCCGAATGGAAGTTTCTTAGATGATGAAGTTCGTAAGAAGTGGACATAATGTGGCTTCTCTTTTTCAAATGGCCAAAAAGAGTGGCCGTTGTTGGGTTGTAGTGTCTTGTTTTCTTTTTATCTTTGGTGAAGGAAGATACTTTCCTGAGATACTTTATGAAGTTGCCTCGCTACGTGGTGTAGCTGCAGCAGCAAACTTAATTCAAAATGTGACAAAAGCTTTGACAAGATTCGTTTATATTCTTCCATAGAAATTATTAGGATTTAAGGGGAACAGTGTTTTCGACATAATACAAAAAAAAAATAAATAAATAAATAAATAAAGGATTAAAAAAAAATATATTTTAGGGGTCCATAAATAAACGTGGATTTTTTAAAAATAATTTTATAGGGTCCATAAATAAACTTGGATTTTTAAAAAATATTTTTAAGGGTCCATAAATAAATGTGGATTTTTTAAAAATATTTTTTTAAGGAGATCATAAATAAACGAGGATTTTTTAAAAATATTTTTTAACGGTCCATAAATAAACGTGGATTTTTTAAAAATATTTTTTAAGGGTCCATAAATAAACGTGGATTTTTTAAAAATATTTTTTAAGGATCCATAAATAAAACGGAGATTTTTTAAAAATATTTTTTTAAGGATCCATAAATAAACGTGGATTTTTAAAAAAATATTATTTAAGGGTCCATAAATTAACGAGGATTTTTTAAAAATATTTTTTAAGGGTACATAAATAAATGTGGATTTTTTAAAAATATTTTTTAAGGGTCCCTAATAAACATGGATTTTTTAAAAATATTTTTTAAGGGTCCCTAATAAACGTGGATTTTTTAAAAGTATTTTAAAGGGTCCCAAATAAACGTGCATTTTTTAAAAATATTTTTTAACGGTCCATAAATAAACGTTGATTTTTTAAAAATATTTTTTAACGGTCCATAAATAAACGTGGATTTTTTAAAAATATTTTTAAAAAATATTATTTAACGTGGATTTTTTAAAAATATTTTTAAGGGTCCATAAATAAACGTGGATTTTTTAAAAAAAAATATTAACGGTCCATAAATAAAGGTGGATGTTTTAAAAAAAATTTTTAACGGTCCATAAATAAAGGTGGATTTTTTAAAAGTCCATAAATAAAGGTGAATTTTTTAAAAGTCCATAAATAAACGTGGATTTTTTAAACATATTTTTTAAAAGGTCCATAAATAAACGTGGATTTTTTAAAAATATTTTTTAAGGGTCCATAAATAAACGTGGATTTTTTAAAAATATTTTTTAAGGGTCCATAAATAAACGTAGATTTTTTAAAAATATTTTTTAAGGGTCCATAAATAAACGTGGATTTTTTAAAAATATTTTTTAAGGGTCCATAAATAAACGTGGATTTTTTAAAAATATTTTTTAAGGGTCCATAAATAAACGTGGATTTTTTAAAAATATTTTTTAAGGGTCCATAAATAAACGTGGATTTTTTAAAAATATTTTTTAAGGGTCCATAAATAAACGTGGATTTTTTAAAAATATTTTTTAAGGGTCCATAAATAAACGTGGATTTTTTATAATATTTTTTAAGGGTCCATAAATAAACGTGGATTTTTTAAAAATATTTTTTAAGGGTCCATAAATAAACGTGGATTTTTTAAAAATATTTTTAAGAGTCCATAAATAAACGTGGATTTTTTAAAAATATTTTTAAGGGTCCATAAATAAACGTGGATTTTTTAAAAATATTTTTAAGGGTCCATAAATAAACGTGGATTTTTTAAAAATATTTTTTAAGGGTCCATAAATAAACGTGGATTTTTTAAAAATATTTTTTAAGGGTCCATAAATAAACGTGGATTTTTTAAAAATATTTTTTAAGGGTCCATAAATAAACGTGGATTTTTTAAAAATATTTTTTAAGGGTCCATAAATAAACGTGGATTTTTTAAAAATATTTTTTAAGGGTCCATAAATAAACGTGGATTTTTTAAAAATATTTTTAAGGGTCCATAAATAAACGTGGATTTTTTAAAAATATTTTTTAAGGGTCCATAAATAAACGTGGATTTTTTAAAAATATTTTTTAAGGGTCCATAAATAAACGTGGATTTTTTAAAAATATTTTTTAACGGTCCATAAATAAACGTGGATTTTTTAAAAATATTTTTTAACGGTCCATAAATAAACGTGGATTTTTTAAAAATATTTTTTACGGTCCATAAATAAACGTGGATTTTTTAAAAATATTTTTAAGGGTCCATAAATAAACGTGATTTTTTTAAAAATATTGTTAAAGGGTCCCAAATAAACGTGGATTTTTTTAAAATATTTTTTAAGGGTCCATAAATATACTTGGATTTTTTAAAAATATTTTTTAAGGGTCCATAAATAAACTTGGATTTTTTAAAAATATTTTTTAAGAGTCCATAAATAAACGTGGATTTTTTAAAAATATTTTTTAAGGGTCCATAAATAAACGTGGACTTTTTAAAAATATTTATTAAGGGTCCATAAATAAACGTGGATTTTTTAAAAATATTTTTTAAGGGTCCATAAATAAACGTAGATTTTTTAAAAATATTTATTAAGGGTCCATAAATAAACGTAGATTTTTTAAAAATATTTATTAAGGGTCCATAAATAAACGTAGATTTTTTAAAAATATTTTTTAACGGTCCATAAATAAACGTGGATTTTTTAAAAATATTTTTTAGGGGTCCATAAATAAACCACTGTTCTCCAGCTTCTTTCTTCCATTTGTTTTTTCTGTCCTTCCCCTTCCTTCTCCCCCCCACCCTCCCCTCTTCCTATCATTTCCCATTCAAATCAAAGCCATTGTGGAGGGCATTGAAATGCTTGAATGGTTATGTGTGCTGCCTCAAAAATTACACAATATTGGGAGTATTATACAGATATTTTATTAAAATGAATAGGACGTGCATAACAACAGCAGCAGCAAGAAAGATACAGCAACAATGCCGTATAACAACAACAGCAACAACAACTTTAGTAACAACATTTCAATTTATTAACTTACAACGGATGTTGCAAATCTTTTCGAGTTGCTTTGCTTTTCTTTTTTCTCGTCGTTTCTTTTCTTTTTCTTTGGGTCTTCTTTGGAAGATTGTTACTGACATTTGTTGCACTTTTTTTTTGTTGTTGCTGCTGTTGTAGATATTTTGAAGTTATTTTATTACTCCCCTTTTATGTTCTATTAATCATTTTGTTGATGTTGAACAGAAGCTGAAGCAGCAGCGCCAGCAATGATTACAAAGAGAAATAATTTCAAATGTTCGTTGATTGTTTAGGGGGGAGAAAAAGAATGAGAGGGGAGAACGATTTTTGGGAGATATTTTCGAATGGGATTTCAAAGGAAAAAATGTGGATTTCTTTAATTTTTTTTTCAAGGATCAACAATAGACTTTTTATTTTAAATATACATTTTGAAGGACCAAAACAGGATCTTGATGTGTTTCCTTTAAAATCGAATTGGGATTTTTCGAAATATTTTTCAAGGATTAAATGTGGAACAGGGATCAGAATATTATTTAAAGGCCAAACGTGTACTTTTAATGGCGATAAATGGGAGATATTTAAGACTGGGGTTTCAAACGACAAAACATGGATTTTTAATTCTTTTTTTAAAGGATCAAAAATTGATCTTTTTTGAATATATTTTTATGGGCCATGATTAAGTATCAATTCTTTGAAGTACCAAAAGTGTGGTTTTTCCATGATAATTCGAGAGATCAAACGAACATTTTTCGTATTTTTTCAAGGACCATACGTTAATTTTTCCCTAAAATTTTTTGAAGAATTGAGCGTGGATTTTTTAAAATATTTTTTTTAAGGACTGAAACTGGATTTTTTAAGCATTAATCCAAGGAATAACGAAAAGTTTTGGAGTTTTTTTTTCTCAATGACCAAACGTGGATTTTCCCATGCATCTTTTGAAGGACCAAACGAAGATCTTTCAGTATATGTTTCCATGGACAAGGGGGGATTATTTAAAGTATTTTTTGAGGAACAAACGTGGATTTTTTGAGAATCTTTTTTTTAAAGACTAAACGTGTTTTTTAACATTTTAAGGACAATACGTGGATTTTTTAATAAAGTTTTTTCCAAAGTGGTTTTTTTTAAATATTTTTTAAAGGATTTTTTGAATATTTTTTAAAGGACCAAACGTGGATTTTTTTAAAAAAAAATTTTAAAGAATGAAACGTGGATTTTTTTAAAAAAAAATTTTAAAGAATGAAACGTGGATTTTTTTAAAAAAAAAATTTTAAAGAATGAAACGTGGATTTTTTTTTTTGAATATTTTTTAGAGGACCAAAAGTGGATTTTTTGAATATTTTTTAAAGGACCAAAAGTGGATTTTTTGAATATTTTTTAAAGGATCAAACGTGGATGTTTTGAAAAAAATATTTAAAGGATCAAACGTGGATTTTTTTTTTTTGAATATTTTTTAGAGGACCAAACGTGGATTTTTTGAATATTTTTTAAAAGATGAAACTTGCATTTTTTGATATTTTTTAAAGGACGAAAAAGTTTTTTTTTTTTTTTAAATTATTTTCAAGGATTTTGTGATACTATTTTTTCAAGAACGATTAGGACACAAACATGGTTTTTAAACAATATTTTTTCAAGGATTATTAGGCCACAAACCGTGGATTTTTTATAAATATTTTTCAAAGGACCAATATCGTTTTTTATGAATATTTTCTTGAAGGACCAACGTGGATTTTTTAATATTTTTTTCAGGTACTATTAGGCCACAAACCATATATTTTTCAATAATATTTTTTCAAGGACTATTAGGCCACAAAACGCATATTTTTCAAGAATATTATTCTCAAGGACTATTAGGCCATAAAACTGGGATGTTTTATAATATCTTCTCAAGCACTACAAAACTTGGATTTTTATAAATATTTTTCAAGGATTATTAAACCACAAAACGTAGATGTTTAAGAATATTTTTTTCAAAGAACCAACATGGATTTTGTAAGGATATTTTCAAAAAATTTTTAAGGACTTTAAAATGGATTTTAAATAAAAAATTTTTGTAAGGACAATTAGGCTTCAAAATGTGGATTTCTTTAATAATATTATTTCAAAGGAAAAAAAGTATTTTTAAAAATATTTTCTCAAAGGATAAACATATTTTTTTAAGAATATTTTCATGGACTAATTGACCACAAACCACGATTTTTGGGGAATATTTTTTTAAGGACTATAGGGCTATAAAACATAGATTTAATAAGAATAGTTTTTCAAAGGACCTACTTTAATTTTTTTATACCCTTAGCCATATACAACTATAGGATTATAACATTTAATACAGCCAAATCAAAGTAACGGTTTTAGACCTTAGGTTTCCTTGGACCAAATCAGTTTTAGGCCATTTAGAGTAGATTTGGAGTTGTCCGTCCGTCGGTCTGGCTGTCAGACTGACTGACTGTTGTGCACGATAACTTTGAAAGGGGGTATCCGATTTTGTCCAAACTCGGTACATCGTGATATAATTATCAAACTTAGAATTTTTCATTCCAGGGACCACTGAGCCATAAAAAAAAAACGTGTAATTGATAAAGAACATGTTTTTGAAAGACCTTCATCTTATTAATTTCCAAAGTGTCCCCATCTTTTCCTTCTGTATATATCACAACGCTTTTTACTCTGAGAAAAAGAAAAAAGCCATTCTTCTTCATCCCCATTTCATTCTTAAGAAAATAATTCAACTGTCCAAAACTCAAATCCTCGTTCCAACGTTAAATCTAATCAAGTTGAGACATTCTTCGTTTAGACGGATTTTTTGTTATCAGAATTTTTCCCCCCTTTCCACCAAACTAATTTCACATACTGCCTGGCTGACTCGATGGCTGACTGGCATTAACGAACCCATATTTTATTATAAATTGTTCTTTTCATTTCGAGTAATTTTTCATGTGTTGTCTGTCGACTGGCACTCATTCACCCATTCACACACACACACACACACACCATGAGGACATCCCAACTACACATATATCCTTTGAAATAAACTACACACATTCACTATCCTCCATGACAAAATATCCCACTCACCATTTATCTCTCCCGTTCTCTCGGCGAAACATATGCCGTTGTAGGCGGACATTTTGTTAAAAAAGTAGACAAATTTCCAGTTTCTTTTTGTTGGCTAATAATTTGATTGCTAGTTCTTGTTGTTCTTGCTTTGCTGCTGTCACATTGCTTTAAGGAATTTTCGTTGAAAGGCCGAAATGAAGGCAAAGAAACGAAAAAGGTCTGTCATGTTGGGAATAGCAGGAAATTTTTAGTTGGCAGTCAAATAATGGCTGAAAGTGTGAAAAATGCTACTGTAATATCCAGTGAGGTAGAAGTGTAAAAAAGGGGGATGTAAAATTACAAAATATTAAAAATTTGTCCGGAAAATGTAATCAAAGATATAATTGAGGAAATATCCTGCAAATGTTCTTTCGAAATATACGATTTCTGATCTAATGGCCTTTCTGGATCGAAAATCCTTCAAAAGTCCAAAAAAATTCATTTGAGGTTCTAAATATCCCTGAGTCCTTTTGAAGAAGATGTTTAAAAATCTAAGGATGCTTTGGAAAATATCCTTCAAAAGTTCAATAAAAATTAATTTTTTTTGTATCGAATAGTCCTTGAAGAAATATCTGTCGAAAGGCTTCAAACAATCCAGGCATCCAAAAATCCTTGAGAAAATATCTTTTAAAGTACCCTAACAATCCACATTTTAAAATCTAATGGTTGTTGTGGAAATACATTCAGAATCCTTAAAATTTTTATTTTAAAAAATGACCCGAAGTAATTCGCTATAGAGTATCTAAGGGCCCTCAAATGGTATCTACAAGAGTATCCTGAAAAGTTCTTAACAGCTTCATGATTTCGGATCGAATTGTCCTTAAAAAAAATTAATAGCCCTTTCAAAAAAATCAAGTTTGAGGACCTAGTATCCTTGTAGAAATATCCTTCAGAAATCTTTAAAAACTTCAAGTTCAAAGATTGGGTGGGACCTTAAAAATATCCTTTAGGAACTAATGGCCCTTTTAAAAGATATCCTTTAAAACCCCACATTTGAGAGTTTTGTGGGAACTGATGGTCCTTCCAAAGATATTAGGAAGGGGAACAGATGGTTTTACCCAAAGATATCCCTTAAAAACCCATGTTTGAGAGTTTTATTTTGCTGGGGAAAATTTAATTGACAAAAATCCAATTGAGGGTTCAATGATGCTAAAATATATCCTTTGCAAATCAACATTTGAGGATCTGATTATCTGATCCTTGAAATTTTTTTTAATAAAAAGCCAAGTATGAGGATCTGTTAATTCTTGAGAAAAATGTCCTTTAAAAATCCCATAACTGCCAATCCAGCGAACCTTTAATAAATGTCGCTTTAAAGATCCATATTTGAGGATCTCGTGAAGCTTCAAAAATATGTTCCTTAAAAAGTTTGAAGATCTGGTTAAGGTAGAAGAATACCTCTTAAAATCCATGCTTAGGGATCTAATGGTCCTTGAGAGAATCGATTTTAAAAAGCCTTATTTAAGGATCTGGTGGGTATTTACGTCCTTTAAAAAATCTAGGCTTAAAGATCTAGTGAGCATAGAAGACATGTGATTTAAAATATCTATTTTTCAGAATTTACGGCTCAGAGGAAAATATCCTTCAAGAATTCAAAGTATCCTTAGTGAATCACTTTTGGGGGTCTGGTGGTCCTTCGGGAAATATCTTAATGAAAAAATTCACTTATCCTTAAAACCCAATATCGTTCCCAAGGAAAATATTCTTTAAATGTCAATGTAGGTCCTTAAGCAAATATCCTCCAATACTCATCGATGGTCGTTAAGAACCGGTCCCTCAAAAATCAAAGTAGGTCCTTAAGAAAAAACTTTTTAAAAATCCACTTTGGAGAAAACTTCCTCGAAAAGGTATACCAAAGTCCTTGATAAGAAAGACTTTAAACATCCACGTTGTTCCTACATAAAATGTCCTTCAAAAATCCTTTAGAATCCACATTGGATCTTGGGAAAATATCTTAGAAAAATTCCTACTAGACCTGGAGAAAATATCCACTTTAGTCCTGAAAGAAAAATCTAAGAAAATCCATGTTAGTCCTGAAACAAAAATCTTAGAAAATCCACGTTGGTCCTGGAGTAAATATCCTTTGAAAAATCCACGATATTCCTTAGAGAAATATTCTATGGAAAATATTCTTTAACAACTCACTTTGACCATTTAGAAAATAGAAAAATAGAATAGAGAAAATATCCACTTTAGTCCTGAAAAAAGAATCTTAGGAAATCCACGTTGTTCCTGGAGTAAAAATCCTTCGAAAAATCCTCGTTATTTCATGTTGTTCCCACATAAAATGTCCTCCAAAAAATCCTTCAGAATCCACATTGGTTCTTGAGAAAATATCTTAGATAAATTCATTCATAGACCTGGACAAAAAATCCACTGTAGTCCTGAGAGAACAATCTTAGAAAATCTACGTTTTTCCTGGAGTAAATATCCTTTAAAAAATCCACGTTATTCCTTAGAGAAATATTTTATAGAAAATATTCCTTAAGAATTCACTTTGACCATTTAGAAAAAATCCTTTAAATACCCATTCAGAATCTACGTTGGTCCTCGAAAAAAATTCCTGCAAAACTCCACATTTACTCTAAGGAGGAATTTTTAAAAATTCACTGTGGTCCTATAGAAAATATCCTTAAATAAAAATTTGAGTTGATCCTAGAAAACATTTGTCTCAGAAAAAAAGGTCCTTTGAAAATATTTTTAAAATAGTCCACGTTGGTCCTGGAAAAAGGTCTTTTAAAATGTATTTATAAAAAAATTCACACTGGCCTTGTAGAAATGTCCTTTGGAACATATTCTCCTTTCCTTTGGAAAATAATCTACGCCGATTCTGCAAAAATGTCCTATGAAAATTTATGATGTTTTTTAAATAGTCCACGTTGGTCCTGAAAAGGTCCTTGAAAAAATATTTTTAAAAAAATCACGCTGGCCTTATGGGAATTTCCTTTTGGAAGATATTCTCCTTTCCTTTGGAAAATAATCTACGCCGATTCTTCAAAACTATCCTATGAACATTCACGTTGGTCCTGAAAAAAAGTCCTTTCAATAATACTTTTAAAAATCGGTGTTGGTCCTGGAAAAAAGTGCTTTGAATCATATTTTTTAAAAAGCCAATTTGGACCTGGAGAAAGGTCTTTTGATCATTTCATATTTTGAATATTTTTCAAAAATCCACGTTGGTCCTGAAAAAAGGTCCTTTAAAAAGTATTTATAAAAAAGTCACACTGGTCTTGTAGAAAAGTCCTTTGGAAAATAATCTACCCAGATCCTGCAAAACTATCTTGTGAAAATTCACGTTGGTCCTGAAGAAAAGACCTTTGAATAATATTTTTAAAAATCGAAGTTGGTCCTGGAAAAATGTTCTTTGAATAATATTTTTTAAGAAACCAAGTTAGACCTGGAAAAGGTCTTTTGATCATTTCATATTTTTAATATTGTTCAAAAATCAGCCTTGGTCCCGGACAAAGGTCCTTCAAAAAATATTTGTAAAAAAATCACGCTGGCCCTGTAGAAATGTCCTTTGGAAGACATTCTCCTTTGGAAAATAATCTACCCTGATCCTGCAAAACTATCCTATAAAAATTCACGTTGGTCCTGGAGAAAAGTCCTTTGAATAATATTTTTTAAAAATCCAAGTTAGACCTGGAGAAATGTCTTTTGATCATTTCATTTTTGAATATTTTTCAAAAATCAACCTTGGTCCCCGAAAAAGGTCCTTTGAATAATTTTTTTTCAAAGATTCGCTTTGGTCCCGGAAAAAGTTCCTCTGAATAATATTTCTAAAAATCCACGTTGGCCCCGGAAAAAGGTCCTTTGAATAATATTCATACTGGTCACACATTGGTCCTGGTCATGGTGGAAGGTCTTGTGAAAAATATGAATAATATTTTTCGAAAACCCGCTTTGGTCCCGAAAAAGGATCCTTTGAATAATATTTCCAAAAATCCACGTTGGTCCTGGAAAAAGGTCCTTTGAATAATATTTCCCAAAAATCCACGTTGGTCCTGGTAATGGAGGAAGGTCCTTTTAAAAATATGTTTAAACAATCAAGATTACAGCTCTAAAAAGCCCTTTGAATAATATTTTTAAAAATCGGTGTTGGTCCTGGAAAATAGAGCTTTGATTAATGTTATTTAGGAAACCAAGTTGGACCTGGAAAAAGGTCTATTGATCATTTCATATTTTGAATATTTTTCAAAAGTCACCCTTGATCCTGGAAAAAGGTCCTTTGAATAATTTTTTTCGAAAATCCGCTTTGGTCCCGAAAAAAGGTCATTTGAATAATATTTCCAAAAATTCACGTTGGTCCCGGAAAATGGTCCTTTGAAATATATTTCTCGAAAATCCAAGTCCAAGGTCATGGAGGAAGGTCCTGTAAAAAATATGTTTGATTGTTCAAAGAGTACAGCTCCGAAGGCTTTTTGAAAATTATTTTTAAAAAAGTCCCATTTTCAATTTTTCACATTCATAGTTCCAAATACCCTTTAACGCATTCATATCCTTTAAAGAAATACTCAAGGATATAAGCTTCCAATGTCCTTCGAATTTTTAATGTACAGTCCTTACAAAATATATTTCCACGTTTATAGCCCTTTAGCCCAAGGTGGAATTCCTTCGAAAATATTTTTAAAAAATCGACATTGGCAGCTCGACAGGATCTTCCAAAAATTTTAAAAAACCCATTTATGGAACTAAAGGTCCTTTGAAAAATATCCAAAAAATTATGAATCCATAGGCTCTTATATATATTTTTCCTCAATGTAATCGGAGATTTGAATTCCTTCGAAAGATTGAATTACTTCGAAAAATATTTTTAAACAATCCACAATGGCAGCTCGACAGGATCTTTCAAAAATATTAAAAAAAAAGTTTATGGAACTAAAGGTCCTTTGAAAAATATCCAAAAAAATTATGAATCCATAGGCTCTTAGATATCCTTTTTCGTCAATGTAATCGACCCAAAATTTTCCATCCTTCCTTGGCCATATCTTACCCTTGTTATTTTTTTTGTTTTGCTGGCCTTTCAAAAGCCATAAATCTTCTTTCATGACAAAATCATGGCAGAAGAATTTCCATCGAAATGGAAACATGAAAAGGCGTTAAGTTTTGCACTGTATTTTTATTATATGTTTCCTCCGAGAAAGGAACAAAATCCTAACAATAGGAACAATAACAACAAAGCGCAACTATAAAAATCCAAATAGACAGAATGAAGAGAAGGAAATTCCAAGGATAAGAAAAGAAGGATTTTGGTGTTGAAACTTTAATTTAACTTTAGTTGATTTAACAAGGATAAATGATGTATCCTTTCATATGAATGGTAGACAGTTTTAGTAATTGCCAGGATTTTTTGCAAAGAGGGAGGGGAAGGGGGGAGAGAATTCTGTTTCGGCAATGTGTTGATGATGACGAAGATATAATCGAGAAGACTCGGTAGCAGTCTGCAAGCCCTCATATCTCTAGCACAATCTTTGATAGTTGTGTGTAGAAAAAAGGATTTCTGCATTTGTCCCCACCCCACCATTTTTAAGGACATTCGGTTTTTTTTTTCATTCATTCGTTACGTGTGAGACTTTGGACAGTATTTTAATCTTGCCGTAGATGGCATCGAAATAAAAAGGGTAAAACTTAACTAAACATGACGTTGCCCACATAACCACCTCGCTCCTCTCTGTCTCTCTTAGGTCATGTTTTTTTTTGCTATTCCTTCATTGTTCCGAAGATATATCTCATTTCGCTTTTGTGTAAAGGACCTTGATGATATTAGTCGTAGTTTTTTTTTCGTGCTGCAAAGGATACAAGACTAGACGACATTATTAAATTGATTATAAAAGGATATTTGTATGCAAATTAGTCTCTCTCACAAGAAAAAAAAGTATTTTGTTCATCATCCGGGCAGCAGCAGCTACAGGAACAACAACACTGTGAGAGAATGTTGTAATAAATAAAATTCAAGGAAAGAGGTTATTTATGGTTGAGTTTTGTATTGGCAATTCTGCCCTTCAAAAGATAGAAGAGCTCAAGAGGTCTTTTATGGTCCATAGAAGAGCTCAAGAGGCCTTATATGGTCCATAGAAGAGCTCAGGGGGTCCTCTATGGTCCATGGAAGAGCTTAGGAGGTCTCCTATGGTCCATGGAAGAGCTCAGGAGGTCTCCTATGGTCCATAGAAGAGCTCAAGAGGTCTCCTATGGTCCATAGACGAGCTCAAGAGGTCTTCTATGGTCCATAGACGAGCTCAAGAGGTCTTCTCTGGTCCATAGAAGAGCTCAATAGGTCTTCTCTGGTCCATAGAAGAGCTCAATAGGTCTTCTCTGGTCCATAGAAGAGCTCAAGAGGTCTTCTCTGGTCCATAGAAGAGCTCAAGAGGTCTTCTCTGGTCCATAGAAGAGCTCAAGAGGTCTTCTCTGGTCCATAGAAGAGCTCAAGAGGTCTTCTCTGGTCCATAGAAGAGCTCAAGAGGTCTTCTCTGGTCCATAGAAGAGCTCAAGAGGTCTTCTCTGGTCCATAGAAGAGCTCAAGAGGTCTTCTATGGTCCATAGACGAGCTCAAGAGGTCTTCTATGGTCCATAGACGGGCTCAAGAGGTCTTCTATGGTCCATCGACGAGCTCAAGAGGTCTTCTATGGTCCATAGACGAGCTCAAGAGGTCTTCTATGGTCCATAGACGAGCTCAAGAGGTCTTCTATGGTCCATAGACGAGCTCAAGAGGTCTTCTATGGTCCATAGACGAGCTCAAGAGGTCTTCTATGGTCCATAGACGAGCTCAAGAGGTCTTCTATGGTCCATAGACGAGCTCAAGAGGTCTTCTATGGTCCATAGACGAGCTCAAGAGGTCTTCTATGGTCCATAGACGAGCTCAAGAGGTCTTCTATGGTCCATAGACGAGCTCAAGAGGTCTTCTATGGTCCATAGACGAGCTCAAGAGGTCTTCTATGGTCCATAGACGAGCTCAAGAGGTCTTCTATGGTCCATAGAAGAGCTCAAGAGGTCTTCTATGGTCCATAGAAGAGCTCAAGAGGTCTTCTATGGTCCATAGACGAGCTCAAGAGGTCTTCTATGGTCCATAGAAGAGCTCAAGAGGTCTTCTATGGTCCATAGAAGAGCTCAAGAGGTCTTCTATGCTATATTAAAATTTTATATTAAAATTATATATTGAAAATTATTCTTCCAAAAACATATCTTAACCTATTTTGCATTTCATCCAACTCAAAACACCAACTGCTGTATATCCCCACTTTTAAATAGCCAACTAAATGTCTATTTAAAGTTCCACCACCGGATCGGAACGACGTACATAAATATGACTATTTTAGATTTTTATCTCCTCGCCAGCAGTCATTATTTGGAGCTGAACACCTTCGGCGGCGGCTGTGGATGTGGCAGCCACAGCAGTAGCACTCACCGAATTGAATGATAAATTTTTAAAAACCTCAAAATGTTTATTTATTGCCATAAATCACGAAGATCAGCTCATCTCGAATGCAAAAAAAAAAAAAAAAACAAATGCCGACCAGCCGTTGTGCGTATGGCCAGTTCGGAATGAGTGATGATCGTTGAACGTAAAGTCATAATCGCCATTCGCATGCGCGTTTGGCGAATTGAGTTAGAGTTAGTTACACTTGTTGTTGTTGCCATTGTTATGCTTTTTGCACTGACAACTAGCCGACAGTGACGAAGGCAACAACAACAACCACAAAAGTGCCTGGCTGCCTGGCATGCGTAACGCGCAGATGTGTTTTTAATATTTATTGGCAGTTAGGCGGCGCATCTTCATTTGCTGGCCGTTCACAATGACCGATCACAACGACATCTGGTGCACACTTCGATGGGGAGTTGTTTCGACTTTTTTTTTGCATAGAAAAAATTGGAGACCTGGGGTTTGGCGATTTTTTTCTATAGAAAAAAGTGATAGACCCCCCGGGGGTCTGGCGACTGGCGACTTTTTTTCTATAGAAAAAAGTGATAGACCCCCCGGGGGTCTGGCGACTTTTTTTTATAGAAATAAAGTGAGAGACCCCCCGGGGGTCTCTGGTCTGGCGACTTTTTTCCTATAGAAAAAATTGAGAGACCTCTGGGGTTAGGCGACTTTTTTTCTATAGAAAAAAGTGAGACCCTAGGGTCTGTAGATTTTTTTAAATACATTCCTTTTAACCTCCTTTTTTTTAAATAGGAACTTTTATTAAATACATATTTTTTTATTTTTCTATGACGTTTGATATGATATCTGAAGGCCATTCCACCTAAATTTTTGAAAGGGGAGAGCTAGTGTGGTTGCCTTTGAAATTTACCGCAAATTTTTGTTAAGCCCTTTTGATGTTCCACATTGTTTCCACAATTTTATCAGTTATGCTCAGAATAACCTTCAAGTGGCAGGAATTAAAAATAAATTTCGAATACAATTCGGTATCTTGTTACCAACATTTCAACAATTAAGATAAGCCTTTACGCATCATCTTTATTTTTTATTTATTATTATTTTTTTTTTGTTGACTGACAAAGTGCGAATTATAATTTGAGGCCTTAATTGGTTTTTGAACATCAAAACAATTTTTAAAAAAATAATTTTTACAATTGGAATCTGAATGCGTAAATTAAACTCAATGTTGCAAAGTCGCTTCATCATCATCGTCGTCGTATTCGACGTCGTATGAACGACAATTGCTTTAACGGATTTTGAGTAATGAGTTTTTGGTGGATCAGCAAATCAAATCACAAATCACAAAAAAAATTGTTGCTGCCATTGTTGTGAATTGCTGTCAGTTAGGCCGGCTACAAGTTCAATTGCTAAATATTTCTCATATCATTCAGGTTCGCTAACCATAAACAATTTTTTTCCATTTTGTATTTTTTTTTCAAACATTTGGTAATGACCTTCTATTTCCGCAATGATCTTTGGCAAAAAAAATACTACAAAAATTACTAAATCGCTTGAATTATTTCGTAATCGAAAAAAAAATCTAAAGAGAAAAAAATACGCAGCAACAAATCACATCTGCCAGATTGTAGCTGATATTTTAAGCAATTAGTCTCTGGTCATGTCTGCAAGACCAAACCTCATCATCCGCAAGTTAATCGTTTTAATTGATTTTGACATTTGATCAGTTTTTAAGCATCACAACTCGATATTGAATTCCGGCACATACTCTTGGGTTCGGAATTGCGAACGGAAAAGGTTAACTGCTTCGATGTGGTGAATATTTGGCGAATACATTTGAAAACCCCTTGTAAACAAGATTTTTTCGCTTCAAATCTCCAACAAATTATGCAGGTCATTTGGCATGCCGTCGTATTAGCAATGGTTCTAATCACTCATCATCCATCATCAAAGGTGGTTTTGAACGGTTATCCGGTAGTTATGACCATTTAATAAATATACATGTGTACATATGTTCGGCATAAGCAAACACATACAAATAATTAATTTTTATGGAAGAAAATTTAGGTCTTCTTTGGCCGGATAGAGCAGCTCGATGTTTTCTATGTCCGCATAGAAGATCTCAAGGTCTTCTGTGGCCGCATAGAGGAGCTCGAGGTCTTCCATGGCTTCATAGAGGAGCTCGAGGTCTTCTATGGCCGAATAGAGATGCTCGAGGTCGTCTATGGCCGCATAGATATGCTCAAGGTCTTCTATGACCGCATAGAGAAGCTCGAGGTCTTCTATGACCGCATAAAGGTGCTCGAGGTCTTCTATGGGGATCGGTTGAAAAAATATTTAAAAGAAATATCACATGTCCTGGTCCTTTAAAAAAACATCTAAAAAATTCCCTTTTTTCGTCCTTTAAAAACATATTTTTTTAAAAAATCCATGTTTTTTGGTGCTTTAAAATAAAAATATATATATTTTTTTTTTTAAAAATTATGGTTCTTAATCTTTAAATATATATATTTTTTTAAATCTACGTTTTTTCGTCTTTTGAAAATAATATTTTTTTTCTTATAACATCATAGTTTTTCGTCCTTAAAAAAATATTTTTTTAATAAGTCCACGTTTTTCGTCCTTTGAAAATATATAATTTTAAAAAATCCACGTCTTTTCGTCCTTTAAAAAAATATTTTTTAATAAATTCATGTCTTTTCGTCCTTTGAAAATATATATTATTTAGTAAATCCACGTCTCTTCGTCCTTTGAAAAAACATTTTTAATAAATCCACGGCTTATCGTCCTTTGAAAAAGTATTTTTTTATAAAATCATAGTTTTTTTCATTTAAAAAAATATTTTTTTAATGAGTCAACTATTTTTCGTCTTTTGGAAATATATATTTTTAAAAAATCCTTTTTTTCGTCCTTGAAAAAAATATTTTTTTAATAAGTCCACGTTTTTTCCTCCTTTGAAAAAATATATTTTTTAATAAGTTCACATTTTTCGCCCTTTGAAAACATATATTTTAAAAAAATCCACTTCTTTTCGTCCTTAAAAAATATTTTTTAATTAATTTATGTCTTTTCGTCATTTTATTTAATGAAAAAATATTTTTTTATAAATCCACGTCTTTTCGTCCTTTAAAAAAATTGTTTTTAATAAATTCTCATTTGTTCATCCTTTGAAAAAATATTTTAAAAAATCTACATTTGCTGTTCTTTTGGAAAAAAAAAATTTTTTTGAAAGAAATATCACATGTCCTGGTCCTTTAAAAAAACATCTAAAAAATTCCCTTTTTTCGTCCTTTAAAAACATATTTTTTTAAAAAATCCATGTTTTTTGGTGCTTTAAAATAAAAATATATATATATTTTTTTTTTTAAATTATGGTTCTTAATCTTTAAATATATATATTTTTTTAAATCTACGTTCTTTCGTCTTTTGAAAATAATATTTTTTTTCTTATAACATCATAGATTTTCGTCCTTAAAAAAATATTTTTTTAATAAGTCCACGTTTTTCGTCCTTTGAAAATATATACTTTTAAAAAATCCACGTCTTTTCGTCCTTTAAAAAAATATTTTTTAATAAATTCATGTCTTTTCGTCCTTTGAAAATATATATTATTTAATAAATCCACGTCTCTTCGTCCTTTGAAAAAACATTTTTAATAAATCCACGGCTTATCGTCCTTTGAAAAAGTATTTTTTTATAAAATCATAGTTTTTTTCATTTAAAAAAATATTTTTTTAATGAGTCAACGATTTTTCTTCTTTTGGAAATATATATTTTTAAAAAATCCTTTTTTTCGTCCTTGGAAAAAATATTTTTTTAATAAGTCCACGTTTTTTCCTCCTTTGAAAAAATATATTTTTTAATAAGTTCACATTTTTCGCCCTTTGAAAACATATATTTAAAAAAAAAATCCACTTCTTTTCGTCCTTAAAAAATATTTTTTAATTAATTTATGTCTTTTCGTAAATTTATTTAATGAAAAAATATTTTTTTATAAATCCACGTCTTTTCGTCCTTTAAAAAAATTGTTTTTAATAAATCCTCATTTGTTCATCCTTTGAAAAAATATTTTAAAAAATATACATTTGCTGTTCTATTGAAAAAAAAAAAAAAAAAAATTTTTTGATCCTTAAAATTTATTTTATTTAAAAAATCCACGTTTGCTTTTCCTTTGAAAAAATATGTTTTAAAATATCTTCGTCTGCTGATCGTTTGAAAAATATTTTTTAAAAAATTCACGTTTGCTGATCCTTTGAAAAAAATATATTTTTTTTAAAAAATCCACGTTTGCTTTATTATTGTAATTTTTTTTTCTAAAACTCAACGTTAGTTGGTCCACTGAAAAAAAGACATCAAAAAATAAACTCCTTAAAAAAAAATAAAAAAAATCCACGTCTGCCAAACTTTTGGAAAAAAAAATATTTTCGTTAAAAATCCAGCTTTGATTTTTTTTTCTAAATCCATGTTTGCTGCTACCGCGAAAATATATTTTTTTTAATCCACGTTTGCTGGAACTTTGAAGAAAAAATATTTTTAAAAAATCCAAGTTTGCCACCCGCAAAAAAAAATATATATATATAAAATATATATATATATTTGAAAAAAATATTTATTTTAAATTCAAGTTTACTGCTCCTTTAAAAAAATATTTTTTTGGTGGTACTTTAAAAAAAAAAATTAAATCAACGTCTGCTGGTCCTTTCAAAAAGTATTGTTGATAAAAATCTATGTTTTTCTGGTCTTTTTAAAAATATTAGTTAAAAAATCCACGTTTACCGGTCATTGGGTCCATGTTTGCTGGTCCTGTAGAAAGATATTTTTTTTTAAGAAATCCACGTAAGATGGTCATTGGAAAAAATATTTTACAAACAATTCTTGGTTTTTTGTCATTTAGAAAATATTTTTTTAAAAATAAATCGCGTCAGGTGGTTCTAGGAAAATAATTTTTAAAAAATTCTCGTTTTTTGTCTTTTAAAATATATTAAAAAAATCGACGTTTTTTCTCCTTTAAAAAATATTTTTTTAAAAAAATTACATTGGCTGGTCTTTTAAAAATAATTCTTTAGAGAATCCACGTTTGTTTGTCATTAAAAAAAAAAAATATTTTTTAAAAAAATTACTGGTCTTTAAAAAATAATTCTTTAGAGAATCCACGTTTGTTTGTCATTAAAAAAAAAAAAATATTTTTTAAAAAAATTACTGGTCTTTAAAAAATAATTCTTTAGAGAATCCACGTTTGTTTGTCGTTTAAAAATATATTTTTTAAAACATCGACGTTTGCTGTTCTTTTAAGATAGCAGTTTTAAAAAAGACCACGCTTGCTGCTCCTTTGAAAAAATATTTTTAAAAAATCCATGTTTTTTTAGTCCTTTTTTTGTTGAATCCGCCTTTGTTCGTCCTTTGAAAAATATATATTTTCCAGGTTTGGATATCTTTTGGTCCTTGAAAAAAATATTTTTGGGATTCCTGATGCTTAAAAAAATCGATCTAAAATATATATTCATACATTTAAAAATTTTTTTAATTCTTAAAAAATTATTTTCCCTATCCCAATTTTTTGTATATACGACCCATTGTCTCCCCAATTCCCATTTGTGTGAGAACAACCTCCACACTACATTGTATGTTTTTTCTGTGAAAGGTTATAGAAAATTATCAACAAATCATCACTTCAAATACATCATCATTAAATTTCAATCAATTGATGTAACTTTTTTCCTCTCTCACAAACATTCAATACTTTTTGTTGTTGTTTCCTTTACACAATTTTCACGCTTACCTTAGCTTAAACATAACTCCATCTTCCATATCGGAACTTTGTTCGTACGTTTTTTTTGTTTTTCATTTGAAATCTTACAACTTGTGTTTTTTCTCCAACCCTCTTCCACTCTATATCTCTCCCTTTCTCTCTCTCTCTCTCTCAAATGAACCTTTTATGGCTGCTATCCCCTTAGGGTCTAATCGTTTGCCATGTTTTGCTGTTACTACTGTCAAAATATGTTTACAACAGTTTGTAACAGATGTTATTGAATTTATTATTATTATTTTTTAATTGTTTAAAAGTGATTGATTCTAGCGTTGTTTTTTTATCCCCTCCTCCCTTCGCTTCCAGGAGGGGCATTTCACATTCTCTGATTCTGAAGCGGCAATAAATTGAATTAATGTTAATTATTGGCAGATGACATTCCCATGTGTGGGGTGTAGACTAGGTGGGGGAAAGGGGGAGCTTTTGAAGTGCGTAAGTGGCGATAATAGGATATTGTGATGATGCGGCCTGTAAATGATGTCAAGTGTAGAAATGTTGTAAACGTTTTTTTTTTCTTTTGAGTTGTAAAAAACAAATGTTCCGAACATGTGTATTCAAACACATTTGCATGTAAATGATTTATGAGAAATATCGAAATAATGAAGTGTTAAAAAGCACATCACAAACACAGGTGTAGGCACATATGTGCTTGAACGTGTTTACCTCCTCACCTAAACTTGAAATATGTAAATGTTTTTTTTTGTATTTACAAGTTACAATAATTATTTCCTGGTTACAGAGGGAGATGTGAGTTATGAGGCTGAGAATAGTGGGTTATTGGATTTTTTTTATTAGGGGATCAGCAGAGCAATTAATCTGGATATTTCAAGAAAAAAAATTTCAAGGAGCCTGAGTGGATTTTTTTCTGGAGTATTTTTCAGCAACCCAACAACCAATAAAACAGGATTTTTAACAACAACCCATGCTACTTTTTATAAATGTACTTCTTAAAGGACTAACAAATGAGATTTTTTATTTAAAAAAAATATATATTTTTTTAATGGATTAACAAACATGAGCTTCAAGTCTATATCCTAACAAAGATTCATCAAAACTTTGATTTTCTAAAAAAATATTTTTTTCGAAGAACCGACAAATCCGGATTTATTAGACAAATATTTCTTAGGGACCAACAAACGCGGGTTTTTAAAAATATTAGTTTTTAATAGTAAATTTTTCAAGGGATCAACAAGAGTGGATTATTTAAAGTATATTTTTTCAAGACCAATAAACATGGAATTTTAAGGATCTTTTAATGGCAAAAGGATCTCTAAAGGTACATTTTATTACAGAAATGGATAAAATAAGATATTTAACAAAATATATATTTTTTTTTCGAGGACCAAATGACCTCTAAAGGATTTTAAAGGATCAGATTTAACCACAACCTGAATTTTTTAACGAAATTTTTTCCTAGGACCATTCTAGAACCTTCAAACGTGGATTTTTAAAAAAATTGATTTTTTCAAGGACCAAATGACCTCTAATCCTGGATTTTCCAAAGAACGTTTTCACTAAAAAACAGCTTAACGTGGATTTTTTTTCAGGAAATTTTTTTCAGCGACTAAAAAACCTCTATACTCGGATTTTTTAAAGAATAATTTTTCAAGGACAATATGACTTCTAAACGCGAATTTTTTAAAAAATATTTTATCAAGGACTAAATGTCTTCTAAACGTGGATTTTTTAAAGAAAAATTTTTTAAGGACTAAAAAATCTTTAAACTCTTATTTTTTAAAGAATATTTTTTCAAGGTCTAAATGACTTCTAAACGTGGATTTTTTAAAGAAAATTTTTTTAAGGACTAAAGGATCTTTAAACTCGGATTTTTTAAAGACTATTTTTTATAAGCACTTTTGGACCTCTTTTTTTTGGATTTTTTAAGAATATTCATATAAGGTTCAAAGGGCTTTTAAACATGATATTATAATGACTATTGTCCCAAGGATTAAAGGACATAAAAAATTGTCTATGCGGCCACAGAAGACCTTCGGCCTTTTATTTGCGGCCTTAGAAGACTTTTAACTCTTCTGTACGGCCATGGGAGACTTTCAGATCTTTTAAGCGACCAGAGAAGACCCTGAGCTCCAAGGACCATGAGGTCCTCTTTACGGCCATAGAAGACCCCGAGCTCTGTTAGGCGGTCAAAGAGGACCCTGACCCGTGGGAATAGAAGAATCTGACTTTTTCTATGCGGCCATAGAATACCCTGAACTTTTCTAAGCATCGATAGAAGACCCAGACCTTTTCTATGCGGTCATAGAAGAGCTCTGTTAGGCGACTATAGAAGATCCTGAGATCATCTAAAATATCATAGAAGACCTTGAGCCCCTCTTTGCCGCCATAGAGGACCCTGAGTTCTGTTAGGCGGTCATAGAGGACTCTGAGGTCTTCTTGCGAGGCCATAGAGGACTATGAGGTCTGAAATGCGGCCATAAAAGACCCTAACCTTTTCTATGCGGCCAATAATACCCTGAACTCTTCTAGGCGGCCACAGAAGACTCTGCGCCCGTCTATGCAGTCATAGAAGGCCTTCAGCTCTTCTCTGCGGCCATGGAAGACCTTAAGCTCTTCTAGGCGACCTAGAAGACCCTGAGCTCTTCCTTCTTTCCTCTCTTTCTCTCTCTCTCTCTCTCTTCTCTTACCTTCGCTTTATAGCATTTCCATTTTTCAAAATAAAACTTTGATTTTGTTTAGTAACTTTTATTTATTTTATTTATTGAAATTCAATGCTAAAAAATTGATACAATAAACACATACAAAGAAGATTATATAAATTGGCATATAAATATTTATATAGAAATAAAAATAGAAAACAAAATTATACTAATATTATAGCTAACAAACTAATATTGCACATGGATTTCAGTTAGGTGAGAATAAAAATGATGTGATGCGATGCGATGTTGGACAGTGGCGTGGCAGAGGTTTTTGGGAAGGATAAAGTAATTTATTTTTCAAGGGAAATTATTCCGTTTTTTTTGCAGAAAAAATAGAATTTTTATTAAAAAGTGGAAAAAAATAGGCCATGAGAAGGAGTGAAGACCATGAGAAGTAATGATTGAATAACTCCAAGACTTCTGCTCCCATGGTAGAACATGAGATCTTCAATTCCTGACAGAAGAAGGAAAAGGATTTCAGCTTTCATAGAAGAGCCTGAGCTCTTTGATGTTGGTTGGGAGAGCATGAGATTTGTAATGCTGCCCTCTCAGGTAATGAAACGATTTTCTCTCTGCCAAAGTTGTTGCCTATCTTGAGGCGTATTTTTTAGCTACGCCACTGTGTGTGTATTTTCAGGATTGAATATCTATCTGAATGATATGTAATGAGATATATTGATGGATTTCAAAAAATTCCAAAAATTTTGTTATTACCAACAACAACAACAAAATGTAACATATTATTTTGATGGAGTGATGAATGAATGAAATGATGCATACTTTTAGGGAGAAATGTATTTGTGTGTGAGTGTGGTTGTGTTTTTTCACTAAGCTTATCAAAGTGTTAGTATTACTAGCCTTACAAAAATTATTTAATTGTATTTTTAATAAAACTAATAAAAATGCATAATATATATTATTTAAATATTATTTATATATAAAAACAATTATTAATAAATCTCATTATTGTCATGTGACTTCACACCATACCATGGGTATGTGTGTGGGAGGGTGTGTGAGTGTGTGAAGTCATTATTTTGTTATTGTTATTATTTTTATTATTGATTTATATTTTTTCAGATTGCTTTCTCTGTGTGTTTGTGTTTGTGTGCCTTGTTACTTTTCCACTGATTGTGAAATTTATTTCAGCTGAAACAAACATTTATTTATCGAACTTAATTGGAAACCAATTAACTTAAAATTAAATTATATATTGTCATAATCATTGCTATTATTAAGTAGTATTATCAATTCGTTCGTTCGTTCGTTCGTTATGTATGTCTGTGTGGGTGGGTGTGTTGTGCAGAGGATGCTATTCTGAAATTTCTCATTTCGAATTCAATTGTGTTCGGAGGATGGACAATTGCATTTGCATATTATGTTATACGGTATCCGGTTTGGCATATAAATTTGCATATGTGTGTGAATGTGCTCGTATCTATGTGTGTGTGTGTGTGACAATTTTGTTCCTTTAACGGTAATATAATTAAAATGGTTGTTTTTCAAAAAATCAACAAAAAAAACCTGTTAATAAAATAAAAATTACAATAAAATCCACAGACACACACACATACGTATATATTTTTAAATAAATATAAACTATTGCCATGAGAGAAATAACAAGGAAGGCGGAATTTTTGTCGGTGTTAATGAAATTGCAATGTAATAATTATATGTAGTGGACGAACAAATACAACAACATCATCGAAGGCAGATGACATTTTTTTTGGGAGGAGTATTCAATTCTGTGTGGTATTCCAAAAAATTAAAAATTTTATTCGAAAAAATAAAAAAAAAGGGGTGACGATTTTGGCCACGAAATAATTTGAATAACAGGGTAATCAGACTCCAGAAGAGCTGGAGTTCTTCTATGGTTCCATAGAAGCGCTGGAGATCAACTATAGTTCCATAGAAGAGCTGGAGATCTTATATGGTTTCGTAGAGAAGCTGGCGTTCTTCTATGGTTCCATAGAAAAGCTGGAGGTCTTCTATGGTTCCATAGAAGAGCTGGAGTTCTTATATGGTTCCATAGAGAAGCTGGCGTTTTCCTAAGGTTCCATAGAAAAGCTGGAGGTCTTCTATGGTTCCATAGAAGCGCTGAAGATCATCTATGGTTCCATAGAAGAGCTGGAGTTCTTATATTGTTCCATAGAGAAGCTGGCGTTTTTCTAAGGTTCCATAGAATAGCTGGAGTTCTTCTATGGTTCCATAGAAGAGCTGTAGATTATCTATGGTTCCATAGAAGAGATGGAGATCCTCTATGATTCCATAGAAGAGCTGGAGTTCTTTTATGCTTCCATGGAAGAGCTGGAGCCGTTTTATGCTTCCACAGAAAGCTGGAGGCCATCTATGGTTCCACGGCTACATGGAGGAACTCAAGGTCCTCTATGATTGCATAGAGGACCTTCTATGGCTCAATAGAAGAGCTGGAGGTCTTCTATATTTCTTCTATGTCTCCATAGAAGAGCTCTAGGTCTTCTATGGCTGCATAGAAGAGCTCTAGGTTTTCTATGGCTGCATAGAAGAGCTCTAGGTTTTCTATGGCTGCATAGAAGAGCTCTAGGTCTTCTATGGCTCATAGAAGAGCTCTAGGTCTTCTGTGGTTCCAAAGAAGAGCTAGAGGTCTTCTTTGGTTCCAAAGAAGAGCTAGAGGTCTTCTATGTCTCCAAAGAAGAGCTAGGGGTCTTCTATATCTCCCAAAAAGAGCTAGAGGTCTTCTATGGCTGCATAGAAGAGCTTTAGGTCTTCTATGGCTGCATAGAAGATCTGGAGGTCTTCTATGTCTCCTTAGAAGATCTGGAGGTCTTCTATGTCTCCATAGAAGATCTGGAGGTCTTCTATGTCTCCATAGAAGATCTGGAGGTCTTCTATGTCTCCATAGAAGAGCTGGAGGTCGTCTATGTCTCCATAGAAGAGCTCTAGGTCTTCTATGTCTCCATAGAAGAGCTGGAGGTCGTCTATGGCTGCATTGAAGAGCTCAATGTCTTCTATGGCTCATAGAAGATCTCTAGGTCTTCTATGGCTCATAGAAGAGCTCTAGGTATTCTATGGCTCATAGAAGAGCTCTACGTCTTCTATGACTCATAGAAGAGCTCTAGGTCTTCTATGGCTCAAAGCAAAGCTCAAAGTCTTATATGGCTCATAGCAGAGCTCAACGCCTTCTATGGCTAATAGAAGGGCTTAAGGTGTTCTGTGGTTCCGTAGAAGGCCTTAAGGTTTTCGGTGGTCCGATAGAATTGCTCAGAGTCTTCTGTGATTCGATAGAAGGCTCAGGGTATTCTGTAGTCCGATAGAAGAGTTGGAGTTTTTCTATGGCTCCATAGAAGAGCTGGAGATCTTCTGTGTCCCCATAGAAGTGCTGGAGTTCTCCTATGGCTCCATAGAAGATGTGGAGCTTTTCTATGCTGCCATAGAAGACCTAAAGATCTTCTATTGTCCTATAGACGAACTGGAGTTCTTCTATGGATCTATAGGAGAGCTGGAGTTCTTTTGGAAATTGTCTCTTGCACTTCGTCTAGGCGTGGTCTCTAGGTCTTCGTTTAGTAGTGATATCTACCTCTTCGACTTGAATTGGTCTCTAGGTCTTCTTCTAGAAGAGGTCTCTTGATCTTCTTTTAGAAGAGGTCTCTTGGTCTTCTTCTGGAAGTATTATTAGTGTTCTATTCTTAAAGGCCCTGATTATTCCTCATTTAAATGAGCTCTGCCTCACCCACCCGATTTCCTTTTCCTACCCTCCTTTGAATCTAGTAGGCCTTCAATTTCATTTGGTCTCCTTTCTTTGCTTTTTTGTGGGGTAACTGGGTCGTATGAGTTTTGATGTTGCTCATAACACCCCGTGCACACAGAACAATATACATTGTGCAGATTTTATGGGTAATTAGATACCAGCTCTCAGAAAATAACATTCCACCCCCATTTTGATTTGCAATTGAGAATTTTGCTCCGAGATATTTCATTGAAAAAAATACTGGAATTTTAAAAATTTATTTTTTTTTCTTTAATTAAAGGATTTTGTAACTTCGAGACTTGCTTCATTTTATTTTTTAATTTTATTTTTACAAAATATTCAAACTAACCAATCTAATCTCAAAGATAATTTACCGTACATACCTAAAGACAGACACATGCTACGATAAGATGTCCAGACGCATTGTCTTTTGCCAAGTCAATGATACCATGATACCAAAAAATATTCAATATTTAATCTAGACAAAATTTTTTCTTCTTGCAGTTCTGCCCTCCAGACAGACAGCGTTAAATTGGATGTTCTTTGCGAAATTAAGTGGTCATTAAATTGAAATGTGTTCAATAGAATGACATAAATCCTGTGTGGTTGAATTCCCAGGGAAGGACGAAGAAGAAAAAAAAAATAAAACCTAAAACATATTTTGATACAAATATAAATGTCTGGAGCGTAATGACCAAATATGTCCACAAAGAAATATGTATTTGTTTCGGGACAAGGCTGACAATTTTATTAAATTTTAAGGCTGACAATTTTATTAAAAATTCTGCAAAAGAATTTTAAGAAGCTGTCAACCCAAACCTTGGGAATTGTGTGAATTCAATTATCTTCTTGGGACTTTTCAGTGACTAAAAAAAGTCGAAGAAATTTTGGAAATTATTTGAGAGAAAAAAGTATGGGTACCGCGGGTGGTATGAGTGCTGGCATTATTTATACGCCATAGGTTGATTGTGAATTTTTACCCGTATGAGTGCTGACGTTACTCATACGGCTTAGGTTAAAAATGTATACGTTTTGAGGTTCGAGGATTCAACATTTTTCTAATTTCTCTGACATGCATGACCTGTCATATAAAAATAAGAATAATGAAAATAAAATAAATTTTTTATATTTTTCTAATTTTTCAAATAATCGCTCTTCCAAAAAAAAAAAAAAAAAAAAAAAAAAATCGAAAATAAAATTAAACTCAAATAAAGTTGTTCTCTTCTAATCCCCCGCTCGCCCCCTTGGGATAAAATCAATACTCCCATAATTTATGCAGTTTTGAATTGATCAAATGGTAAAAATAAAATTTTAAACCATAAATAACAGACAATAACAATAATAACATGGACAATATGCACATAAATATGCACATTTATATTGTTTCTAATAATAAACAAATCATAATAATTTTTAATATTAATAATCAAATCCGGATGCTACAGAAAAAAAATAAAAAGAAATATATCGACCTGTTATAGAAACAACATCTTCAAATGCATTAAAATGTGTCTATTTTGTATATTTGTATACAAATTTACTAAGGTCTGTGATATGATGGCGAGAATCCTTCGTCATTTTTTGCCTACACCTATGAACTACAAAATAAAACCCAATATACCTAATAAAATCATATGACGAACTACATTTTATTCTGAACTTTATTCCAGCGAACAGACATACGCAATGCAGGCGAACCGTTATCTTGAAAACAGAGCGAAATTCACTCATTGGACTCCACCATAACTAAAATTCTGACAAAAAACTTTCCTTTACCTCAACGCAAAGACGTATAAGGTATAAATCTGGACAGTCATTGAAAGAGCATGGTTGCATGGGAAATCTGAAGGTAATCTGAACTGTCGTTTTTTTAGGCCTTCTGGTGTTTTGTGGAAAATCTGGAGGTCTTCTGTTGTTCCATAAACGGGAAGGAGTTCTTCTATAGCTCCAGATCTTCGTCCAGAGGTGCTCTAGGCCTTCTAAACTAACAGCTCTAAGTCTTCTTCCAGAAGAGCCATAAGTCTTTGTGTAGAAAATTTCTAGCATAGATGTAAGTGAGCATAGATCGACGGTGATTCAAGTAAAATTACTCTTGGACATTCTTCCATTCTTATGCAGGTCCCAGGTCCCAGAAGTATCCTTAGAATCCTAGAAGCACAGTAATTTGCATTTCCTGCTAGAGTACCTGTTAAGGTCTCTTGCATACGTAGACTTGCATATCCTTGCAACATTGCACGAGATTTCCTTCCAGAAGAGCTCTAGGTTTTTTTCTAGAAGAGCTCTAGGTCTTCGTCTATCAGAACTCTCGATCTTCGTTTAGAAGAGCTCTAGGTTTTCGTCTATAAGAGCTCTAGGTCTTCGTCTAAAAGAGCTCTAGGTCTTCATATAAAAGAGCTCCAGGCCTTCGTCTAGAAGAGCTCTAGGTCTTTGTCGAGGAGAGCTCTAGGTCTTTGTCTAGAAGAGCTCTAGGTCTTCGTTTAGCAGAGCTCCTGGCCTTCGTCTAAAAGAGCTCTAGGTCTTCATATAAAAGAGCTCTCAGTCTTCGTCTAGAAGAGCTCCAGGCCTTCGTCCAGAAGAGCTCTAGGTCTACGTTTAGAAGAGCTCTAGATCTTTGTCTAGAAGAGCTCTAAATCTTCGTCTAGAAGACCTCTAGGTCTTCGTCTAGAAGAGCTCTAGGTCTTCGTTTAGAAGAGCTCTAGGTCTTCGTCTAAAAGAGCTCTAGGTCTTCATATAAAAGAGCTCTCAGTCTTCGTCTAGAAGAGCTCCAGGCCTTCGTCTAGAAGAGCTCTAGGTCTTTGTCGAGGAGAGCTCTAGGTCTTCGTCTAGCAGAGCTCCTGGTCTTCGTCTAGCAGATCTCTAGGTTTCTCAGAGACGTAGTTTCGTATATTCGCATAAATTCTGCTTGAGCTGGAGTTCTTCCATGGCTCCATAGAAGCGCTGGAGTTCTTTTATAGCTCAATAGAAGAGCTAGATTTTTTCTACGCCTCAATAGGAGACCTAAAGTTTTTCCTTGCCTCCATAGAATAGCTGGAGTGTTTCTTTGGTTGCATGGGAAATCTGGAAGTAATCTGTGGTTCCATAGAAGAGCTGGGGGGGGGGGGGGTTCTATGGTTCCATAGAATAGCTTGAGTTCTTCTGTGGTTTCTTCTATGGTTCCGTAGAAGAGATGGAGGTCTTCTGTGGCTCCAAAGAAGAGCTGGAGGTCTTCTATGGTTCTAAAGAAAGGCTGGAGGTTTTCTATGGTTGCATAGAAACGCTGGAGGTCTTCTGTGGTTCCACATAAGAGCTGAAGTTCTATGGTTCCATATAAACGCTAGAGGTCTTCTGTAGTTGCATAGAAACACTGGAGGTCTTCTGTGGTTTCATAGAAGAGCTGGAGTTCTTTTGTGGTTCCATATAAGAGCTGGAGTTCTTCTATGGTTGCATAGAAACGCTGGAGGTCTTCGTCTAGAAGAGCTCCAGGCCTTCGTCTAGAAGAGCTCTAGGTCTTTGTCGAGGAGAGCTCTAGGTCTTCGTCTAGCAGATCTCTAGGTTTCTCAGAGACGTAGTTTCGTATATTCTCATAAATTCAGCTTGAGCTGGAGTTCTTCCATGGCTCCATAGAAGCGCTGGAGTTCTTTTATAGCTCAATAGAAGAGCTAGAATTTTTCTACGCCTCAATATAGGAGACCTAAAGTTTTTCCTTGCCTCCATAGAATAGCTGGAGTGTTTCTTTGGTTGCATGGGAAATCTGGAAGTAATCTGTGGTTCCATAGAAGAGCTGGGGGGGGGGGGGGGGGGGGGTTCTATGGTTCCATAGAATAGCTTGAGTTCTTCTGTGGTTTCTTCTATGGTTCCGTAGAAGAGATGGAGGTCTTCTGTGGCTCCAAAGAAGAGCTGGAGGTCTTCTATGGTTCCAAAGAAAGGCTGGAGGTTTTCTATGGTTGCATAGAAACGCTGGAGGTCTTCTGTGGTTCCACATAAGAGCTGAAGTTCTATGGTTCCATATAAACGCTAGAGGTCTTCTGTAGTTGCATAGAAACACTGGAGGTCTTCTGTGGTTTCATAGAAGAGCTGGAGTTCTTCTGTGGTTCCATATAAGAGCTGGAGTTCTTCTATGGTTGCATAGAAACGCTGTAGGTCTTCTGTGGTTCCATAGAAACGCTGGAGGTCTTCTGTGATTGCATAGAAACGCTAGAGGTCCTCTGTGCTTCCATAGAAACGCTGGAGGTCTTCTGTGGTTTCGTAGAAGAGCTGGAGTTCTTCTATTGCTTCATAGAGGAGCTGGAGGTCTTCTATGGTACTACAGAAGAGCTGGAGGCATTCTATGGTTTCATAGAAGAACTGAAGACCTTCTATGGTTCCATGAAAAATCTGGAAGTTTCTGTGTTCCATAAACGAGCTGCAATTTTTTTTATGGTTCCATAGAAGAGCTGAAGACCTTCTAGGGTTGCATGGAAGAACTGGAGACCTTCTATAGTTCCATAGAAGAGAAAACAATTGTTTAAATCAATTAAAAAATTGAAAATTTGGAAATCAACTTTCGCGATTTTAGAGTTCACGCCTCCCACTGTGCCTTTTTATTAACATATTCCTGCCAGGGACCAATAATATATCCGAATTATAAAAAAAAACATTTTATTTTTGGTTTAACATAATAGAGTTATAGCTGTAATGGTTGTAAATCATGTTGGGGTTATTCAAATTTTAATTATTTATGTGAGCTACGAATAAATATTGGGGGTTGGAAAAAATGTGAGAGTTTTAAATAATAAAAAAAAATGGGAACAAAAGATAAGGGACTAGAATATATCAAAGGATACAGAAAATCGGAATAGTATTTGTCGTCAATATGTCTAAATAGATCAAGAGGTTTTAAAGGATATTAGCAGTTTAAGGGTTTTAAAAGAGTTCAGGAGGGGAAATTCTGTAGGAGATGTGAATGCACAATGACTTAAAAAACCTGGAGCTCTTAGAACACTTTTGGTCTTCATATCGGACAGAAAACACTTTTTGCTTTTGCAGTCTGTAGACCAATGAATCAAAGTGGACAGAAAGAGAGAATCCTGTGGGAGATAAGAAGGTCTCAAGGACGTTTAAAAGACCTGGAGGTTCTCGAAAACTCCAGGTCTTCATATAGGACTTGCAGTACCTGTTGATCCTTTAGACTAAGGATTCAAAAATTAGCGGGAGGGGATATGAAACTGTTGGAGATATGAACGTCTCGAAAACTTTTAAAAAACTAGGAGGTCTTAAAAAAACTCCTGGTCTTCATATAGGACTCACAGTACCTGTTGCACCTGCAAAGCAGGGTTTCAAAATTGACCAGGTGGGGAAATCCTGTGGGAAATATGAAAGTCTCAATACTCAACTTTTAAAAAAACTAGGAGGTCTTACAAAATACCTGGTCTTCATATAGTTGATCCTGTAGGCTAGCGATTCAAAGAGGACCAAGATAGGAAATCCTGTAGTAGATGTGTAAGTCTGGTTTCCATATAGGACACAGACACCTGTTGCTCCTATATTCCAGTGATTCGAAAATGATCAGGAGGGAAAATCCTGTAGGAGATATAAAGGTCTTAAAAACTTTTAGAAGACCTAGATATTAAGACTCTTGGTCTTCATATATTACATAGATCACCTGTTGCTTCAGTAGACCGGGAATTTTCAAGAGGTTTTAAAGCATATAAGCATGAGTTTTAAAGGAGACCAGGAGGGAGAATGCTTTTGGAGATATGAAGGACTCAAGGATTTTTAGAAGAGCTGACGGCCAGGCAGCTTTTATAAAAGACCTAAAGTTCTGAGGGATTTAATAGGAGAGTTTAAGGCCAGGGAGCTCCCTTAGGCGAGCTGAATGCCAGGTGAATTGAATACCTAGGAGCTTCTATAGGCCACCCGAAGACCAGAAAGATTCTATAGGGAGCTGAAGGTCAATGAGCTTATACAGGCGACCTGAAGCCAAGATGGGCTATAAAGACGAGTTGAGGTACATGTCGGCTAATTGGAGAATCTGAATATCAGGAGGTTTCTATAGGCCAGGCTAAAGGCCAGGAAGCTTCTGCAGGACGATTTGAAGATCAGGAAGATTATATAGGGAGCTGAAGGCCAGATCGGCTTTATAGACAAGCTGAAGTTAAGTACGGTAATATGGGCGAGCTGTGGTTCAAATCGGTTATTTAGACGAGTTGCCAGTCCAAATCGGCGAGCTGAAGACCAGAGCGGCTATATAGACGAGCTGCACTACAGATTGGCTATATAGACGATCTGAAGGCCCGATCGACTATATAGACGGGCTGCCGGTCCAGTTCGGCTATATAGACGAGCTGACGGTCCAGGTGGCTATATAGACGAGCTGCCGGTCCAGGTCGGCTATATAGACGAGCTGCCTGTCCAGGTCGGCTATATAGACGAGCTGCCTGTCCAGGTTGGCTATATAGACGAGCTTAAGCCTGGATTGGCTATATAGACGAGCTGCTGGCCAGGTCGTCTATATAGACGAGCTGCTGACCAGGTTGGCTATATGACGAGCTGCTGACCAGGTCGGCTGTATAGACGAGCTGCTGACCAACTCTTCTATATAGACGACCTGAAGGTCAGATCGGCTTTATAGACAAGCTGAAGTTCAGTTCGGTAATATGGGCGAGATGTTATTTAGATCGGCTCTTTAGACGAGCTATTTCTCAGCTGAAGGCCAGCTCGGTTTTATAAACGAGTTGTTGTTCAGGTCGGCTATATAGATGAGCTGCCGGTCCAGGTCGGCTATATAGACAAGTTGCCGGTACAGGTCAGCTATATAGACGAGCTGCCGGTCCAGGTCGGCTGTATAGACGAGCTGCCGGTCCAGGTCGCCTATATAGACGAGCTGCCGGTCCAGGTCGGCTATATAGACGAGCTGCCGGTCCAGGTCGGCCATATAGACGAGCTGTAGGTCAGATCGACTATATAGACGAGTTGAAGGCCAGATCAGCTACATAGACGAGCTGCCGTTCCAGGTCGGCTATATAGACGAGCTGCCGGTCCAGGTAGGCTATATAAACGAGCTGCCGGTCCAGGTCGGCTATATAGACGAGCTGCCGGTCCGTGTCGGCTATATAACGACGAGCTGCCGGTCCAGGTCGGCTATATAGACGAGCTGCCGGTCCAGGTCGGCAATGTAGACGAGCTGCCAGTCCAGTTCGGCTATATAGACGACCTGTAGGTCCAGGTTTGTTATATAAACGAGCTGCCGGTAAAGTTCAGCTAAATATATGAGCTGCCGGTACAGGTCGGCTGAAGTCTCCTTCGGCTGTATAGATGAACTAGAGTCCAGGTCCTACTTAGGCGAGCTGAAATTCATTTCGGTTTTTGAAAATTTCTGATCTTCATATGGGACACAGAGAGAGACGCCTGTTACCTTTATGGAATATCTGGTGGCTCCATAGAACACCTGATGGCCCTACGGAACACCTGCGCGAATTATTGATATTTGATTTTTAATTTATTTGGAACGATTTTTTTCGAATCTGTACTCTGCTCTCATATTTTTTTCCGAGGCACTAGATTTCTGTTAACGATTTCTTACCCCTAATAACCCTATTTTGTTGCTGTTGTTGTGTTTGTTTTTGTTGTTTTTATAAATTTAGTATCCAAATGTATTTATGAAATATACACTACCTTCCTTTTATGCAAATTATTGATATTTGGAAAAATACTTCTCGTTGTTGTTGGTGCTGTTGTTTTGCTGCCATTTCCTCCGCCTGATTTTGAAATAAATGTTAGTTTTGTGGCCCCTGGTCAATTTTGGACCTTTGATTATTGTTTTTGGAATTTTCAAATGGGAAGCACCCCCGCTGGCGGCTGGAGATGCAACATCAATGGCTGTCTTGTTGTTGTTATTGATGCTTTCAATTGTACCGTTGTTTTTGGCCATAATTTTGTGTTATTGGTTCGACGGTAGGTTGGTTGGTTTGGTTGTTTGTTTGGGTGTGTTTGGTTGATTGGAACTACTGCTATAGACCTGCTCGCTTGATCCCCTTTAAACGGCCGGTCGTTCGGTACCCTCAAAACTAACATCCGCATGGAAGCCAGTATCATCGGCATGATAAACGACATTCTGGATGCGACCATCCGGCAATAAAATGTGATACGAACCCCTTGTCACACCATTGGCATCACGATTCTGTTTGTGGCCGAAATCATTGCCGGTTCCGAAATCACGTATGCGATAACCAAATGCATATTTTGAGGCATACGACTGCATCTGATTTGAGGGGGGTGGGTGTGATGGTGCGATGGTTGGTCCAGCAATCACAGGATATGTTTTTTTTGTTTGTTTGTTGTTTTTTTTCCAACAAAGCAATAGTAGATGAAGGCAGGACCGCATGAAAAGAAACCAAAAAGAAATTATAGCGCATAAGAAATAAAGCAGGACAAAAAATGTTGCGATATGTAAATTAAGAAAGGATATTGCCGATATGATAGCAAATAACAGGAAGGAAAAAAGGATTTCAACTTCAATGACCATGACGATGATGATGATGATGCTGATGCAGATAAGACAAGTTGTAAGACATCCAAAGAGAGAGAGGGAGCGAGAGGGAAGAAAAATCTCCCTCCGAATGTAAACAAACTGAGGAGAAGACAATGAGACGATTGAAATGCATGCTATAATCAGAAACTTTGATTGTCAATATTACTACGTCCAGCAGAAGCAAAAAAAGGAGCAAAGGACGAACACGAATCAAACTATAACTGCAGAGGCGTTTGGCCATTCTCTGCATCAATGACAGGACCAAGGATACGTGACTTTATTCCTGTCTCATTTAATTTATCGGGAATAAAAAATGCAATGCTGCTTTTTTTTGCCAGATTTTATTTGGATTTGCAGGACTTGAAGGATAACACCTTGCAAAGATTAATGATTGGTGGTTGGTGTTTTAGGACCAAAGAAAAAATGGAAAATTTTTATGGAAGGAGGAAAAGTTGTAAAAAAAATTGAGATCTAACCCTGGAACATATTGTCTTCTTAATAAGGATACATATTGCATTGCATTTCTCCCTTGACATATAGATGACCTTCTTGTAGGCTCCCTGATTTGTAGAAGAAGGAAGGACAAAGGGCCACAAGGTTATATTTATGGGAAACATTTTTTCTCTATAGAGAAAAAGCATATGGTCCTTGTGCTCAGAAACCCACAATTTTCCATTTTTTATAATATTCCTATGTTTACACATAGATGGCGTTATTTTAGGCCCTATTGAGAATTATAGAACTTGTGAAGAACAAGGTAGAACGAGAGCAATATTGTCTTCTTTATAAGGATACGCCCTCAAAAGAAAATCTTAGGATACTTTTTTTTTAGAAAAAAATATTATCCTATCGTGACATATAGATGGCGTTCTTGTATGCTCTAGAAAGGGTCCACAAGGGTCCCTACTATAAGGATACATTTGGTTCTTATTGAGATATGGGTCTTGTTTGGAAAAACGCATAACTTTATTTTTTTCTAATTTTTTTTCTAATATTCCTATATTGACATATATATCGCGTTGTTGTAGGACCATTTATTTATAGAACTAGTGAAGAACAAGGAAGAAGCAGAGCAATATTGCCTCCTTTGCAAGAATACTCTCCTCAAAAGGAAATCTAAGGATGCTTTTTAAGAAAAAAAAAACATGGTACAAGAATACAGGTAGTCGTAGTAGCCATTGGTCCTTCACGTACGGCCATTGGTTTGTAGAAAATGAGCAGAAATTGATGAGATCGGAGATCAGAATTTTAGGAGAAGACCAATAAACATTAGTATTAGACCGAGCGATTTCAAGAGACAGGGTGTTCCAATAGGCTACCGAAGAGTAAGAGAATCTCTGTAGGAGCGGACGCCAAGGAAACTTTGGACATCGATCTAAAGTCGAGATAACTTCAATATGCCAGAGTCCGTCTATAAACGAGCTGAAGGACAAAGAGGCTCCTATAGGCGATCTAAAGGGCAAGGAGGCTACAATAGGCGGTCTGAAGGACTGGTATCCTCTATAGGCGAGCTTAAAAGACAAGGAAGCTCTTAAAGACGAGCTGACGGCCTACAGGCAGTCTAAAGGACAGGGTTATTCTATAGGCGATCTGAAGTGTAATGAGGCTCCAATAAGCCGCCAGAAGGGCAGGGATTTTCTATTGGCGAGATTAAGGGCAAGTAGGCTTCTATAGGCGGTCTGAAGCACAAAGAACCTCTAAAGGCGATCTGAAGGGCAAGAGGCTCCAAAAGACGGTCTGAAGGACTGGGATCCTCTATAGTCGAGCTAAAAGACAAGGAGGCGATCTAAAGGCTAGGAAGGTTCAATCTAAAGGTCCTATAGTTTTCTTTGGTAAGGAGATCTCCGTAGGCTAACTGAAGGTTAGGAAGCTTCTATAGTTGAGCTGAAGTTCACAGAGCTTTTATGGGCGGGTTAAAGGTCACATAACTTCAATAGGCGAACTGACAGCCAAAAAAACGGCAAAAAGGCGAGCTAAAGGACAGAGATCATACAAAGGCGATCTGAGGAACAAAGAGGATCCTAAAGGCGAGCTGACGGCCAGCGACCATCTAAAGGCTAGCGAGCTTCTATAGACGAGCAGAAAGTCAGGGAGCTTTGGTGGGCAAACTGGAGGTCTTACATGGGTTTTAAGAGAGCTCATGGTCAGATAAACTGCATAGTCTAGCTGAAGTCCGGAGAACTTCAATACACGAGCTGAAGGTCACAGAGTTTCTATAGGTGAGCTGAAGTCCGATAGACAATCTGGAAATAAGGAACAGAACGGAAGGCCAGGGAACTTTAAAGGTCGAATTAAAGATCCTATAGCTGCCATGTAGTCAGCTGAAGTACAGGTCGGCTATATAGATGAAAAATAGACGACATGAAGCCCTCGTCGGCCATGCAGGTGAGTTAAAGTCCAGGCTACCAAGTTGAGCATAAGTCCTGGTCTGCCATGAAAATGAGCTGAAGTACAGGTCCACTATATAGACCATTTGAAGTGTAGTTCGGCAATATACATAGAGGAGCTCAGGTCCATGTTGGTCCTATTCAAGGGAGGAGATTTAGATCGAAGAGCCGAAATCCAAGTTGGCGAGTGGAAGTCCAGATCGCCTTTAAGGAAGAGCTGTAGTCGAAATGGACTATATATAAATGTAGCAAGAGAGGGATACTCTAAAGATACTCAAAGAGCCAAAAGTTAAAATCGATGCATGAACGAGCTGATAGTCCAAAGGGCCTCCTAAAGGCAGCTGATGTGCTGTTGACGTACAATTACCCAGAGGCCTTTCATTTCCAAACAGAAATGCCTGGAAATCTTTATAGCGAGCTAATCAATGTTGACCGTCTTAGAGGCCAGTGTGCCTATATAAACGTACTGATGGATCAATGAGTCAATACAACTCAGCTGAAGAAACAAGGAACTTCGAGGTAAAAAGCAAAACAAGCTGTCAGGTTAGAATTTCTCTATAGGCAAGCTAATCGACAGGGAGGCTCAAAAACGTTTTCAAGGACCGCCAGTATCTATAGGCAAGGTAATGGCCCATGGTTTTGTATAGAAAAGCTTTTGTCCTAGGAGTCTCTAAAAGCAACCCGATGGGCCCGGAATAAGCTGAATCACCAAAAAGTCAACAAAGATGACCTAAAAGGCTGAAGAATTCATATAGTCTAGCGAAAGTATCGGGGAACCTTTATAGGGAAGTAGATGAGCCAAGAAAGGTTACCGGACAGAAAAACTCTGAAGACGAAACCCAGTCAGTATACATCTGTAGCGAGCTGATTGACGAGAGAGCCTTCGTAGGCGACACTCAAGGGTCCGGGGGGCTCCCACAGGTGAGATGGTAAGTCTAGACGACTCTAAGAACGAGGTAGTGTGTTGGGGAGTCTCTATAAGAGATTTGAACGTCTGGCAGTTTCATCAAACGAACTTGGCGAGAAAACGTTCCAGTGTTGTTCTAAAAACTACTTGGATTACGAAGAGGTTCTCCATGGACCAGGAACCTTAGACCGAGCTGTTGGTTCGCCAATGTTCTAGAGGCGGGTTGACGAGATAACTAATCTCTATAGACGATATGACGGACGCTGGGCAAGATGACGGTGCAAGGAGTATTTTGAGCAATAATAATATTTGAAGGAAAGCAGGAGGTCTCATAGAATATCATATCGTCCCCCGTATTGGGGATATAAATCATGGCAAATCAGAAGGACTAAGACCAAGTATAAAAGAGGACCTTAAATATCTCAAAAAAAAATCAGATTTTTTCAAACCCAAATATTTACGATCTCCAATAAAATTTACGTTCTCTTCTAAAAGATCAACAAACCTTATAGTCTCTATAGACGATTTGACGGACTCTGGGCAAGATGACGGCTCAAGGAGTATTTGGAGGGATAATAATATTTTACAGGATAACACAAATCAAGGAATGCAGGGGTCCCACATGCAATTGAGCGGTCTCATAGAATACCATATCGTCCTCCGTATTGGGAATCTAAATCAGGGTATAATTTCTCATGGCAAACCAAAAGGACTAAGACGAAGTATAATAGAGGACCTCAAATATCTCAAAAAAAAATCCGATTTTTTTACGACCCAAAGAAGCTACGCTGTCCAATAAAATTTACGATCTCTTCTAAAAGATCAACAAACCTTATAGTAGCCAATGGGTATCATGCGACAAAAGGAGGTCCTGTAGAAGTTTTGACATAAAAATGTGGGTCATGATTTTTTTTTAATCAAATCAAGGTCTTCAAAAAATCTCCAAAATTTAGCAGCAAATTATCTGCTTCTTTTATATTTTATTTTTTTTTATAATCCACTGCTCACTTTCCTCCTTAGTCATCTTTTTTGAAAAGCAAATATTTCAATTTCTGCAACCTTTCAAATTACAATATCCTACTACTCAATAGATATTCCAAGAATTGAACATTTTGTTGTCTATTTGTTTGTCACTTCAACACCCTTTCAACGGCCCCGGCTTGGCCCTTGACCATATTGAGCATTTAATTTTGTTCGGGTTTCGTACGTTATTTGTTATTGTCGGTTGGCATTACACATCTATATGTGTGTGTGTATTTAACAAATACCAATACTAATAAACACTTGTGGGGTGATTTGCATAGAGTCCCCTTCCCAACTCTCACAAGGTTTTCCTTTCTCCCAGCAAATCATTTAGAGAATCTCAGTTTATAACTGTCACCTGCAAATGTTAAGTAAATTCTGTTGTCCGTATGTCTGTCGGTGTTCCGGTGTTATATATTTTTATTTTCAAATATGTATTTGAATACAAAAAAATAAAAATAAAGAAGAAGAAACAGGCAATAAACAACGTGACAGCCACAAACACACATTTCAACGCCAACACACACCCACACACACACCTTTGCAAAAAAGCAAAGCTCTTTTTTTTTTCTCTTGTTTAGAGAGTAGCTCTTCTGTGTTCAGTGGGTACACTTAAATCTCATTTAAGTCTAAAAGTATGCAATACATTTTTGTTGCATTTGTCATTCGTTTCGTTGTGTAAGAGGAGTGGGGGGAGTACAATCAACTACACCAACGGTACAAAAAGAGACAAACACACACCCACACACATACACATCTGCATTTACTTATTTGCCATTGTTGTGTTGTGAGAGAGCCGAATCAGCATCAGTTCAACAGAGAGAGAAAAAAAACGAAACGTTGAGAAGAAATGTTCAAATGAAGAAGTTGAATAAATAAAATGCAAAGCAATGCAATAAATGTTGCAAATATATTAAATTCCTGTCATGTACAAAATCATTGTTTATTCCCTCACTTTTTATTTGTAGTTTTTTGTTGGTGTTTTTTGTTGTTGTAGCTAACGAATGGTTGCAGGCTGGTGGTGAAGAATTGGTCGATTATTTGAGAAGCTACAGTAGCAATGGGAAGAGACTTTGGAAATTATATAGTGGATCTGAGCAGGGAAAACAGAACGGCAGAATTTCCTCATGGAAAACCTAGGGGACAATGGGATTCTTATAGATAATTTGTAGGACTTTCTATAGGCAGGTCAAAGGACCAATTATTCTATAGAAATGAGCTAACGACATTAAGTTTTTTATATAGGCCTGTTAAATGGGTCGAATAATTCACTAAATGGGTCAGGGAACCCATATGGGGGTCCAGGAAAATTCTGTAAGATAGGTGAGGACCCAGAGAATGTATATAGAGGGATTGGAGTAAGTAAGGATCATATTTACAGTGCTATAGGACCAGGAAATCCTTGAAGGCAAACTAATAGATAAAATTGAGGAAGAAAACTGATATGTCGGAGAGAGAGCGGAGAGGCCAGAAACAGATAATTAAGAGATCATAGAGGGCTCGAGAATGAGGCGAGAAAAAGGCTGAACTGACGAGTCAAAAATAGAGAGGGAATTCAAATTTTTAAGAGAAAAATCTGAGCGACATGAAAAAGATTTAACTGAAAGTTTAAAAACAGAGAGAGAAAGAAAGAAAATTCAAAGGTTAAAGAGATAACTTAGAGTCCAGAAAAAGATAATTAAGATACCATTAACTGAAAGGTTAAAGAGAGAGCTGAGAGTCCAGGAAAAGGTAATTAACAGAGGGTGAGAGGGAATTCAAATTTTAAAGAGAAAAAGCCGAGAGACCTGAAAAAGATTTAATTGAGAGGTTAAAAACAGAGAGAGAGAGAGAGAGAGAGAAAGAAAATTGAAAGGTTAAGAGGGAACTGAGAGTCCAGAAAAATATAATTAAAAGACCATTAACTGAAAGGTTAGATAAATAGCTGAGAGTCCAGAAAAATATAATTAAGAGACCATAAGGACTCGACATAGAGGCCTGAGGGAGCTAAGGGTTCAAGGAAAGCTAAGAGAGAGGACTGAGAGAAACAGTTGATATAAAAAATCTCTACAGAGCACTCTCAAGACAAGTGGGAGCCAGCGAATCTTTTTAGGAAAGCTTAGGCAAGGAAAGCTTTGTATGGAGCTGAGAGACCACGGAATCCATAAAGGTGTGTTATAAGGTTAAATCTATACAGAGCACTCTAAAGTCCAAAAGATCTCTTTAGGTGCTCCCAATGGCAGGGATAGAAACCTGATAGGTAGAGAAAGTGTGATAAATCTGGAAGGTCAGAAAGACATAATTAGGAGTGGGCGGCCAGGGAATATTTTTAGGAAAGCTTGGGCAAGGAAAGCTTTATAGGGAGCTGAGAGGCCAGGGAGTCTTACAAGATGAGCCGCAAGGCCTATGACTGACCATAAGTCATCAGGAGGCCAGAAGGTTTCCCGAAGACGGTGTTGTTGGACATAGTCTAAAGGGAGAAAATGATGCCTCAATAGAAATCATAAGGTCCCAGGGAGGAACAGGTCCTTAAGTACGAACAAGAATGTGGTGTCTCTCAGAGAGATAAGATGGTATCTTAAGAAAGGACGAGAAAGTTTCTCAAAAATGTACCAGATAGTCTGTCAAGAGAGGACAGAAAGGTCTCTCAAGGGCGATCAGAATTTGTCACCAAAACATTTTCGAAAGATGACCACAATCTCCAAAAGGAGTCCAGTGGTTCTTTCAAGCGAGACCAGGAGGTCTCAGGGAGAACAGAAGGTATCAGGGAGAGCAAAGGTGTCTGGGAGTCCTGATGATCTCATAGGAGACCAGAAGCCTCTGATCAGGTCCCTTAAGTAAAAACTAGATAGTGGTGTCTCTCAGTGTGAAAAGGTGGTATCTTAAGAAAGGACCAGAAAGTCTCTCAAAAATGTACCAGATAGTATGTCAAGAGAGAGCAGAAAGGTCTCTCAAGAGCGATCCTAATGTGTCCTCAAAAAATCTTCGAAAGGTGACAAGAATCTCTGAAAGTAGTCCAGTGGGTTTTTCAAGGGAGACCAGGAGGTCTCAGGGAAAACAGAAGGTATCAGGGAGAGCAAAAGGTGGCTTGGAGTCCTGATGATCTCATAGGAGACCAGAAGGCTTCTGGGAGTATTGATGATCTCTTAGGAGACCAGAAGGCCTCTGAAGGGAGACTAGAGGGCCATTCAATGAAAAGAACAAGGTCTCTCAGGAGGGACATAAGGTCTGTCCATACTAAAATTGTTCTCAAGGGAAATCAGAAGTTCTTCTCAATAGAGACCAGAAGTCTCTGAAGGAACATAAGATGGTCTTCCAAGGGAGGCCAAAAGACCTCCGAACGGAGTCCGTAAAATCTCTCGAGAGCAAAAGGAGAAGAATAATTTGTCCTTAAAGGGTTACCAAATATCAGAGGAGACCGGAAAATCTGGGAAAGGAGGAGAAGCCCTCACAAGAAAATAGAAAGTCTTACAGGAAAGAAAGAAATCTTGGGAGACCACAGGAGACGAAAAAGTTTCGCATAAGACCAAAAGGTTTTATAGAAATTCAGAAGCCCTCACAGGACTTGATCTCTCAATAGAGCAATAGACTTACAGGAGACCAAATTCTGTGGAGACCCCAAGATATGAGAAGATCTCATATGAGTGTAGATGGTCTCAAACGAGACCAGAACGTCTCATAGAAGTAAACTTGGTCTCATGACATGTCAGTTGCTATCATAGGAGATCTAGAAGTCTCCTGAGACAACAGAAAATCTCATAGGAGACCAAGGGAAACCAGACGGTCTCACAAAAAAAAAAAAAAAAAAAAAAAAAAAAAAAAAAAAAGACCTTGCGACACAAGGAGGTCTTGGATGTCCCGAAGGAATAATGTTTTTATGGACATTGGGACTGAACTGGTGGATTTTCAGAGGATGTTTTTATGTACCTTGGGACTACCAAAGGTGGATTTTTAACGAGGATATTTTCAAGGACCTTCGGACCATAAAAAGTTGTTTTTTAAGTTAAATTTGATTCGACTATCTGTTTACTTTTTTAAGGATAATTTAAAGATAATATTTTCAAGGATCTTCGGGCCTCCAAAAGTAGAGTTTTTTATAAGATAAATTTATAACGACTATCTTTTTACTTTTTTTAAGGATACTTTAAAGGATATTGTTTTCAATGAGCTTCTTATGCAAACCTAGATCTTGGAGGATATTTTTGCAAAGGAACACAATTCCACAAAATGTAAAATATTGCAGGATATTGATATCAAGGATACTGAGATCACCTACATTTTTGTTGGGGGTATAATTTTTTGAATAATGGCTGACCAGATCAGTCTGGAAAGTCTCATAAAGGTCCAGATGATCTCAGAGGGGGAAAAGTGGTCTTCCGAGACAACAGAAGCTCTCGTGGGATTTCAGCAGTTCTCATAACAGGCTATAAGCCTTCATTCCACAACAAAAGTGTATCATAGGAAACCACCAAATCTCATAGGAGACCAGGTCTCGTGAGAGAGAGGTCTCTCAAGAGAGGTCTCAAATGATTTCAAAATTTCTTCTCGTGTTCTAGTTATCTGTAGGGCACCCAGAAAATACCAATACCCAGCTATAAAAAACCCTCCTCCCCCTCATCGAAGAGCACACAAACTATAATACCTTTGCACGTTCCTCTGCTTTTAAATGCATATTTTAGTTTTAAAAGGATTTCCTTGACTATGACAGAAAAAGGATAAGAGTGATTTCAAGGATATTGAGATCACCGACAATTTTGTGTGGGGTAAGATTTTTTGAATAATGACTGACCAGAACAGTCGGAAAAGTCTCAGAAAGGTCCAGATGATCTCATGGGAGAACAAGAGATCTGTTGAGACAACAAAAGGTCTCGTGGGATATCAGCAGTTCTCATAATAGTGTTCATGCCACAACAAAAGTGTATCATAGGAAACCACAGAATCTCATAGGAGACCAGGTCTCGTGGGAGAGATGTCTCTCAAGAGACGTCTCAAATCATTTCAAAATTTCTTCTCATGTTCGAGACAACAGGAGTTCTCATGGGAAATCAAAAGTTCTCAAAATAGGCTAAAAGTTTTGATGTCACAACAAAAGGATATATAACGGGAAACCACCAAACCTAATAGGAGACCAGGTCTCGTAGGAGAGAGGTCTCTCAAATCAAATCATTTCAAAATTTCTTCTCATTCTCGAGGTATCTGTAGGGCACCCAAAAAATACCAATACCCAGCTATATAAAAAAATCTCCTCCTCCCCCCTCATCGAAGAGTACACAATCTATAATACCTTTGCACGTTGCTCTGCTTTTAAATGCAGATTTTAGTTTTAAAAGGATTTCGTTGACTATGTGAGAAAAGAGAAAAAAACGAGAGGAGAAGAGAGCCGTATAATCAGGTTTGGTAATTTTCAATTTTCCACAAAGCGAAACGTTTTTCATTCCAATTCGAGCTGTAGATGACCAATTCACTTGAAGAGGCTCATTGGCATTATGTTCAACATGAATGAGTCCAAGGATGTTTTATGGATGTGGCCTAAGGATATGAGAACCGTACAACCAACCATCTCACCCAACTACCCATGTTTGTGGTTCCACCAGTGGCCAAGTTACTGAGCTATGGGGATTGTTTTTTATTCGTCCTGAGTATGGGTACATTCCAAAGTGTCAATTGCTGTGATTCGTTGTTGTTGCTGTTGTTGTTATTATTGGTGTTGTTGTGTATGTGTGTGTTATATGCTTTCTAAGCTGAGGGAGTTAACTTCGATGTGATATACAAATATGGAACTCTATTCTGGAGACAAACAATTGTCAGCTTGGTAACAAATACATGCATGTGCATATACACACATACGTATGTACATATGTATATATGTGTGTGTGTAAAGTTGCATTCGTTTGGTCGTCTTCTATGTAAAAATAAAAAAAACTATCGACAATGTAATGAAATTTACAGCAAAAAAAAAAAAAAAACTATTCACCAGAGCCGAGTATGAAACATGCAAGCAAATCCATTTGCAACGTGTTTTTTTTTTCTGTTGGATGTTTGGACTGCTTTGTTTGTCGTTCGTTCCTTCGTTCCTCAGCTGCATTCACAGATAATATTCCAGGGGATTTGTAGTGTGAAATGATAAAAAGTACATGTTGAGCATGCCGAGCGAGAGATATTTGTATAGTCATCATTATCATCATCAGCAGTGGCAACAATAGCAAAAGCAACAACAACTTGTGTCCTTACCCATGCTTATTGGTGTCAGGGGGATATGAGGGAGGTGGAGGGGAGATTAAATGCTTTTTTTAAGAAAAAAAAAATATTTTTTCTTTGGGCAAGAAATTTAAGGCTTCCAATAAATTAGGTCTGGTAATGAAATGGGGTTGTTGTAGGCTCTCAATTCTAAGGACTTATTTTCATAACCAAGTTTTCTGTGAATGAGGTATTGGTTCTCCAAAAGGCAGATCGCATTTATTATCCAATTGAGATGAAATTTTGCAAACAATATTTGTTTGGCCCAAGGACGAACTCTACGGAAACTAGTGAAAATTGGTCCCAAATAGTGAGAAACGGTTCACATTGTGCGTCAAATGGCCAAAATCAGCCAAAATGACCTGAATTTTGGCACATTCCGATATAGCTATAGCTCCCATATAAAATGAGTTAAAAAAAAAACTGCAACAAAGTCAAACGCCAGAGTTTTTAATTTTTTTGTTTTAAATTTTATTGAATGAATGCAAAACAAGTTAAAAAGCAGTAAATTCCGACCGGGCCGAACTTTGAATACACTCCACCATTTGGAATGAATTTGGATATTTTCAAAAAAATAAAATTCTTACAAAATTCTGTTAAAATTTAAGAAATACCGAATATAGCCGTTATATTGGGGTCGAAACTTGAAAAAAAAAAACGGTAAATAATGTAGCTAAAATCTTCAAAATATCGCATTTGGGGAGGTACTGTTATATCGGAGCTGTGCGAAGACCTGGGCCAGCATAGAAAATTTTCTATCACAGGCTGCAGGATCCATTACGAATTTCAACTCCCAAATTTGAAACAATTACGGTGAATAATGTAGCTAAAATCATCAAAATACCAAATATAGGGAGGTACTGATATATGGGGCCTATACGAAGACCTGGACCTGCAAAAACAATTTTCTGTCACAGGCTGTAGCATCCATTACGAACTTCAAATACCAAATTTGAAACAATTTCGGTGGGTATTGTACCTAAAATCATCAAAATACCGAATGTCGGGAGGTACCCTTATATGGGGCCTATACGAAGGCCTGGACCTGCACAGACAATTTTCTGTCACAGACTGTAGTTCCCATTACGAACTCTAAATACGTAATTTAAAACAATTCCGGTAAATAATGTCGCTAAAATCATCAAAATACCGAATATCGGGAGGTACTGATATATGGAGCCTATACGAAGACCTGGACCTGCACAGACAATTTTCTGTCTTAGGCTGTAGCTTTCATTACGAACTCTAAATACGTAATTTGAAACAATTCCGGTGAATAATGTCGCTTAAATCATCAAAATACCGAATATCGGGAGGTATCGTTATATGGGGGGGTTATACGAAGACCTGGACCTGCACAGACAATTTTCTGTCTTAGGCTGCAGTATCCATTTTGAACTTCAAATACAAAATTTGAAACAATTCCCGTAAATAATGTCGCTATAATCATTAAAATATCGAATATCGGGAGGTATCGTTTTATGGGGGCTATACGAAAACGTGGACCTGCACAGACAATTTTCTGTCTTAGGCTGTAGTATCCATTTTGAACTTCAAATACCAAATTCGAAACAATTTCGTTGAATAATGTGGCTAAAATCATCAAAACCACCACCATGGCCGGCGCTTGGTGGCCAACCGAAGGTGCACATTTTCAGCTGACCTCTTTGGCAAGTAAACACGAGCGGATCATTTTGTTTGTTTACAAACTGCTGGACAACGAATGTTTTCTCATCGGAAACGGAGAAAACCAAATTCGGCAGTTCACCACTTTCGGCCAAGCGAAGCAACTCTTTAGCTCTTTAGAGTCTATTTTCTGTGGCGGTGTAAGTTCTTGCTCTTTTTGGAATTTCAATGGCTTTAACCCGAACTCCATTCTTTTTTCAATATTTGCCGAATGGAATGTTGCGATATGTTCAGCTCACGAGCCATTTCGGCCACTGCGACGCGGGTTTCAATCAATTCGCTCCTTTACTTTCATCTCACGCTGCATACGTTTCATACGATTTGGGATTTAAAGTCCCTCACAGGCGTAATATGCACTCCAACACAATTGTTTTTTTTTTTTTTTTTTTTTTTTTTAATTTTCAAACCCATCTACATTTTTTGTACTCCCGTAAAAAAGTACTTTTAGAAATTATTAGGTCCAGTAATGGAGGCCCCTCTAATTCAAAGGACATATATTTTTTATCAACTAGCCATTGACTTCCCAATTATCTGGCAATAATTTTCTTAATTTCTTTTAACGTTTTAAATTTTATCCTTAAGTTTTTTTTCCTAGTCCTCTAAAAACTGTTTTGCAAAATGAAATCACGTTTTCACCTTTTTTTGCGCCATGCCAATGGTCATTATTTATCGCCAGCTCGCCCACCAAAGGTGTACGAAACGAATTTATTTTCTTACAATGTCTTTTTTAAGTAAATTATGTCCTTTTTTCCCAGGATATCGATAAAAAGTAATAACAATTGCGTCTCGTCTGGTTTTTATGGCTTTGCCCCAAGGCAGATGAAAGGTTGACGGAATTTTGTGGTGATATTTAAAGAAAATTATTGTAAAATTTTAAAGGATATTTTTCAAAGAAACAAAAAAAAAAAAATTAAAAAATAAATTAAATCAAAAAAATTAATTTTACTTTTTTCCAAGGACATTAAGCCTTTCAGGTTGATATTTTGAGAATTTGAAATTTTTTTAGGGAACCATATTTTACAAAATGAAAAATTATCGAGGATAATTTTTCAAGGAACTCAAGTACAAAATTTTTCTTAAATTTTAAGGTTATTTTTCAATTACCTCATCACATGGGAGACCATGTCTAGACCAGCTAACGTATATTTTTCAAGGATGATTTTTTCACCTTCACTAACTCAAAATTGTTACGGATAATTTTTCAAGGACCTTAAGTCCATAAAATTTTAAACTTATAAATACATTTTCACAAGGACATCCAGTTCAAAAAAACCAAACATTTTTAGGGAGATTTTTCGAGGACCACAAGTGGACAAATTGAGCCATCTTTTAAATATATTTGTCCAGGATCTCAAGTCAATTTATTGTATAATTTTAAAAGGATTAGTATTCAAAGAACTTATGTTCAGAAATAACAAAATTTTTAAGTTTAATTTTTAAAAAACTACACGTCCATAAACTACTTAATTTTTAAAGATAGTTTACGAGGACCACAAATCTACAAATTGTGACACCTTTAAATATATTTTTCATGGACCTGAAGAAAAAAATCCAATTTTTTTTGGGGAACTCAACTTCAAATAATGAAAAATTCTTAAGGATAATTTTTCAAGGATCTCAAGTACACCAAAAAGTAACATTTTAAAGACATTTTTTTCCTTGAGCAGGATCTCATGTTCACGAAATTCTTATAGATAATTTTTCAAGGACCTAAACTTATTTTCACAAGGACCTCAAGTCCAGAAAATTTAAAATTAATTTTAAATTTAAAATAAAAGTTTATCTGTCGAGGACAAAATGCGACATCTTTAAATATATTTTCCAGGACCTCAAGTCCACTAAATTTATAATTTTTTAAATATAAATTTCTTTAGGACATTTTTTAAAAACTTTCAGACCACAAAATGTAAATTATTTTAGATTTTTTTAGTGCTCTAGAGTCATCGAATTTCCAAACGTGGGCTTCGTAGGATATTTTTCTAAGATCATCAGGACTACCGATCTAGAATGTATTTTTAGGAATGATTGATAGATGATAGAATACCAGACCTAGCATGTATTTTTTAAGGATGATATTTTTTAGGATTTCAAAAAACAAAAGCATATTTTTTTAACTCTATAACGAGGACATCATGTCCATAAAATATATGAGGATATTCGTTTCAAGGATACGCATACCACCTCAATTTTTTGGAGTATGATTTGCTCCAGGGCCATTAAAGTATCAAACGAGAGTTTTTTAGGATATTTTTCAAGGGTCAGAATGAGGATTTTTAATTCTAAAAGTGTGTTTTAACGTTAAATTTTTAGGAATTTTTGGGGAAATCATAGAGACTCGTTTAAGAATCCCCGATCAGGAATATTTTTCATGGATCTTGGGTCCATCAAACCTAGATTCTGATCAATACTTTTTGAGGATCTTGGAGAAACCAAACGTTGATTTTAAAGTGTATTTGTTTCATATATTGTATCAAGACCACCAAACGTGGATTTGCAAAGAGAATGTTTTCAAGGACCCTTGGACTATCAAACGTGGATTTGATAGGACGGTGTTTTTATGGACCTGGGCACTACCAAATATGGATTTTTAAAGAGGATGTTTTCAGGGACCTTTTCACCATTAAAAATAGGGGTTTTAAAGAAAAAAATTTTTTAAGGGAAATTTTAGGATTATTTTTTCAATGAGCTTCTGGTCAAACATGGATTTTGAAGGATATTTTTGCAAAGATCATCAAGAGAACCAAACATTATTTTTTCTAGCATCACAATTCCACAAAATGTAAAATATTTGAGGATATTCATTTTGAGGACCCTGACATCATCTAAATTACCAGGCGAGGATTTTTAGGAGACTTTTCTTAGGAACAACAGGTCTATCTTATGCGAATTTTTTTTTATTCAAAAGTTGTATACCATTGGACCGTCAAATGTCGAGTTTAAAGGATAATATGTTCAAGTATCTTGAAACGTGGATTTTAAAGGATATTTGTTTCGTTGATCATTAGGGCCACCAAACGTGGATTATTAAAGAATATTTGTTTTGTAGATCATTAGGACCACCAAACGTGGATTTTTAAAGGATATTTATGTCATAGATCATCAGGTCCACCAAACGTGGATTATTAAAGAATATTTGTTTTGTAGATCATTAGGACCACCAAACGTGGATTTTTAAAGGATATATGTTTCATAAATGATCAGGATTAAAAAAAATGTGGATTTAAAAGGGTATTTGTTTCATAGATCATCAGGACCACCAATCGTGGATTTTCAAGGAGAATTTTCTTAAGGACCTTCGGAGCCCCAAGAATAAATTTTTTAAAGATAAATTTTAACAACCATATATTTTAAGGATAATTTTATTTCAGATGTGATTTATTCATTGAATGAATTTTCAAGGACAATCGGACCACCTTACATAGATTTTTTAAAGAATATTTTGTTAAAGGAACAATCCGAGATCTTTGATGATATTTCTGCAAGAACCACCAAGACAACCAAACTTGTATTTTAAGGAACAATTTTTCAAGGATTATTAGGATCCAAAAACTTGTATTTATTGAGTGAGTTTTTAGCATTTTTTTTCAAGGATAAAATAGTTTTCCCATCGCAATATTTTTAAAATTATCATCAAAACCACCATATGTGGAAGATTAAACGATAATTTTTTCAGGATCTTCACAGTCACAGTGAGTATAATTTATAGAAGATAATCAATCCAACCAAACGTCGGTTTGTGGGGATGATATTTTCAAGGATCACGAAGGGAGTATTTTTTAACGATTTATTCAAGGACCATTATGTTTATTTTTTCGCAGAATCATCTGAGGAATATTTTTCATCGGCCATCAAATTTGAAGTTGGTCAATAGATTAACCTATGTTAAGGACATTTGGAGCACCAAAGGTGAATTTTTATTAATTTTTCTTTAGTCGGGAATTTTAAAGGTTTTTTTTTTTTTGGAAATTTAATAAATACGTTTTAAGGATGAATTTTTTTCACAAATATATTTTTGAAGGACAAAAAATGCATTTTAGAGGAAATTTTATAAGAACGTTGTGTGTAAATGAATATGGGAAAATTATGTATTTTTTAAGGAATATTTCCTTAAGGGATGTGTTTTTTAAGGACTAAATGCGGATTTTTAAGGATGAGGACTTTTTTTTCATTGGATTGTTTTCCATCAATGATAAGGATTTTTTTCCTTCAAGAGCGTGGATTTATGAAATATATGGACTTCCAAGGAATATGTGGATAAGTGGATTCTCTAGGAATATTTCCTTTTAGGACATGGATCATTTCAAGAACAAAACCTGGATTTTTGATGATTATATTCCAAGGACGTGAGTTTTTTTCAAGGACCAAACGTAGATTTTTCAGACGATTTTCTAAGGATGTGGAATTTTAGAGAATATTAACTAGAGAGAACATTGACTTTTAAGGACTCGTTTCAATAAAGTTTACTTTTTCAAGGACATGGATTTTTTTTCAAAGATTAAATGTGGTTTTTTTTAAGATAAAGGTCTTTAAAAAAACTTTTTAAAGGACTTGGACTGTGTGTGTGATTTCGATTTTTAGTGAATATTTTTAAGGACATGGATTTTTTAGGAATATTTTTCAAAAAAGTTTTTGAAGGACCAAACATGGCTTTTTAGGGAGTATTTTTAAGGAGGATGGTTGTTTCAAGTAGTATTCGAGGATTTTTATAGAATATTTTTGTAATTATTTCTTATGGAATATTTTTCAAGGATGTGTTTTTTTTGTGGAGTTGGATTTTTAAGGCATTGGATTTTTGCAAGGACCAAATGTGGATTTTTCAGAATATTTTAGTTTTTGTGATTAGTCCAAAAGTGGATTTGTTGAGGAATATTTTCCGCACATAATCTAACCACCCAATTTGGACTTTCAAGGATAAATTTTGTAAGCACCAGTCTTCGATTTTTCAAGGTTTATTTTTTCAAGGATCTTTGAATTTTATATTTATAAATTAAGAATTCCGCATCTATCCCACCAACTATCTATTGTATTACCCCCTTGATCACGTAAATTGTCAACTTGCAAGTGTTGCTTTTTCTTCAAAGCTGACTTTCCTTACAAAATATATAATAACAACAATTGTATATAAGTTCATATATCCTTTGACTTATATGCTCCTCGTCGGGGGAGGGGAAGTTCTACATGGCAATGCAACTTTTAAATGTTATTCTTTTTTTCTGTCGAGCTACTGCACGTTATTGCCACCACTTGGAATAAAGTCAACAAACTGATAATTCAATCATGTTGCCACAACAAGAACCCAGAACTACACCCACACCCAACCTCCCACCACCCGCAACAGCAAAATTACGTGCTCAGATTTTGTGAATAGAAGTGACGGCATAGCTAACCTAAATGCAAACCACAATGCAAACATGACAAAAGACAACGATGAACTAACTCACCAACCAACCGACTAGCCAAGCCACCAGTCAGGCAGCCAACCAGTCAAGCTAACGGGGCAACAGCGAATAAAGTCATTGCAAAGCAGTGGCTGGCTGTTGGGGATGCTGCAATAAACTCAGCTCAACCATGAAACCATATTTTGTTATAGGAGAATCATGTTTCCCTTCGAATGAAAAAAGAGCTAGCTACATTTTGTAGAACTCCCAAAAAAGGGGCATTTCTCCCACACACACTCAGCCAGTCAAGTATGAAATGCTTATTACTGGCTTGTCGTTCTGCTGCCGGACAACAAATAGTCCAAAAAAACCAAAATCGTGGTGATAAAATACGAAATCATTAAAAATACCATTCATACATGTTACGCTGGAAGAAGCTACAACTTCTACGTATTTCGTATGAGAGTGTGTGTTCGTTCATAACTTTGAAGTGGTCAACGAAATGCTGACCACGAAGTTAGTGAGGAAACAGTCTGATTGTCGAAGTGTGGATGCTGCACACCAACACACTCACACATACTCAAGTGTATGGAAGTGCACGTTGACACTTCTATTCATTTGCCAACCACCGCAAATCCACTTGCAACACACGCGCGATTCCAAAATTCATTTAGTGATATTCATGTAGAAAATGAAGCATGCTTTTAGGAGGGTTAGAAAAATATTTAGTTAAAAAACATAAATTCATAAAGTGCTAAATTGTGCAAGGGTGGGGGAGGGCGGAAATGTAAATGACTTTTGTTAGGGCAATTTGGGAGCTGTGGAGCAGAGTGGACTCACAAATACCCTACGAAAAAAAAAACACCGCAATAAAATTACAATATATAATCCCATAGCCTCAGAGGACCTTCGAGCTCTTCCATAGCCACTGGAGTCCTTCGAGGTCTTCTATAGTTACAGGAGACCTTCATAGTCCTCTATAGCCACAGAAGTTTCTTGAAGCCCTGAATAGCCACAGAAGATCCTTGAGACCCTGAATAGCCGCAGAAGATCCTTGGGGCCCTGAATAGCCTCAGAAGATCCTTGAGGCCCTGAATAGCCGCAGAAGATCCTTGAGACCGTTAACAGTCTCAAAAGACCTTCTAGGTCTTCTACAATAACAAAAGACATTCGAGGTCTTCTATAGTTGGAGGAAACATTTCAGGCCTTCTATACTCGCAAAAGTTTTTCTAGGCACTCTATAAACTAAGAAGACCTTTGAGGTTTTCTATATCCACAGAAGACCTTTGAGGTCTTCCATAGTATCAGAAGACCTTTGAAGTCTTCTATAGTTACAGAAGGCACAAAAGACCTTCGAAGACCTTGCAGGTCTCCTGGGGCTATTGAAAACCTAAACAGATCGTCGGAAGCCATATAAGACGTCTAGGGTCTCCTGAGTTCATAGAAGACCTCAAAGGTGTTCTGTGGCTATAGAAGCCCTTAAAAGTCTTCTTAGGCTATAGAAGACCTTCGAGGTCTTCTATATTCAGATGAGACCCTAAAAGTGTCCATAGCCACAGAAGATGCTGGAGGTCTTCAATAGCCACAGAAGACATTTGAGGTCTTGTACAGTCACAGAAGAGGACCTTCGAGGTACTCTACTGTCACAGAATATCCTCTATAGCGACAGGAGACATTTGGGGTCTTCTACAGTCACAGAAGACCTTTGAGGTCTTTTATAGCCACAGAAAACCTTTGAGATTTTTTATTGTTACAGAAGACCTTCGGAGTCTTCTATAGCCTAAGAAGACTTTTAAGGGCTTCTATAGCCACAGAACACAGAATATTCTCTATAGCTACAGGATACATTTAGGGTCTTCTACAGTCACAGAAGGCTTTTGAGATCTTTTATAGCCACAGGAAACCTTTGAGGTCTTCTATTGTTACAGAAGACCTTTGAAGTCTTCTATAGCCTAAAAAGACTTTTAAAGGCTTCTATAGCCACAGAATACCTTTGAGGTCTTCTATGGACTCAGGTGACCCTAGACGTCTTCTGTAGCCCCAGAAGATCTTTTTAGGTCTTCAGTAGCCTAAGGAGATCTGCGAGGTCTTCTATAGTCAGATCACTCCCTGGAAGTGTTCTATAGCCACAGAAGCCCTTCGAAGTCTTCTATAGCCACATAATGCCTCTGACGTCTTCTATAGTCTCGAGATATCCTAGAGATCTTTTATAGCCACAGTAGGCCTTTCAGGTCTTCTTTAGCCTCAGAGCACCTTCCAGGTACTCTATAGTCACAGAATATCCTCTATAGCGACAGGAGAGATTTGGGGTCTTCTACAGTCATAGAAGACCTCTGAGATCTTTTATAGCCACAGAAAAACTTTAAGGGTTCTATTGTTACAAAAGACCTTCGAAGTCGTCTAAGTCGAAGTCGAAGCCTAAGAAGACTTTTAAGGGCTTCTATAGCCACAGAACACCTTTGAGGTCTTCTACGGACTCAGGAGACCCTAGACGTCTTATATTGCCCCAGAAGATATTTTTAGGTCTTCAATAGCGTCAGTAGATCTGCGAGGTCTTCTATAGTCAGATCACTCCCTGGAAGTGTTCTATAGCCACAGAAGTCCTTCGAAGTCTTCTATAGCCACATAATGCATCTGAGGTCTTCTATGGCCTCAGGATATCTTAGAGATCCTCTATAGCCACAGTGGCCTTTGAGGTCTTCTTTAGCCTCAGAAGACCTTCGAGGTATTCTATAGCTTCAGAAGATTTTCGAGGTCTCCTATAGTGTGAGAAGATCCTTGAGATCTTTAATAACCTCTATAGTCTCAGGAGTTATCCGAGGTTTTAAATAGCCTCAGGAGATCCTTGCGGGACCGTTGAATTCTTCTATATCCACAGAAGACCTTTTAAGTGTTCTATATCCACAGGAGACCTGCGAGATCTTGTTTAGCCTCAGAATACCTTCGAGGTTTTCTATAGCATCAGAAGGTATTTGAATTTTTCGTTTGCCTCTGAACATCTTTGTTCTTTTTAAATATCCTGAGGAGATCCTTACGGTCAGAGGAGACCCTAGACACGGAAGACCTTCAAGGTCGTTTATAGTCTCAGAAGACATTTGAGGCTTTCCATAGCTTCAGAAGGGGTTATTGTCTTCTGTAGCCATGGAAGATCCTAGAGGTTATCTATAGTCCCAGAAGACCTTCGAGGTCTTCTGTAAGCACATGAGAGCTTTGAGGTCTTCTATAGCCCCAGTAGACCCTAGAAATCTTTCAAAGCAACAGAAGACCTTTCAGGTCTCCAAAGCCCACATAATACATTTGAGGCTTTATATAGCTTCAGAAGGGCCTCAGGAGACCTGCGAGATCTTTTATAGCCATAAAAGGCCTTTGAGATTTTCAATGGGCTCAGGAGACCTTACCAGTCTTCTATAGTCACAGAAAACCCTCAAGATTTTCTGAAGCCACAGAAGACCATTGAGGTTTCCAAAGAAAATTTTCTTAAGGACAGTATTTTTGGAAAAAAAGAGACTTTCTGTATCTTTTGGTCACTAAAGAAAACTCGCTGACCTTCCACCTCGTCTCTAGGGACTCTCTTTTCAATGGAGGCTACCTGGCTTACGGATAATCTAAAGGGATTCCCTGATTTTCACTTCGAAGGCATAAACTCCTCACTTTTCATCTCTTCAATGCAGACGCTCTAGCCCTCCAGCTCATCTTGGCCTAACAGCTGATCTTTAGAGACATCCTGACATATAGCTCATCCATAGCGTTATCCCAATCCACCAGCTCATCAATAGGGATTTTCAGTACTTTTCAATAGAATATTTCCTTCTCATCTGTGTCCCCTAGTATTCAATGTTTCCCCCCTCCCAAGTCCCCACACATATATTGTGGTCTTCCACACCCAATAAACTTTTATCTCGTTATTGTTTCTCTCTCTCCCTCTCTTTGCATGGCAATTTCGGTGGTACAAATTAAATTTATAATTTTTAATATGCAACAGCAGTTGCCAAAAACTTGTTTCAGTTGTTGAGCGAAATTATATAATAATTTAACTGTAATTTCCTCGCTTTTGCATATGAGTTTTGGATTGGGGTTTTTGCTGTTGTTGGAAATATTAAGGAAATGACACATTGTTGTGTCCGGTTGGGTTTTTTTCGGAAGGAGGTTATATTTTGCAGAAAAAAAAAATATACAGAAAAAGGCGGTCTTTTCCAAGCTCTTGTGTAGTGGACCCAACTGACCCCTTGTGCCATGTCATATATGGCTACCGTGGTATCTGTTCTAAGAGAGTGTGGGGGAGAGTGCAAAAAAGTTCTCGAATTTTGCATGAATTTTTAAATGTTCAAATCACGTTCGATGCCTTTGCAGAGGAGATAAGGCTAAGCATTTGGTTATGACTTTTGTTGTCGCTACTTTTTTTTTTTTTTGTTGTCGGTAATGGTTTCTATTCCGTTCCGGGTTTTTCTTCCTATCTCAGTCATAAAGGCATAAGCAATTAAATTAAAAATTGTTTTCCAATGTTTTTTTTTTGTACCGCAACCATATGCTACACCTTTTGCCAGGATGTGTGTGTGAGAGAGAGAGTGAGGAAATGTCTAAAGTTCACGAAATTTTGGGAAGATTTTTTGTTATTAACTTTTATTTTTAATTACAATGCAGTAAAATTTCATTAGTTTGGAGAAAAACTGAACATTTGGCGATATTTGTTTCGTTTAATTGGTAGTTTCCGATAAGACGTTTAGAAGTGATTCAAATAAAAGGTTTAATAGAGGGAAAGGGCTAAAGGGAGGCTAAATTGCGGATCTAAAGGCCATGAAGCCATGAGGTTCGATAAGAGAGCTTTAGGGCAGCTGGTCGTTATAGAGTAGCTGGAGGACCAGCAAGTCGATAGAGACGAGTTGGAGGCCCCACAGGTCGATAGAGAAAAGCTGGTGGGCCAGCTGGTCGATAGAGACACGCTGGAGGGCCATCTTGTCGATAGAGACAAGCTGGAGGGCCAGAGCTGGTCGATATAGACTAGCTGGAGGGCCAGAGCTGGTCGATATAGACTAGCTGGAGGGCCAGAGCTGGTCGATATAGACTAGCTGGAGGGCCAGCTGGTCGATATAGACTAGCTGGTGGGCCAGCTGGTCGATATAGACTAGCTGGTGGGCCAGCTTGTCTCTAGCTGGAGAGCTGGTCGATAGAGAGACAAGCTGGAGGACCAGCTGGACGATAGAGACAAGCTGGAGGGCCAGCTGGTCGATAGAGACAAGCTAGTGGGCCAGATGGTCGATAGAGACAAGCTGGAGGGCCAGCTGGTCAATAGAGACAAGCTGTAGGGCCAGCTGGTCGATAGAGAAAAGCTGGAGGGCCAGCTAGTCGATAGAGACTAGCTGGAGGATCAGCTATTCGGTATAGACTAGCTGGAGGATCAGCTATTCGATATAGACTAGCTGGAGGATCAGCTATTCGATATAGACTAGCTGGAGGGTCAGCTATTCGATAGAGGCAAGCTGATGGGCCAGCTGGTCGATAGAGACAAGCTGGTGGGCCAGCTGGTCGATAGAGACAAGCTGGTGGGCCAGCTGGTCGATAGAGACAAGCTGGTGGGCCAGCTGGCCCGGAATTCCCCTATAGACCCCGGGGGATTCCCCCATAGGCCCCGGGGGATTCCCCTATAGGCCCCGGGGGATTCCCCTATAGGCCCCGGGGTATTCCCCTATAGGCCCCGGGGGATTCCCCTATAGGTCCCGGGGGTTCCCCTATAGGCCCCGAGGGATTCCTTATAGGCCCCGAGGGATTCCTTATAGGCCCCGAGGGATTCCTTATAGGCCCCTAGGTATTACCCTATAGGCCCTGAGGGACCCCCGGGGATTTGCCTATGGCCTCCAGCTCGTCTAAATTTACTGCTTGGCCTCAAGTTCTCCCTCGTCTTCAGTTTGTCTAAATCGACTCCTTGGTCTTCCACTCGTCTAAATTAACTCCCTGGCCTCCAGCTTGCCAAAATAGTCTCAATGGCATCCAGCTCTTCTAAATAGATACCCTGGCTTTCAGATCGCCTAAATCGACTTCCTGGCCTCTAGATCGTCAAAATTTACTCCCTGGCCTCCAGATCGTCTAAATTGACTCCCTGGCCTCCAGCTCCCCTATATAGGCTCCCTCTCCTCCAGCTTGTCTAAATAGGCTCCTGGTCTCCAGCTTGCCAAAATAGACTCCCTGCTCTTTAGCTTGTCTATAAAGACGGTATGGCCTTTTGCCGTCTAAATTGACTTTTTCGGCATGCAACTTGTCAAAATGGGCTCCCTTGTACCCAGCTCATCTGCATATACTCCGTAACTTCCACCTAATCTATGTAGAGCCCTGTTCTATGGATATCCTCGGGCTTCCATATCGTCCATATGAAATCTGTGGCCACCAATTCGTCTACTCCCCTCCCTAATACCTTTTCGGAAAACCTCTCCTTATTCACGGAAAAAGGCAACACCATTTCCACTCAATTCAATTCGAAAATCCTGTGGTTACAACGGCAACAATCACACCTCCCTGCAATTTAAATTTCATAAATTCCAACAATTGTCCTGGCGTTTTAATTCATCATCGGCAGCGGAGAACCTGGCGAAAAATTCTCATAAAATCAAAAGCCAAGTGCCATAAGCCTGAGCTGCAAATAAGGCATGGGAAATGATGGCCAATGATGGTTGACGATTATGAAGCAACAACAACAACATGAGGAATGTTAACAATAGGCCAAGGGCTGACTGGCCGTTTGTCATTCGCTCCGTTATTGTGATTTTTGGTTGTTGTTTTTGTTTGTAATTTCAATACAATTAAAGGTAGTCCTGACGATGATGTTAGCCACCACGTTGCTTGTTGACCACGGCAAATGGGTAATTTTTGAATTGTACAACAATAAAAGCAACAACAAAAGCGAAACTGAAACACATGTTAAAACAATGGCAAGTTGGATGCAAGGATACCCAAAAGGATATGCCCAACAAATTGTCAGACACTTGGATAACCATGTTCTCTTTTCATGGTTATCATGGCTGTCAGTCATCAAAGTACTCTTACACGGATGTCACCCCTCCAACCCCCCCCCCCCAAATTTGGGGAATAACCATGGTTCCGTTGTGGAAAAAAATTAACTGCACCAACACTCTTCCGCTGGCCAAGAGGTAATGACGTTGCTTTGCCAGACTGGCCAAAACGTGTCCAGTCTTTGCAAGGATTAAATGTTGTAATCGTCATGTTTAAATGTTGCAGTGTTTAATTTTTGAGAATTTAGATTTCTTTGAAGGGAAATTCGAAAAGGGGCAATACTTTGCAAAAGAGCAGAGGGATCAAGTTGCATACTTTTAGGATGTGAAAGGTTGGGAAATCTATATAGGAGAGCTGAGGAGGTTGGGAAATCTATATGGACAAATTGAAAGCGAGGGGCACTATAGGGACGAATTGAAGGTTGGAGAATTGCTATAGGCCACCTTACCTACCAAGGACCCCTCAGAGATGAGCTAAAGGCTAGAGCTTCCGCATAGACAAGCTAAAGTCCAGGGCTTATACATAGACGAGCTGAATGTTAAAAAGTATCTACAGATGAACTAAAGTCCATCGGGTCTCTATGGAAAAGCTGAAGGCCAATTTTATAGCCCAATTTCCGCAAGGATAATATTTTTCTTTTTCCTTAATTTTTGAATGATTTTTGAAATGTTCATCTCTGGAGGGCCAGAGCTGGTCGATCTAGACTAGTTGGAGGGCCAAAGCTGGTCGATATAGACTAGTTGTAGGGCCAGAGCTGGTCGATATAGACTAGCTGGTGGGCCAGCTGGTCGATATAGACTAGCTGGTGGGCCAGCTGGTCGATATAGACTAGCTGGTGGGCCAGCTCGTCGATATAGACTAGCTGGTGGGCCAGCTCGTCGATATAGACTAGCTGGTGGGCCAGCTGGTCGATATAGACTAGCTGGTGGGCCAGCTGGTCGATATAGACTAGCTGGTGGGCCAGCTGGTCGATATAGACTAGCTGGTGGGCCAGCTGGTCGATATAGACTAGCTGGTGGGCCAGCTGGTCGATATAGACTAGCTGGTGGGCCAGCTGGTCGATATAGACTAGCTGGTGGGCCAGCTGGTCCATATAGACTAGCTGGTGGGCCAGCTGGTCGATATAGACTAGCTGGTGGGCCAGCTGGTCGATATAGACTAGCTGGTGGGCCAGCTGGTCCGATAGAGACTAGCTGGTGGGCCAGCTGGTCGATATAGACTAGCTGGTGGGCCAGCTGGTCGATATAGACTAGCTGGTGGGCCAGCTGGTCGATATAGACTAGCTGGTGGGCCAGCTGGTCGATATAGACTAGCTGGTGGGCCAGCTGGTCGATATAGACTAGCTGGTGGGCCAGCTGGTCGATATAGACTAGCTGGGGGGCCAAGCTGGTCGATATAGACTAGCTGGTGGGCCAGCTGGTCGATATAGACTAGCTGGTGGGCCAGCTGGTCGATATAGACTAGCTGGTGGGCCAGCTGGTCGATATAGACTAGCTGGTGGGCCAGCTGTCGTATAGACTAGCTGGTGGGCCAGCTGGTCGATATAGACTAGCTGGTGGGCCAGCTGGTCGATATAGACTAGCTGGTGGGCCAGCTGGTCGATATAGACTAGCTTGGTGGGCCCAGCTGGTCGTATAGACTAGCTGGTGGGCCAGCTGGTCGATATAGACTAGCTGGTGGGCCAGCTGGTCGATATAGACTAGCTGGTGGGCCAGCTGGTCGATATAGACTAGCTGGTGGGCCAGCTGGTCGATATAGACTAGCTGGTGGGCCAGCTGGTCGATATAGACTAGCTGGTGGGCCAGCTGGTCGATATAGACTAGCTGGTGGGCCAGCTGGTCGATATAGACTAGCTGGTGGGCCAGCTGGTCGATATAGACTAGCTGGTGGGCCAGCTGTCGATATAGACTAGCTGGTGGGCCAGCTGGTCGATATAGACTAGCTGGTGGGCCAGCTGGTCGATATAGACTAGCTGGTGGGCCAGCTGGTCGATATAGACTAGCTGGTGGGCCAGCTGGTCGATATAGACTAGCTGGTGGGCCAGCTGGTCGATATAGACTAGCTGGTGGGCCAGCTGTCGATATAGACTAGCTGGTGGGCCAGCTGGTCGATATAGACTAGCTGGTGGGCCAGCTGGGTCGATATAGACTAGCTGGTGGGCCAGCTGGTCGATATAGACTAGCTGGTGGGCCAGCTGGTCGATATAGACTAGCTGGTGGGCCAGCTGGTCGATATAGACTAGCTGGTGGGCCAGCTGGTCGATATAGACTAGCTGGTGGGCCAGCTGGTCGATATAGACTAGCTGGTGGGCCAGCTGGTCGATATAGACTAGCTGGTGGGCCAGCTGGTCGATATAGACTAGCTGGTGGGCCAGCTGGTCGATATAGACTAGCTGGTGGGCCAGCTGGTCGATATAGACTAGCTGGTTGGCCAGTTGGGTCGATATAGACTAGCTGGTGGGCCAGCTGGTCGATATAGACTAGCTGGTGGGCCAGCTGGTCGATATAGACTAGCTGGTGGGCCAGCTGGTCGATATAGACTAGCCGGTGGGCCAGCTGGTCGATATAGACTAGCTGGTGGGCCAGCTGGTCGATGTAGACTAGCTGGTGGGCCAGCTGGTCGATATAGACTAGCTGGTGGGCCAGCTGGTCGATGTAGACTAGCTGGTGGGCCAGCTGGTCGATATAGACTAGCTGGTGGGTCAGCTGGTCGATATAGACTAGCTGGTGGGCCAGCTGGTCGATATAGACCTAGCTGGTGGGCCAGCTGGTCGATATAGACTAGCTGGTGGGCCAGCTGGTCGATATAGACTAGCTGGTGGGCCAGCTGGTCGATGTAGACTAGCTGGTGGGCCAGCTGGTCGATATAGACTAGCTGGTGGGTCAGCTGGTCGATATAGACTAGCTGGGGGCCAGCTAGTCGATATAGACTAGCTGGTGGGCCAGCTGGTCGATATAGACTAGCTGGTGGGCCAGCTGGTCGATATAGACTAGCTGGTGGGCCAGCTGGTCGATATAGACTAGCTGGTGGGGCCAGCGTGGTCGATATAGACTAGCTGGTGGGCCAGCTGGTCGATATAGACTAGCTGGTGGGCCAGCTGGTCGATATAGACTATCTGGTGGGCCAGTCTGGTCGATATAGACTAGCTGGTGGGCCAGCTGGTCGATATAGACTATCTGGTGGGCCAGCTGGTCGATATAGACTAGCTGGTGGGCCAGCTGGTCGATATAGACTATCTGGTGGGCCAGCTGGTCGATATAGACTAGCTGGTGGGCCAGCTGGTCGATATAGACTATCTGGTGGGCCAGCTGGTCGATATAGACTAGCTGGTGGGCCAGCTGGTCGATATAGACTAGCTGGTGGGCCAGCTGGTCGATATAGACTAGCTGGTGGGCCAGCTGGTCGATATAGACTAGCTGGTGGGCCAGCTGGTCGATATAGACTAGCTGGTGGGCCAGCTGGTCGATATAGACTAGCTGGTGGGCCAGCTGGTCGATATAGACTAGCTGGTGGGCCAGCTGGTCGATATAGACTAGCTGGTGGGCCAGCTGGTCGATATAGACTAGCTGGTGGGCCAGCTGGTCGATATAGACTAGCTGGTGGGCCAGCTGGTCGATATAGACTAGCTGGTGGGCCAGCTGGTCGATATAGACTAGCTGGTGGGCCAGCTGGTCGATATAGACTAGCTGGTGGGCCAGCTGGTCGATATAGACTAGCTGGTGGGCCAGCTGGTCGATATAGACTAGCTGGTGGGCCAGCCTGGTCGATATAGACTAGCTGGTGGCCAGCTGGTCGATATAGACTAGCTGGTGGGCCAGCTGGTCGATATAGACTAGCTGGTGGGCCAGCTGGTCGATATAGACTAGCTGGTGGGCCAGCTGGTCGATATAGACTATCTGGTGGGCCAGCTGGTCGATATAGACTAGCTGGTGGGCCAGCTGGTCGATATAGACTAGCTGGTGGGCCAGCTGGTCGATATAGACTAGCTGGTGGGCCAGCTGGTCGCTATAGACTAGCTGGTGGGCCAGCTGTCGATATAGGACTAGCTGGTGGGCCAGCTGGTCGATATAGACTAGCTGGTGGCCAGCTGGTCGATATAGACTAGCTGGTGGGCCAGCTGGTCGATATAGACTAGCTGGTGGGCCAGCTGGTCGATATAGACTAGCTGGTGGGCCAGCTGGTCGATATAGACTAGCTGGTGGGCCAGCTGGTCGATATAGACTAGCTGGTGGGCCAGCTGGTCGATATAGACTAGCTGGTGGACCAGCTGGTCGATATAGACTAGCTGGTGGGCCAGCTGGTCGATATAGACTAGCTGGTGGGCCAGCTGGTCGATATAGACTAGCTGGTGGGCCAGCTGGTCGATATAGACTAGCTGGTGGGCCAGCTGGTCGATATAGACTAGCTGGTGGGCCAGCTGGTCGATATAGACTAGCTGGTGGGCCAGCTGGTCGATATAGACTAGCTGGTGGGCCAGCTGGTCGATATAGACTAGCTGGTGGGCCAGCTGGTCGATATAGACTATCTGGTGGCCAGCTGGTCGATATAGACCAGCTAGACTAGCTGGTGGGCCAGCTGGTCGATATAGACTAGCTGGTGGGCCAGCTGGTCGATATAGACTAGCTGGTGGGCCAGCTGGTCGATATAGACTATCTGGTGGGCCAGCTGGTCGATATAGACCAGCTAGACTAGCTGGTGGGCCAGCTGGTCGATATAGACTAGCTGGTGGGCCAGCTGGTCGATATAGACTAGCTGGTGGGCCAGCTGGTCGATATAGACTAGCTGGTGGGCCAGCTGGTCGATATAGACTAGCTGGTGGGCCAGCTGGTCGATATAGACTAGCTGGTGGGCCAGCTGGTCGATATAGACTAGCTGGTGGGCCAGCTGGTCGATATAGACTAGCTGGTGGGCCAGCTGGTCGATATAGACTAGCTGGTGGGCCAGCTGGTCGATATAGACTAGCTGGTGGGCCAGCTGGTCGATATAGACTATCTGGTGGGCCAGCTGGTCGATATAGACCAGCTGGTGGGCCAGCTGGTCGATATAGACTATCTGGTGGGCCAGCTGGTCGATATAGACCAGCTAGACTAGCTGGTTGGCCAAGGAGCCCTCAGAGATGAGCTAAATGCTAGAGTTTCTGCATAGACGAGCTAAAGTCCAGGGCTTATACATATACACGCTGAATGTAAAAAAGTATCTATAGATGAACTGAAGTCCATCGGGTCTCTATGGAAGAGCTGAAGGCCAATTTTATAGGTCAGTTTCAACTTAGGACACATACTTCCGGAAGTATATTTTTTTTTCTTTTTCCTATTTTTTTTTTAATAATATTTGAAATTGTCATCTCTGTCAATTTCAATTAAAAATTGTACCCCTAAATGTATGCTATAATCTAACTGGGCAAATTACTCTAATTAAAAACCACCATTTATGTCCATTTATATTTCAACACATTTTCAAAAATTTCGCACATACTCAGCATTTTTATTTATTTATATTTAATTTATCCCAAATGGCTGCTAACAAGCCTTACCATTTTCAAGCGACATACATACATACACACACACACAGACACATACATATGTACACACATAGGTGTTTAAAGAGAAAACCTTGTGGCATCATAGAAATCACCATTCCCAGACCAGCCTAGCAACCATCTTTACAACCACATTTGAATAGTCAGTTCATCCGTCTGTCTATGGGGCTATTGTTGTTGCTGTGAATGTCCTTTTCAACAGCTGTTACCATTCATGTCGACATGTGTCTGGTAATGGTGCCTTACCACCAGTCAGTTGATTTTTTTTTTTTGGTTTTCGTTGTCTTTCCTGAAGTACCCATCAGCTCCATGCTCATGCATTATTAGTTGATAAAATTGTCGTTTAGGAGGGGGAAAGAAGGGGTTTAGATTCGTTTTTTGATGTTTAGAAGTTCTCGTGTGTTTTTGGGAGGATTTTGAAAAGGAGAAACACACAATGCTAGGCCTGATAATCCTTTAAAACATGAGGAGTTCATGAATGACAAATATAGTCCTTGAAATAATTTTCTTAAAAAATATCCGTTAAAAAATCCATATCCTGTTGGTCCTTAAAAATATTCTCTAAAAACCCACGTCCTTGGAAAAACTATTCTGTAAAAAATACACGTCCTGTGAGTCCTTGAAAAAACTATTTTTAAAAAATCCACCCTTATTAGTCTTTTGGTCCTTGAAAAAATCCTCAGGAATCCCGTATATTGCTCTGAAGGTCCTTGAAAAAAATCTCAAAAAAATTCTTTAAAACACCCAAGTTTACTGGTCTGAATTTTTAAAATAAATCCTTTAAAAAATTCAGGTTTATTTGTCTGAAGGTCCTTGAAAAATTTTTTGAATGTCCTTAAAAATTTTTTGAAGGTCCTAGAAAAAAATCTTAAAAAAATGTTGAAGGTCTTCGAAAAAATTCTTTAAAAAATCTACGATTTTCTTTTATGAGTCCTTGAAAAAAAATTCATTACAAAAAATATTAAATGTCCTTGAACAAAATCTAAAGAAAAATTTTTGAAGATCCTTAAAACAAATTCTTAAAGAAAGTTGTTGAAGGTACTTGAAAAAATTCTTTAAAAAAATGGTTGAAGGTCCTTGTAAAAATTCCTAAGAAAAATTGTTGAAAGTCCTTGAAAAAAATCTTTAAAAAATCCATGTTTTAATTTGTTCCTTGAAAAATTCTTAAGAAAAATGGTTGAAGGTCCTTGAAAAAATTCTTTAAAAAAATTGTTGAAGGTCCTTGAAAAAAAATTTAAGAGAAATTGTTGAAGGTCCTTCAAAAAATTCTTTAAAAAATTGTTGTAGGTCCTTGAAAAAATTGCTAAGAAAAATTGTCGAAAGTCCTTGAAAAAAAAAAATTAAAAAAACTACGTTTATTCGTTCCTTGAAAAAATTTTTTGAAGGTCCTGGTAAAAAATTCTTTAAAAAATCCTGGTAAAAAATTCTTTTAAATTTTTTTTTTAAGGTCCTGGTAAAAAATTCTTTAAAAAATCCACGTTTATTAGTCTTTAGATCCTTAAAAACTATTTTTTTTAATTTGGCTTTTTGTTCCTTGTAAAAAAAATCTTTAAAAAATCCACGTTTATTAGTCTTTAGATCCTTAAAAACTATTTTTTTTAATTTGGCTTTTTGTTCCTTGTAAAAAAAATCTTTAAAAAATCCACGTTAATTAGTTTAGGGGTCCTTGAAAAAAATCTTTAAAAAATTGTTGAAGATCCTTCAAAAAAAAATTAAAAATCCACGTTTATTGGTCTTTAGATCCTTAAAAAAGTATTTTTTTTAATTTGGCGTTTGTTCTAAGGTCCTTGGGCTGAATGTCTTTCTCAAAATCTCACATTATGCCCCCTAAAACCGCATTTTCGTCATTTCCATGAAACTGCGCAATTTTCCTTTGCCATTGCTTTGGCATACTGCAACATTGCCGCATCAAATACAAAAGAGAAAAATTAACTAAAACGGAAAACCAACTACGTCTTTTGGAAAATTTTCTAATTTTGTGATGAGACATTAGTAATTCCAAACAGACGCCAATAATGCAGACCCCACCACCAAAGTGGAGGAAGATACCGAGGACGAATCAGAAATGATTTGGCAAATAAAACTCTCGGCTGTGTCTTCTTTTCATTATTCACCTGAAGGCATTTAATCTTTTGTTGTGGCCGACGCCACCCTTAACGCAGAAACCCCCTTAAGCCTCAATTGAATCCAAACCCCACCACCCAGGGGTGGTGGGGAGGTTTATCTTCATCTGCCGTCAAACAGTTGTTGTTAATTTTTTCCTGATTACTTTGTTGTTGATATCCTTCAAATGCCGAAACAAATTCATCTCTTCCATGCAAACGATTTTTTGTGGCGCAGTAACGGAGAAATGGCAATTGCGAAACACATTTGTGAGATGGTATGTGTGTGTGTATTTGTGTGGGATTATAAAAAAATCTTAAAAATTAACATTCACAACAATGTTGATTTCCATCAAAGGCACTGGATTCTATTGCCACTTTCCGTTCCCTTCTCCCACTCCCATTGTCAATCATTCGATTCAAACCATATCCGCTCTATTGTCCATGTTTTATAGCAGCAACGACTTTGTGTGAATTCTTGTTGTTATTGTATTCGAAGGCCACCACCACTCTGTGGTTGTATAGTGGCTCCCTTGTCCCCCCACCACGTATCCCTTCCTTTGATCATTGATTTTTACATTCTTTAATTTGCATTTAATCATCGTTGTTTCATGACTCTTCGGTCCGTTAATGGTTCATTTACTTCAAAAAAATTGGAGTCCATCCTTTTTGCATTTTTTGTTGAATATCCTTTGTCTAATTTACAATGACATTGTAACGAAAAGCTTGATTTCATTGTTTGTCTGTTTGAAGATATTGAAGCGAAAATAAAAATATATTTTAAAGGACCTTCAACCAACAAAAATGGATTCTTAAAGAATATTTCTCAAGGACATGAAGACCACAAAATGTGACTATTGATTTTGAAAAAAAAATTAAGGACTTTCAGACAAACAAACACAAATTTGTTAAAATATATTTTTCAAGGACCTAACGTGGATTTTTAAAATATTTATTAAAACAATTTTTTGAGAACCCTTACATCAATGGGCGTGGATTTTTAAAGATTTTTCTCGTGAACTTCAGATCATTGAACGTGGATTTTTAAAGAAAATTTTCAAGGTCCTTCAGACCAATAAACTTGGATTTTTGAAGAATTTTTTAAAGAATATTTTCAGGGACATTCAGACCAATAAACTCGGATTTTTTAAAGAATTTTTTTTTGAAGGACAATTAGATAAAATGGGCGTGGATTTTTTAAAGAATATTTTCAAGGACCTCCCAACGTGAACGTTGATTTATAAAAGAATTTTTTAAGGACCCTTAGATCAAGAGGCTTGGATTTTTAAAGGTTATTCTCTTTAACTTCATATCAATAAACGTGCATTTTTTAAAGATTTTTTTTTCTTGAACTTCCGATCAATGAAGGTGGATTTTTTAAGAAAATTTTCAAGGACCTTCAGACCAAAAAGCTTGGAATTTTAAAGAATTTTTTTGAAGGACCATTAGATGAATAGGCATGGATTTTTAAAGATTTTTCTCGTGAACTTCAGATCATTGAACGTGGATTTTTAAAGATTTGTTAAAGACCTTCAGACCAATAAACATAGACTTTCTAAAAAAAATTTTAAGTCCCTTCAGACCTATAAACGTGGATTTTTTAATAATTATTTTCAAGGACCTTCAGACCAATAAACGTGGATTTTTTACAGAATATTTTCGAGGACCTCCCAACGTGAACGTTGATTTATAAAATAATTTTTTAAGGACACTTAGATTAATGGGCGTGGATTTTTTTAAAGAATATTTTTAGGGACCTCCCAACGTGAACGTTGATTTATAAAATAATTTTTTAAGGACAATATTTTCTTGAACTTCAGATCAATGAACGTGGATTTTTAAAGATTTTTCTCTTGAACTTCAGATGAATGAACGTGGATTTTATAAAGAATATTTTCAAGAACCTTCAGACCAATAATCTTGAATTTTTTAAAGAATTTTTTTTGAAGGACTATTAAATTTCTAAAATTTTTCCTCTTGAACTTCAGATCAATAAACGTGGATTTTTATAGATTTTTTTCAAGAACCTTCAGATCAATGAACGTGGATTTTTTAAAGAATATTTCCAAGAACCTTCAGATCAATAATCTTGAATTTTTTAAAGAATTTTTTTGAAGGACTATAAAATTTCTAAAGATTTTCCTCTTGAACTTCAGATCAATGAACGTGGATTTTTAAGAATTTTTTTCAAGGGCCTTCAGACCAATAAACCTCGATATATTAAAGAATTTTTTCAAGGACCTCCCAAATAATAATCGAGAATTTTTGGTTAATTTTTGTAGGGAACTTCAGTTTAATGCTGAACTGAAAACTGATACAGATTTTTTTAAAGCCTTCTTGAGAACCTTCTGTGTAAAGAAACTAAGGATTGACCACTACGGACTGATTTTTTTTTAAGAATTGTTTTCTTTTTTCTCAAAAAAATTTTTTTAAAGGACTTTCTGTTCTATAAACTCGTATTTTTTATAGATTTTTTGAAAGCCTTAACGACCGAGAAATTTAAATTGTTTTAAAGAATTTTTTCATGATACCTCAAAAACAATCCTGGCTTTTTAAAGAATATTTGTTTAAGGACCTTCAGAGCCAAGAACGTGGATTTTTCATGGAATATTTCTTCAAAGACAATCAAATTTAAGAAAGCGCTCAAAAAAGCTTTTAACGACTTTCAGGACTTTTTTTTCAAAGGATAATGAGGTTTTTCAGAAGCGTTTTTCGCACCAAAAACCTGAATTTTTTTAAGGAATGTTTTTCAAGAATCTTTACGATTTTTAAAGATTATTTTTTCAAGGATCTTCATCTAAAAAACATAACTTTTAAAGAAAAATGATTTCTCTGAAGGATGTACAGGATTTTTAAAGAGTTTTTGTTAAGGATTTTCTAGTCGAATTCTTTTTAAGGATCCTTAAAAGAAGTTTGAAGGACTTCCTGATTAAATTTCAAATTATTTTTTTTCAAGACTGTCAGACTAACAAACGCGGATTTTTAAAATGTTTTTGAAAAAAACCTTCAAATCAGCGTTTTTCCAGTTTTTTTTTTTTTTTTTTTAATATTTTTCTAAGGACTTTACTGTGGAGTTGCGAAGGATTTTCGGACCACCAAATGTATATTTAGATAGATTTGTTTCAAGGACTTTCAGATAAATTTTTAATATATATATTTAAATGGCTTTCAGGACTAAACGTGGACTTTTAATGATCCTTTTTCTAAGGGCTATCAGAAGGATTTTTGAATAGTTTTTGTTATGGATTTTCTGGTAGAATTTATTTTAAGGATCTTCAAAAGAAGTTTGAATTCTTTTTGAAGAACCTCCTGATTAATTTACCAATTATTTTTTTCCAAGACTTTCAGACTAACAAACGTGGATTTTTTTAATATTTTTTCATAAAGCCTTTCAGAGCACCTCATGTAACTTTAAGATTTCCCTAAGGGTTTTTCTCTGGATTTTTTATAAATATTTTTCGAAGGACTTTCGGACTACCAAATGTATATTTAGATGGTTTAGTTTCAAGGACTTTCACATAATTTTTTAATAAATATTTTTAAGAACCAACGTGGATATTTTTTTCAAGGAATATTTAAAGGATATTTTCTGAAGCAATAGCAAATAGGCGGATTTTTTTGTGGAACTCCTTGTGTATAATTGATGTCGTTACTTATACGCACGGGTGACTAACCATTAATTTTTTATTTAACTTAGATTTGTTCAAATTTCCAATAGCTCGACCCTTTAATATCTCCTTAATAAATTCTGTTTTTAACTAACGCTTGAAATTTTCTCATGTTGCCAGATTGTTATCCTGTCTCCGGCTTCTACATATCAAAGAATCTCTTCACTTCGCATCGTTTTTCGTGCATTTTATTTTTTTTTGTTAACCCTTTTTATTGAACTTTTTAAGTTTCTTTCGGGAAGCAAAGTTAAATTGCTTGTTCTCGTCTATACAGCTGCCGATGACTCGTAATTTTTGAAAGTTTTCTCCGTTTCGTTGCGACGACAGTTCGCCAGCATTCTGTCCACACACTTTTAATTTTTTTATTTTTTTCGCTTTGACTGGTGGTGCAAAAATAGTTGAGCACATGTTTTGTGAACTGTGATGCGAAAGAGGAGTTCTCCACGGGAGAAGAAAATCGAGGAGTTTGGAGACAACAACGATGACAACAACAGCGACAACGATAACAACAACGAAAAGTGTTGAAAAGTTTTGAGAACACTGCTTTGGCATTTTCTGTTTTAAAGTTTTTGGCGATGGAGAGGCAAAAAGGAAAAGAAAAATCTTAAGACGAATTGGTGACAAAATTGACAGCGACAACAGTGGGGGAGAAGGAGATCGAGGGAATTTCTCAAGGTGTGAAATGGTTGTAAATTTAGAGGAAATTTTTAAGATCTATTAGGGGAAGAAACTAGAGATTTTGAAGAAAAATCTAGGGATTAAATGAGGGTGGGTGTTTCAAAGGATATGATAAGAAGACCAGAAGTGACTATAAGGATATATTGTAGGTATTTTTAAGGACAAAACAACAGTGGAAGCGAAGAAGTTCAGTGGAAGGACTTGAAATTTTTCAGAATTTTTCTCAAGGAGTAAAAGAGAGGATAATTGTTAAGGACTAACCGGCTCTAAGATCAGATTTTTTGAGGAAAGTAGAATTGAGGATTGTAGGACTAAAGGAGCTAAAAGCAAGGAGTTTTAAAGGGCATTATTAGAAGGTCAGAAGGGAGTTTAAGGATAAAATTTCAAAGATATTTTTCAAGGACAAAAACAACAGATAAAAGGAAGGATGTGAACACTTTTAGTATTTTTTCAAGGACTAAAAGGATAAATAGAAAGGATATTTAAAGGACTATCCGATCTAGAAACAAGAACCATAGAATACATATTTCTCAAGGACTAAAAGTGCTAAAAACATGGAGTTTTAAATGATATCATCTAAAGACCAAAGGTGACTATAAGGATATATTTTAAGGATATTTTTCAAGGACAAAAGGAGGTAAAAAAGTAGTTTTTTTGAAGATATTTTTGAGGCAAAAAAAACGAATTTTTCAGGGACTTAAAGGGTCTATAAAGCGATGATGTTTTAAGAAAAATGTTACAAGGACTATCCGGGCTTGAAAAGTGGAACTTTTAGGGACTCTTTTTAGAAGACCAACACGACTCAAAAACCTATAGAAGTGGATTTTTAAAAGTATTTTTTCCAAGAACTATTAAAAATAATGAATGAAGTGGCTATATGGATATATTCTAAGGATATTTTTTAAGGACAAAAGGGGCTATAAAGGAAAAAAAAAGAAGGATGTCGTACGATTATTGAAGGAATATTTTTGGGAAACCAAAAGGATGGAGACTTTTCAAGGATTAAAGGATATTTAAAAGTGAATTTGAAGGGATATTTTTCAAGGATGAAATGGACTATGAACCCATTTTTGAGGACAATAAATGCGGATTTCTTAAGAATATTTTTTTAAGAATTATGAAGCTTAATTTTTTAGGAATATTTTCGCCAGGACTATAAATGCAAGAATATTTTTTTCAAGGATTAAAGGACCTATAAAAATTTAAACAAGCACTATTATCGATATTTTCTAAGGGAACACAGGGTCATTAACCAAGGATTTTGAAAGGACATTTGGTAAAGGACAAAAGCCCTATAGGGAAAACTATTTTCAAGGATCTTCTGACCTCCAAAATTTTGATTTTCCGTCCACCGAACGTCTTTTTTCATCAAAATCCTTGGATTTTTTAATAATCATTTTTCAAGGATCGTGAAGTCCTCCAGATTCTTAAATCTTATATATTTTAAGGACCTTCAGACCAACTAACTGTATTTTCGAGGAATATTTTTCAAGGATTTCGAGACTAGATAAGGAAAATTTGTAAAGAAATTTAAGGACTTCTAGATCAAGTCTAGTGGATTTCTCGGGAAAATCTTTTCGAGGACCTTCAAAACATCAAAAATGCATTTTTAACAAAGTTTTTTCGAAGGACTTTTAGACTACCTAACGTATATTTTTATGGAATATTTTTTTAAAGGATTATTGAGGGAGCATTTTTGAGAAAGCAAAAGGATGGAGATTTTTCAAAGATTAAAGGAACTTTTAAAGTGAATTTGAAGTCATATTTTTTCAAGGATCAAATGGGCTATAACCCCATTTTCAAGGACAATAAAGGCGGATTTCTTGAGAATACGAAGCTAGATTTTAAGGAAAATTTTCGCCAGGACTATAAACGCAAGAATATTTTTCAACGATTAAAGGACCTATAAAAATGGAAACAAGCACTATTATTGATATTTTCTATCACAGGATCTTTAACCAAGGATTTTGAAAGGACATTATGCGGCTGTCTTAGGAAGATCAATTTTTTTTTAGATTTTTAAAATATTTTTAAAAACTAGGACTTTTTAAGGATATTTTTCCAAAAGAGCATTTGTTAACGATATTCTTAAAATGTTGATTTAACAACATTTTTCCAAAGGAGATGTTTTGGGAAGATCTAATTTTTTGATTATTTTTCAAAAACAAGGTCCTTTTGAGGATATTTTTTTTCTAAATGAGGATTTTCAAGGATATTTTTTTGCAGATGTAAATTTTTTTTCGGAAATTTTTTCCAAACATAACTTTTTAAGGATATTCGTTCAATCCCAATTTTTTATGAATATTTTTTTTTATTAGATTTTTAGGAAAATTTTCGCCAGGACTATAAACGCAATAATATTTTTTCAGGGATTAAAGAACCTATAAATAAGGAAGCAAGCTCTATTATTGATATTTTCTAAGGGTACACAGGGTCTTTTACCAAGAATTTTGAAAGGACATTATGCGGCTGTTTTAGGAAGATCATTTTTTTTTAATATTTTTAAAAACAAGGACTTTTTACGGATATTTTTCCAAAAGAGGATTTGTTAACGACATTCTTAAAATGTTGATTTATCAACATTTTCCGAAAGGAGCTGTTTTGGGAAGATCTAATTTTTTTGATTATATTTCAAAAACAAGGAGTTTTTGAGGATATTTTTTTCTAAATGAGGATTTTCAAGGATATTTTTTTGCAGATGTAAATTTTTTTTCGGAAATTTTTCCAAACATAATTTTTTCAAGGATATTCATTCAATCCTAATTTTTTATGAATATTTTTCCAAACTGAGTTTATTTGAGAATATTTAAGAAAATCTTCCCGACGTGGATTTTAAAAGGATATTTTTAAAAATCTGGATTTTTAAAACATATTTTTTGAAAGCATAGGTTATTTTAAGGATATTCGTCTAAAATATGGGTTTTGAAGAATATTTTTTCAAACAAAGATTTGTAAACGTGGATTTTTTAAACATTTTTCCACAGGAGGCTGTTTAAAAACTTAGGAAGATAATTTTTTTTGATTTTTTAAATATTTAAGGATATTTTTTCAAAAGAGAATTTGTTAACGACATTCTTAAAATGTTGATTTATCGACATTTTTCTAAAGGAGCTGTTTTGGGAAGATCTATTTTTTTTGATTATTTTTCAAAAAAAAGGTCTTTTTGAGGATTTTTTTAACATTTTTTGAACATATGTCCAAAACAAAGACTTTTTAAGAATATTTTTCTAAATTATGATTTTTATGGATTTCACTTCCAGATTTGATTTTTTACGGATTTTTTTTTGAAATATAAATTTTTTAGGAATATTCTTTCATATCTTAAATCTTAACCTTTGTAAGGACATTCCTTCCAAACTTGCCTTTTTTGTGAATATTTTCCTAAACTGGGATTTTAAGGAAATTTTTCCAAACGTGGATTTTTAAAGGATTCTGGATTCCTAAAAGATTTTTTTTCAGAAAGCCTATTTTCTGGATATTTTCCCAAGGTAGATTCTTTAAGAAATGTTTCTAATCGAAAATTTTTAAGTATATTTTTCCAAACATTGATTTTTGAAGGATATTTTTCCCAACATGGATTTTAGACATTTTGTAATAGCCAAAGACCCTATAAACGTGGAATTATTTAGGATATTTCCTAAGGGACTGAGGGACTAATAAACACAAATTTTTATGTATATTTTATGAAGGACCTAGGGGTCTATAAATATGGGCTTATTAAGGATATTTACTAAAGTACAAAAGGGCTAATAAATATGAAATTTTTAATGGAATTTCTCCAAGGACTAAAGGGTCATTGAAAATTTGCTATAAAATCTCTTCAAGGCCTCTAATTTATTTTAAAATTTCAAAGACTAAAGGACCTATTGAAGTTGATATTTTAAGGATTTTTTCTTATAGACATATAAATAAGTATTATTATTGCTATTTTCTGAGAGAATACAGGGTATTTTAACAAGGATTTTGTAAAGGATAAAATGTCCTTTAAACGTGGATTTATAAAGAACCCATAAACACGAACTTTTTATGCATATTTTCTAAAAGACCAGGGGGCCTATAAATATGCTTTTTTAAGGGCTAATAAATATGGATTTTTTGTAGATATTTCCTCAAGGATTAAAGGGTCATTGAATATTTCCAAAAATATTTCTTCAAGGACTATTATTTATTCAAATATAATTTCCTATTATTCCAAGGTCATTGAATCACAATTTTTCAGTTTAAACTTCAACCTTTCCCGGTGTGGGTCTCAACATTCCTTACACATTCCTTTCCCCACCTTTCGTGTCCACTCTCTGTAATCCCTCCCCCCCTCTGACCACTCTCTGCAAATCACTTTGAAATCCGGAAAAAAACAAGAAATACGATGATGCTCTTCTATAAGCTGCTAAAAAGGAATTGCATTGCATAACTTTGGGGATTACATGAGCACAACAGGAGATTATATAAAGATTTTGAATACATCGACACATAGACACACACACACACCCACACATCTTGTTGTCAGACAAACAATCTGATTTTATTGCAGATCGAAGCAACACACGGAGCGAGTAACAAACAATTGCATGATTTCCAAGAAAGAGTCCCCTAGACAATCTCAGGCTCAACTTGTCGTTTGTATCGTCTGTTGATGTTCTCGTTGTCCTGTGTTTTCGTCCTTGTTACGTTCGTTACGTTCCGTTCAATAAATAAAATTGAAAATTGCCAAAGCTTAAATCGAAAAAGTATTGATTTTCGGCAGAAAAAAAAAAAATTAAGGAAAAGGAAACTACGTAAATCTGGAGGAATGAACTAAAAACGGAGAAGGTGATAGAAAGATGTGGAAGAAGACTAATTAACCTATTAAGGGCTAGGATTTTAAAAAGAATCCTTGTGCTAATTTTTAAAGACAATCATATTCTGAAAGTGGACTTTCTAAGAATTTTTTTCAAGGACCTTTAGACAATAATTAGTCATTTTCCAGGTTTTTAAGAAGTATTTTATGGTGGAATTTTTAAGCAATATTTTCTTTTTAAGGAAAAAATTTTTCAAGTACTCTTGAAACAACCAAACGGAAATTTTTCTTAAATATATATTAAAGAACACTCAGAATACAAAACATATTTATTTTTCAAGGGGCTTCGGGTCTCTAGACTGGAAGAATTGATCAAGGATCTTCAAACTAAAAATTGTGGATTTTTTAACTAATTGTTCAAAGTCCTTTAGACCACCAACAGTGGATATTTGAAATAATTTTTCTTCCAGGACCTTATTACCAACAATCATCCAATTAAAAATATATATATATATATATTTTCAAGGACCTTTAGGTTAAAAAAATTAGTTTTTAAGAACATTTTCTAAGGACCTTCGGATAATATAATATTTTAAGGATTTTTTTTGTCCACCAAACTTCGACTTCTATGGCAAGTTTTTAGGTACTCCTAGACCATAAAGCTTGGAATTCCAATCCATCCGACGATTTTTAAATAAGATTTCTTATAAAGGACCTTCAGACCAACTAACTGGAATATAAGGAATATACTTTTAAACTAAATAATGAGCATTTGTTAATAACAATTTTTTAAGGACTTCCGGATCAAATAACTTGGATTTCTTCAGAATAATTTTTTAAGGACCTTCAGAACATCAAAATTGAATTTTTATAGTTTTTTTCTAAGGGCCTGTAGATTTTTAAGGAATACTTTTTAAAGGACCTTCAGACCTTTTAAGGAGAAAATCGTGGATTTTTAAAAATACATTTATTCAAGGACTTTCGGACTACCAACTATTGATTTTTATGAAATTAAATAATTATTAAAATTTTTATGAAATTAAATAGTTATGGAATATTCTTTCAAGCCTCTTCAGGCCTCCAAACGTAATACCTGTAACAAATAACTCCAAGATACTTTTAACCACAATGCGTAAGATTTTTAAGAAATATTTTTTTAGAACCTTAATAGATTTTTTAAGGAATGTTTTTTTTTTTCAATGACCTTCAGGTCTTTTAACGTGGATCTTTTAAATAAAACTCCAAGAGCCTTCTTACCACAATGCATAGATTTTTTTTAAAGAATATCTCAAGGAATATATTTTGAATGACCTAGGGATCACCAAGCGTGGACTGTGGATATTTAAAGATTTTTTTTGTAAGGACATTGGATTTTTAATGGATTTTTTTAATATGGATTTTTAAGGATTTTTTTGCAAGGATCTTGAAAAACTAATGTAAAAAAATATATATTTTCTATAGAGTTCTTCTGTCCAAAAATTTGGATTTTGAAGAAACTTTTACCAAGGCCATCAGGCTACTGAACGTGGAATTTTAAAGAATATTTTTTCCAGGATCCAAAATACTGATGTTTTAAAGATATTTTTCCAAAACATGGATTTTTAACGATATCTTCCCAAACTAAAAAACATTCCACCAATTTTTTTCTTTTTTAAACATTTTATCAATAGCGGCTGTTTTAGGAAGATGATTTTTTTTTTATTTTTTAAATATTTTTCAAAAACAAGGACTTTTTAAGGATATTTCTCCAAAAGAGCATTTGTTAACGACATTCTAAAAATGTGGATTTATCAACATTTTTCCAAAGGAGCAGTTTTGGGAAGATCTAATTTTTTGAGTATTTTTCCAAAACATGGACTTTTTGAGGATATTTTTTTCCGAATGAGGATTTTTAAGGATATTTTTTTCAGACGTAATTTTTTTCAGAAATTTTTCAAAACATAGCTTTTTAAGGATATTCTTTCAATCCTAATTTTTTATGAATATTTTTTCAAACTTTTTTTTTTTGAGAAAAATTTTCAAAACTCGGATTTTAAGGAAATCTTCCCAAACCTGGGTTATTAAAGGATATCTTAAAATCCTGTATTTTTAAAATATATTTTCAGAATATGGATCTTAAGGACATTTTATTTTTTAAATATTATTTAAATTTTTTTTTAAATTTTTCCAAAGGAGGCAGTTTTTTTTAATTTTGCACATGTGTTTAAAACAAAGAATTTTGAGGATATTTTTCTAAATGAGGATATTTAAGGATATTATTTCCAGACGTGATTTTTACGGATACTTTTTTAAACATGAATTTTTTAAGAATATTCCTCCAAACGAGGATTTTGTTAAAAATATTTCTTCAATCCTAAACGTTTCAAAAGATATTTTTCGAAAGGATATGAATTTTTTAGAATATTTTTCCAAAATATGGATCTTTAAGGATATTTTTCCAGACAAGGATTTTTTAACGTGGATTTTTTAAACATTTTCCAATAGGTGCTGTTTTAGAAATATTGATTTTTTTGACTTTTTGAACATTTTTCAAATGGAAGATGTTTAAGTAAAAACGAACTTTTTTGGATTTTTTTAACATTTTTCCAATACAAGGATTTTTAAAGGATTTCGAAGGATAATTTTTCCAGACGTTATTTTTTAATTTTTTCCAAACATGTATTTTTAAGGATTTCCTTTCAAACGAGGATTTTTTAAGGATATTCCTAAAATCGTATACTTTCTTAGAATAATTTTCAAAGCTTGGATTTTGTTTTGAGAATATTTTCCTAATCTGGGATTTTAAGGAAATTTTCGCAAACGTGGATTTTTAAAAATCTGGATTCTTAATAGATATTTCCAGAAAGCCTGATTTTATGGATATTTTTCCAAGGATAGATTTTTTAAGAAAAGTTTCTAATCGAGAATTTTTAAGGACATTTTCCAAAATTTTGGATTTTTTTGGATATTTTTCCGCACATGTATTTTAAGAATAATTTCTTGCAAAAAATTATTTTCAAGGATATTTTACCAAACGTGAATTTTTATGGATACTCTTTCAAACGAGGATTTTTAAAGGACATTCCTCTAATCCTAAACTTTTTGAGGAAATTGTTTCAAACTTGGCTTTTTTGAGAATATTCTTCTAAACTGGGATATTAAAAGGAATTTTTTTAAAAATTTGGATTTTCAAAAGGCATTTTCCGAAAGGATAATTTTATGGATATTTTTCTGGGGATAGATTTTTTAAAAAATACGTCTAATCGAGGATTTTCAGATATATTTTCCCAACATCGATTTTAAGGATATTTTTTTTTTCAAAACAAGGATTTTCTAGAATATTTTACCAAACGTGAATTTTTAGAGATATTCCTTCAAACGAGGATTTTTTTAAGAATATTTCTCCAATCCTATACTTTCTGAGAATATTTTTTGAGACTTGGCCTTTATAGAATATTTTTTTAATTTGAGATTTTAAAAGGATATTTTTAAAACTTTGGATTTTCAAAAGTCATTTTCAGAAAGGATGATTTTATGGATATTTTTCCAAGGATAGATTTTTTCAAAAATACTTCTAATCGAGGATTTCCAAGTATATTTTCCCAACCTCAATTTTAAGGATATTTTTTTCAAAACAAGGATTTTCTAGAATATTTTACCAAACGTGAATTTTTAGAGATATTCCTTCAAACGAGGATTTTTAAGGATATTTCTCCAATCCTATACTTTCTGAGAATATTTTTTGAGACTTGGCTTTTTAGAATATTTTTTTTAATTTGGGATTTTAAAAGGGTATTTTTAAAAATTTGGATTTTCAAAAAATATTTTCAGAAAGGCTGATTTTATGGATATATTTCCAAGGATAGTTTTTTTAAGAAAAGCTTAAAATGGAGAATTTTTAAGCATATTTTCCCAAACGTCGATTTTTGAAGGATAATTTTCCCAACCTCGATTTCAAGGATATTTTCTTCAAAAAAAAAAAAAAAAAAAAAAGATTTTCTAGGATTTTTTACCAAACGTGGACTTTTAAACATATTTTAAATGTGTATTTTTTAAGGATATAAACGTTTTTATAAGGATATTTTTATAAAAGTTGACATTTTTTCAACGAAAACTTTTGAGTGTTTGTTTAAACATTTTCCTGATGATAATTAATTTTGGGTTTTTAAGGATATTTTTCCAAGGACCAACAAAGTTGAAGTATTTAGGTTACCTTTTCAAGGACCGCAAAAATGTTTTAAGGATATTTTCATGACATTTTCTCCTAAGGATAATTAGACTTGAATTTTTAAGGATATTTCTTCCAAGGACTACCAAAGTTGAAGTTATTTAGAAGATTTTTTTAAGGACCGCCAAAAAAATATTTTAAGGATATTTTTCATTTTTAAGGATGCTAACCAAATACGGATTCCAAGGATCGACAAAGTTGAAGTTTTTAGAATACCTTTTCAAGGACCACAAAAAAAATTTTAAGGATATATTTTCCTAAGAATAATTAGACTTGAATTTTTAAGGATATTTTTCCAAGACTACCAAAGTTTTTCAGAAGATCTTTTTAAGGACCGCAAAAAACATATTTTAAGGATATTTTTCATTTTTAAGGATATCTGTTTAAGGCAAACCAAATACGGATTTTTTAAGGGAATTTTACCAAGTAACACCAAACGCGAGGACCTTAAGACCATCATGCATGGATTTAAATGGGTATTTTTTAGGGATACTTTCACCATCCGAACACTCATCGGGACTTTTTCCTTCTCAGCTTCCCAATGGTTTAAAAATCTAAAAGTTTGAAAGTAGAAAACATATTAAGCCCACATTAAAACGACTTTGTATGCCTGATTGCCTTTGAGGTTGGTATCGATTGCAGACGGCACGGGCTGATAACCAACCAGACAAACAGCCAACCAAACAACCAATTTATACCTAACAATTAACACAATCCCCAAGCTTTGTAACTTTTCTCAGCCTATCTCTCTGCCTCTCTTTCTCCTCTCATATCCGTCCTCATGCTCCCCATATCCTTTTAAGTATTATTTCCTTATTTGTTTGCCGAATTCATGGGGGATTTTTAGTTCCACCAGCAAAGGAAAACGAGAAAATGGAAAAGCCAAATAATGCACTTAAGCGAGGGATACAACAAATTTTCAAGTTCGGCAAACATTTTCAATGACATTTTGTTAGCATCACCTCTTCCCCCCGCCCAGCAATAGCTACAACAAAATAACATTAACATGCTGCTTACATTGCCCGATTACCGCATTGCCCTCCAACTCACCCGGCTCTCTCTCTCTCTTTCTATTTAAATAAAATTGGATAAAATTGAACAAAACTTAACCTTTTGTGCCAAGAAAACTGCCAACGTTTGGCATCCAGGGGGGGGTCTGCAATGTGGTTATGCAGGAAATTCATTATTTGCCTCCTTTTTTGTACGAACAGCCATAAGAAATGAAGTGATAGAGCGATGAGCTAGCTAGCTAGCTAGACATGAAATTCGAGGAAAACAAGCTAAAGCAAACGCTAGGAGAAGAAGACGAACGCGGAGAAGAAACAGACGCCGTCAACAGCAAACTTAACGCACAGCCACGACTGGGTGTCTAAATGTGCGTTTGTTTGCCTGTCTCCTTTTGGCAAAACTGTAGCCCGGAAAGCGGAAGTACATTCACTTGCACACCAAATCAATGGCAGTCGGAGAAGAGCAATGGAAGAAGCGGGATGACGGCTAAGGCAAATGCCAAACACATCAATTGACACTGACACCCAAACTGCAACAGCGACAACAATGGGATCCATATCAGAGAGATGTGGGGGAGCCCCTACAGTGAAATGGGGAATCTTTAAAGTTCATAAAACGTTATGGGAAAATAGTTATTAAGGAGTATAAATGGAGGTATTGGAGAGCCAGAGAGTAACCATAGAGAAGCTGGAGGAAAAAGATTATTTAAAAAGAAGCTGGTCCCGAAGTGACCTTCGAAGTCTCTATAGAGTAGCGGGAGGGCCAGAAAGTCCCCAGAGAGGAGCTGACGGACTGTGGAGTCTCCATTGAGTAAATGGCTGGCGAGAGAATTTCCAAAGAGGAACTAACGGCCCAGATATTATCAAGATACGAGCTTGTGGACTAGAAACTTTCTATAGAAGAGCTGGTAGACCAGGGAGTCTCCGTAGATGAGTTTTCAGACTAGAAAGTCTCCACAGGGGGATTGAAGGTCCAGAGAGTCTCCATAGGGGAGCTGATCGGCCAGATAGCCTCCCCTGAGAGCTGGTGGTCCAGAAGGCTTATATAAAGGAGCTGGCGGCCCAGAGAGTCTGCATAGAGGAGCTAGCTATCCAGAGAGTATTCATAGATGACCTCTTGTCCAGGGGGTCTCTCTAGAGAAGCTAGTGGACCAGGGAGTTTCTATAAAGCAGTTGACGGGCAACGAAGTCTCCGCAGAAGAGCTGGAGGGCCAGAGAGCTTCTCTAGAAAAGCTAGTGACCCATTGAGTCTCTATAGAGAAGATAGCGGGCTAGAGAGTTGCCACAGAGAAGCTGGTGGGCAAAAGAATCTCCAAAGGGGGATTCCCCGGGAATCTCCTGATTGCAGTCGGAGGGCCAAAATGCATACTGAAAGGAGCTGGGGGTCCAGGAAGCTTCTGAGTAACTGCTGGCCCAGAGAGAGAGAGAGAATTGCTGGTATCCCAGGGAATCTCTCCAGAGGAGCTGTTAGTACAAGGAAGCTCTCTGGATGAACTGGGTCTCCATAGACGACAAGAATAACTGTACGGCCAGGAATTTCCAAAAAGGATGTGGAGGGCCATATATATTGCTCTGAAGTTTTTTGATTTAAAAGACCTTGTTTTTATCTTTGAAAATATCCTCTATAAGTCCAAGTTTATAGCTCTAAATGCCCTTGAATACTCTAAAAAATCGATATTCATAGTCCTGAGGGATCGCGTAAAGTCTTCAAAAAGTCCCTTTAAAAGTTCTTGTTTATATTATTGGGGTGACTCGAAAAAGTCGCTTAAAAAGTCCTCGTTTATATTTTTGAGCATCCTTGAAATAAATCTTTAAAATATCCATGTTTGTTGGCATGAGAGTCCTTGAAAAGTATCCTTAAAAAGAACACACGTTCGATTGTCTTAAGGTCCCTAAAAATACTCTTTAAAAACTTCATGTTTGATTGTCTGAAGGTCCTTGAAAATGTCCTTTAAAAACTCTACATTTCAATGTCTGAAGGTCCTCTAAAAATATATTTTAAAAATCAACGTTTGATTGTCCGAAGGTCCTTAAAAAATATCCTTAGAAAAAAAACGTTTCTATTTTCTAAAGGTCCTCAAAAAATCCACATTTGTTGGTCAGAGAGTTCTTAAAAAATATCTTTTAAAAACATCATGTTTGATTATCTGAAGGTCCTTGAGAAATATCCTTTAACAAATTCAACCGGATTTGTTGGTCCGAAGGTCCGGGTTTGTTTTATTATCTAATGGTCCTTGAAAGACATTAAAAACAAACTGCTGTTTTGAAGAATACGTTTGAATGCTAAAAGGTCCTTGAAAGTCCTTCTTTTAAAAAATCCACTTTCATGGTATTTTGTCGTCGCGGAATGATCTTGAAACAATGAAAAAATGTTTAAAAAACGTCCTGTTGGTCCTTGAAAAAAATATTCTATTCTATCCACATCCTGTTGGTCCTTGCAAAAATATTATACAAAAAATCCAAGTCCTTTTTGTCCTTAGAAAAATATTCTTTAAAAATCCACATCCTGTTGGTCCTTAAAAAAATATTCTACAAAAAAATCCACGCCTTTTTGGTCCTTGAAAAAATATTCTTTAAAAAATCCACGTCCTTTTTGTCCTTAGAAAAATATTCTTTAAAAAAATCCACGTCTTTTTGGTCCTTGGAAAAATATTTCTTTAGAAAATCCACGTCCTTTTTGGTCCTAGGAATATTTTTTATTTAGAAAATCCACGTCCTTTTTGGTCCTAGGAAAAAATTTTCTTTAAAAAATCGACGTCCTTTTTGGTCCTCGGAAAAAATATTCTTTAAAAAATCCACGCCTCTGTTGGTCCTAGAACAAAAATGTTCTTTAAAAATTCCACGTCCTTTTTGTCTTTTGAAAAATATTCTTTTAAAAATCCACGCATTTGGAGGTCCTTGAAAAAATATTCTTTAAAAAATCCACGTCCTTTTTGGTCCTTGGAAAAATATTCTTTAAAAAATCTACGCTCTGTTGCTCCTTGCAAAACTATTCCTTTAGAAATCCTAAAAAAATGCTCTTCAAAAAATCCACATCCTGTTGGTCCTTAAAAAATATTCCTTTAAAAATGCATATCCTGTTGATCCTTGAAATACATTTTCTTTTAAAAAACACGTCCTGTTGGTCCATGAAATAAATATTCTTTTAAAAAACTATATACAGGTGGTCTGCGAAAAAAGTCTTCTTAAAAAAATTTACATTCTGGTTATTCTCCAAAAAAATCCACTTCAAGAAATCGAATTCAAAATATATTATTTAAAATAGTCCTCTTATTACTCAAAAATTCTTTCAAAAGTCCTAAAAATCCTCGTCTTGTTGGTCCTTGGAAAATTTTTCTCAAAAAATTTTCGCTTGAAGTATTCATCCAATTCTGCCTGACCTCACCCAAAGAAATATTTATTTATTTTCCTTTTTTCCCTGTCTTACAAAATTTCCCGGCACAATGACTTGTCGCTTGTTTGTGTTTGCTTTTGGAGCAAACAAAACAGAAAAAAAACTGGTGTTTGAGGCTCATCCTGTTATTGCTGATGCAGATTTGGATGCCGCCGTTGTCGTCGTTGTCATCCCCTCATTGTCTGAGTTGTTTGCATTAATTTTATGCGCAAAAAGGTACGAAATGGAGTTTTCACATTTTTTTGTTCCACCATCCCCCACCCCTCGGCCACTAACTTGGTTGACAAAAAGATGCTTGACGTTCTTTGGTCGTTTTTTTTTTTTTTTTTTGAAATTCTTCTTCAACGGCTATGGCTTTTTGGGTCCATAATGAGCACGTAAATGGATTAATGCTGTTTGTGACGCGGCTTAATCCATGAGAAGGTATCGCTTTTTTGTGTTGCTGCTGCATTGCATTGAGCCAGACAGCAAATTAAGCTCTTCACATACCACCCACGTTGTCACTGAAGATGAACTGACTGGCTGGCTGCCTGGGCGCTGGAAAAATGCTGTCAATAATTTTGATGGTATTTGAGATTATTTTACGCCACGATTTGTTCTTTAATTTGCTAAATGAAAATTGAGCTTGGAATGAAATTGGATTCCATGTCTTTTTATTTAGTTCGACAAAATCAAAGGAAAGCCAATGGTTTCGGTTTGCAAGGATTATTGAGATTTCAAAAAGCTTGTTATGGTGTGAAATACATTTTTTTACAAAAATGTCCTTTTAATTAAAGGTATTAGAATAAGAACCTCTTAACTACAACAAGGGAGTAGTCCAACAACGAGAGAGGGGAATTTTAAAGGACAACAGGACGAAATTTTTATGAAGAACAATTTTTCAAAGATCAACAGGAAGTGGATTTTTTAAAAAATATTTTTTCAAGGACCAATAGAGGCGTGGATTTTTCAAAGAATATTTTTTCAAGGACCAATAGAGGCGAGGATTTTTTAAAGAATATTTTTTTCAAGCACCTCCAACGGCGGGGATTTATTAAAGAATATTTTTTCAAAGACCTCCAAAGGCGTTTATTTTTTAAAGAATATTTTTTCAAGCACCTTCAACGGCGTGGACTTTTAAAGAATATTTTTCAAGGACCTCCAAAGGCGTGGATTTTTTAAAGAATATTTTTTCAAAGACCTCCAAAAGCGTGGATTTTTTAAAGAATATTTTTTCAAAGACCTCCAAAAGCGTGGATTTTTTAAAGAATATTTTTTCAAGGACCTACAAGGGAGTTGATTTTTTTAAGAATATTTTTTCAAGGACCAATAGAGTCGTGGATTTTTTTAAGAATATTTTTTGAAGGACCAATAGAGTCGTGGATTTTTTAAAGAATATTTTTTCAAGGACCAATAGAGGCGTGGATTTTTTAAAGAATATTTTTTCAAGGACCAATAGAGGCGTGGATTTTTTAAAGAATATTTTTTGAAGGACCAATAGAGGCGTGGATTTTTTAAAGATTATTTTTTCAAGGACCAATATAGGCGTGGATTTTTTAAAAAAATATTTTTTCAAGGACCAATATAGGCGTGGATTTTTTAAAGAATATTTTTTCAAGGACCAATAGAGGCGTGGATTTTTTAAAGAATATTTTTTCAAGGACCAATAATATTTTTTCAAGGACCAATAGAGGCGTGGATTTTTTAAAGAATATTTTTTCAAGGACCAATAGAGGCGTGGATTTTTTAAAGAATATTTTTTCAAGGACCAATAGAGGCGTGGATTTTTTAAAGAATATTTTTCAAGGACCAATAGAGGCGTGGATTTTTTAAAGAATATTTTTTCAAGGACCAATAGAGGCGTGGATTTTTTAAATAATATTTTTTCAAGGACCAATAGAGGCGTGGATTTTTTAAAGAATATTTTTCAAGGACCAATAGAGGCGTGGATTTTTTAAAGAATATTTTTCAAGGACCAATTGAGGCGTGGATTTTTTAAAGAATATTTTTTCAAGGACCAATAGAGGCGTGGATTTTTTAAAGAATATTTTTTCAAGGACCAATAGAGGCGTGGATTTTTTAAAGAATATTTTTTCAAGGACCAATAGAGGCGTGGATTTTTTAAAGAATATTTTTTCAAGGACCATCAAAGGCGTGGATTTTTTAAAGAATATTTTTTCAAAGACTATAAAAAGCATGGATTTTTTAAAGAATATTTTTTCAAGGACCAATAGAGGCGTGGATTTTTTAAAGAATATTTTTTAATGGACTATAAGAAGCGTGGATTTTTTAAAGAATATTTTTTAATGGACTATAAGAAGCGTGGATTTTTTAAAGAATATTTTTTCAAGGACCAATAGAGGCGTGGATTTTTTAAAGAATATTTTTTCAAGGACCTCCAATGGCGTGGATTTTTTAAAGAATATTTTTTCAAGGACCATCAAAGGCGTTGATTTTTTAAAGAATATTTTTTCAAAGACCATAAGAAGCGTGGATTTTTTAAAGAATATTTTTTCAAGGACCATCAAAGGCGTGGATTTTTTAAAGAATATTTTTTCAAAGACCATAAGAAGCGTGGATTTTTTAAAGAATATTTTTTCAAGGACCATCAAAGGCGTGGATTTTTTAAAGAATATTTTTTCAAAGACCATAAGAAGCGTGGATTTTTTAAAGAATATTTTTTCAAGGACCATTATAGCCGTGAATTTTTTAAAGGATATTTTTTAAGGACTTTCGGAGCTCAACAGGTGGATTTTTTAAATAATTTTTTTCCAGGGACCTTCGGGGCTCAACAAGTTGTTTTTTCGAATAATTTTTTTCAAGGACTTTCGGAGCTCAACAGGTGGATTTTTAAAATAATTTTTTCCAAGGACCTTCGGGGCTTAACATGTGGTTTTTTCGAATAATTTTTTTCAAGGACTTTCGGAGCTCAACAGGTGGATTTTTAAAATAATTTTTTCCAAGGACCTTCGGGGCTCAACAAGGTGTTTTTTCGAATTTTTTTTTTTCAAAGAACTTTGTGGCTCAATGCTTCGATTTTCTAAAGAATTTTTTCAAGGATCATCAGGCCATCGAATTGGGTTTCAAAGAATTTTTCCAAAAATTTGAAACTAATTAATCTGCAGATTCGGAATCAGAATTTTTATTTCCAGTTTTTTTAGGACCCAAACTTTTCATTTTCCAATATCATCATCCAACCTAAATCTAATATCCACTTACCTTTTGTATTGCTGCCTCATAGCCGGCCGCATGTAAAGCATTGCCACCTCCCTCGCCTCCTTCTCCTCCACCACCGCCTCCCAGATAACCACCTCCTCCGCCACCACCTCCTTTGCCATTTTCCTCTGGATCGACAGCCTTGATGGCTGCAAACGGTTTATAGTTCGGCGATAAGCCATATGACATGTAACCATGGGGAGCGGCATATTTCTCGCCCAGACCGCCACCACCTCCTCCGGCGCCACGAGGGTTCTTGCCTGCCACAGCCAGGGCAGCTGCAGCGACCTTATATTCATCGACAGGATATTGTTCAATAACAGGTACGTATTGTTTGGCCTTGGCCATGCCAATGTATTTGGCACCACCACCACGGCCACCACCTCCACCGCCTGATTCTTCTCCACCACCTTTTCCTCCTCCAAGACCTGCTTCCGCTGCCACACCAGGATGGAAAAGTTGTGGGGCCTTGTTGTCTTGGGGTCTTAGCCCTCCACCGCCGACAATTTTCTCACCATATTTTTGCTTGCCATGTAGCCGGTTTTGCATTTCCTTGGCCAGCAGATAGGTAAGGCCATGGATTTGATCCTCGGGAGATTTTCCTACGAGAGAAGAGAGCTGCTTAAATTCAGGCGAATCTTTGTAGTTGTCTTTGAAGGCATCGGCAGCGGCATGATATTCGATTTTTATCAAAGGTCCTTTGGCATTGACGGCGGGGCTGACAGCATAACCACCTTTTCCACCGCCACCTCCTCCGCCACCACCTCCCCCTTTCAGGGCTGCTGTTATTTTCTTGTTTTCTGCTTCTATGGCAGCAATTTTCAATTTCGCCTCCAATTGGGCCTTGGCAATGAGGGCCTCTGGAGAATATAATTTCAGTTTGAATTCATGGGTGGGTATGTTATTGGCATAGGCCTTGGAATATTGTTCCACGGTGGGGGCTACACCCAATTTTTCACCTAGCAAGGGGTCGATTTCTTCACCTCCCTTAAATTGGGGGGCTGGTACGGCCTTGAGGACCTCATTTCCACCACCCTCTTCAGCTGCATTTTCTGGGGCCTCTGGTACTACAATGGGTTGGACAATGCCCACACCATGCCCTCCTCCACCGCCACCATAGCCGCCGCCACCTCCGCCTCCATGACCGCCATAGCCACCTAGACCATCATATCCCTCAGAGAGACCATTGTCTCCTTCGCCACCACCGCCGCCGCCATTTTCACCACCCAAATCTCCGCCTTGTTCACCGCTGGCATAACCACCGGCTTCTTGGCCTCCAGCTTCACCTCCCCCGCCGCCACCACCATAACCAGCTTCCTGGCCACCAGCTCCACCACCATAGCCTCCTTCTTGGCCGCCACCTTCACCATAGCCTCCTTCTTGGGCGCCACCGCCGCCATAACCTCCGCCATGACCCCCACCATAGCCGCCACCACCATGACCCCCTCCTCCTCCTCCATAGCCGGCAGCATGACCGCCCTCCACATAGCCAACAACTTGAACTGGATGGCCACCACCATAGCCTGCACCATGACCTCCGCCATAACCGCCGCCTGCTCCACCGTGGCCTCCTCCTCCATAACCAGCACCGCCATAACCTCCATGTCCTCCTCCCCCATAGCCAGCCTCCTGGCCACCGGCAATATAGGCCACAACATGGCCACCAGCATAACCTCCTTCAGCACCACCATAACCTCCGCCTCCTCCACCACCGCCATGACCTCCAGCTACAGCACCACCATAACCTCCGCCTCCTGCACCACCGCCATGACCTCCAGCCACAGCACCACCATAACGTCCCTCTCCACCACCATGGCCTCCACCTCCTGCTCCTCCTGCTCCTCCTTCACCTCCCCCTCCTCCTGCACCTCCCTCATACACTGGCGTATAAACATAACGTATCTTTTCCACCACCGGCACTGAATGGATTTGTACCTGGACCTGTTCCGCCTTGCCAGGGGCGGCCACATAATTTCCACCATGACCATAAATGGGCTGTCCTGCCTTAGGATAGGATATCTTCAGCTTGTTATAGTCCATTTGCTGGGCAGGAATATATTTCAAAAAAGCCTTGCCATGCGGGGGATTTTTAATTATCTGGGAGATAATATTCTGGACCCCATGGGGCAAGGAGGCTACCGACTTTTTGACCTTAATCGGATTTGGGTCCTTGTAGATAAAGAAACGCTTGGAGGCCTGGGAATGTTGATCATTTGTTTCGCTGTCGCTCACCTGGTCCTCGGCCTTCAGATCCTTTGACTCTCGACCTTCGGATTTTTTTGGTGAAGAGGAAAAACTTTTCAAGCTGCTATCAGGGTCCTTGGCATCGGCCAACTCAAATTTGATCATTTCTGGGGCCCCACGTTTGGTGCGTTTGTTTTTCCGCTGTTTTTGATACTTTGGCCGGCGGGTGGTTGTGGTGGGCTTTTTTGTGCTCATCGTTATCATGGCCGCCTGGGTAATGCCCGGCAAATTGGGGTTGACCAGGTCCTTGGATAATTTCTCAATATCCATGGCTTTCATGCGCCTTATTAACTCCCTGGTTTGTTCATCCGGCTCCCGGGCATCGGATTCATCAAAGGGTATAAATTGTACCTTAAAATTCTTTGGCTGCTGTGGATACTGCCCCGCTGAGCGTTTGGGCCTGGCCGGAAATTTGTTAAAGGAATTTTTAGTTTTCAAAGACATCTTCCGAGTATTGGGGTTCCGTTTGCTAATGGCCTTGGTTTTAGAAGCTTCCTCCTTGGCAGGTGGAGTGGTCCCCGCCTGCTGCACCTCTCGACTGCGATATTGGCGTATGAGAGCCTTAACCTCATCACTCGGCTCAACGGCATCGGAAATTTCGAATCTAATCAAAGTGGGCATCTGAGGCAATTCCTTTTGATTTTCCGTCGAACGTTTGGACCTCTGGACACTTTGTTCATTATGGCGATTAAAGGCATCTACATAGGTGTCATCCAGAGGATTTTCTAACTGACGCAGACTTCGTTGATTGCGATGATCAAAATAACGCTGCATGTCCTGAATGTAGAAAAAATAATAAATAATTGTTTTTTAATATTTAAATATTATGCCACGAAGCGCATACCTCATAACTGGAAAATGTGTCCAAATGTGGCAAGACCTGATGCCAGTGAACCACAGCTTCCTCGGCAGCCAGGGGCTGGGAAAACTAGAAATGAATAGAAGAAGAAAAAAAATCAATTTTTGAAGAGACTTGTCTTTGATGGCTACCAGGCTTTCACTTTCAAAAGGAAACAAGTTTTTCTCTTTCAAATGTGGTGTGTTTGTTGTTGTTATTGTGGTTTATTGTTGTTGTCTTTTCCAACCTGCCTTGTGGTGGATGTTTACATATTCATTTGGGTTTGACTTGTGTCTCAAAAAAAAAAAACCTGCTGTCCACACATAATCTCTTTACCCCCTCGGGGTGGTGGTTGCCTTGAAATATTTGGCGTCCACTCAATGTCATTAACTTTTGTTGAAGTTTTTTTTTTTTTTTTTGATGATGAAAACTTCAGCGGACTTTGTGGTCCAGTCTATTAAGTAATTGAGATATTATGCAAGAAAACTCACGGAAAATGTGGTGGGGTTTTCATTTTTGGCATTTGTTTGGCTTGGAAATTCCAACAACGGACATCTAAAATTGAAATGAGGAAATAAATCGAAATCAGGGACATAAGGCTTCTTTAGATGGAAAAAAATATTTTCCCAAAAAATAAGGTTTTAAAAAGTTCGAATCCTCTAACTTATATGGAAAGATTCAAAAATTCAAAACATTCTGAGGGTAAAAAATCTAACGATTTGAAAGCGGAGATTTGAAGCGTTGCGCTAAGGCCTACTAAAAAAAAATATTCCTTTCCCAGATTCCATTCCTGATACAAACTAAAGAAAAACTAGATATTTAGAAAAGTGGAGGTGAGGAATCGTGAGATTTAAAAATTCCGAAAATTCGGAGGTTTCATAATCGAAAGACTTGAAAGCCGAGTACCAATGGAGCGTCGTATTAAGGCCTACAATAAATAGTCTCATCCCATCTGACACAAATTCCAAAGTTTTAGGTCGAAAAATTTAAAAGTCGCTCTTCAAGAAAATGCTCTTTCGAAAAAAAAAAACAATCTTCTCAGGTCTCCAGTTCTAGACCTCTCAGGTCTCCGAGTCCCTTGGAGACCTAAAACGGACTCCTCTCAATTATCAAAATTTTACTTCTCAACAAGTTGGCAGAGTTCAGGATTTGAAAACAGAGACTTGAAGCGTTGAGCTAAGGCCTACAAAAAATCTTCTTTTCCCAGATTCCATTCCTGACACAAACTAAAGAAAAACTAGATTTTCCAAAAATGTCATGGTGGGGTTTGATTTTAGTGGGAGATTCAAGGTAGAAGAAAATGATTAGAGAGAGAATGAACTGATGTCTAAGGATGGAGAAACTTCCTACGATTGGGGATTAGGAGGATATATGATGCCTGTATGACATACATTCCCAACTTTCTGTTTTTAAAGAGATAGGGTGTGACGAAGTCAAGTTCCAGACTAGGTGGAGTGAGAGAGGAGTGAATCAATTTATGGTAAAATCAAGTTATAGCCTGTGTTGAGGGAGGCTTTGGAGTGCTGTTCGAAGAATGTTACCATGGAGGTGTCGATTTCAGTGCGACATCCAGTGTGCAATAAGGTAATCTGAGAGGGAATTAAATTGGGGCTAAGGATGGCGGATAGGGATAGGGTCAATATAGCAGTTGGTTAAGTGGCAAAGAAAGAAGGAGAGAGGGGAAAAAGAAAAAAATGGATGATAATTTCTAGACTATATGAAGTGAGAGAGGAAGGAAACGAACTATGGTAAAATCTAATAATGGTCTATGTTGAGAGAAATTTTGGCATGGATTATAGGAGGTCATCATGGAGGGGTCGATGTGCAACAATGTGTGATCTGGGAGGGGATTAAAGTAGGGCTAAAGATGACGGATAGGGTGTCAATATGATGGCTATATTATATTCATTGGCTAAGAGGCAGGGAGAGAGAGAAGGAGGGAGAGAAAAAGAAATGGGCTATGACGAAGTCGAGCTCTCGGCAGTGTGGAGTGAGATTTTGATGCTGAAATTGGGAGAAGAGTTTTTTTTTCAATAATAACAGGACGCGACCTTTTTTAAGGGTCTCAATACATGTTTTTTTAAAGAATTTTTTGAAAACGTGGATTTTTTAAAGATATTTTTCAAAGCGTGGATTTTTTAAAGAATATTTTTCAAAACGTGGATTTAAAAAAAAAAAAAATTCAAAACGTGAATTTTTTAAAGAATTTTTTCAAAACGTAGATTTTTTAAAGAATTTTTTCAAAACGTAGATTTTTTAAAGAATTTTTTCAAAACGTGGATTTTTTAAAATTTTTTTTAAAACTTGGATTTTTTAAAGATTTTTTTCAAAACATTGATTTTTTAAAGATTTTTTTCAAAACATTAATTTTTTAAAGATTTTTTTCAAAACATTAATTTTTTAAAGATTTTTTTCAAAACGTGGATTTTTTAAAGATTTTTTTAATTTTTTTTAAGAATTTTTTAAAGAATTTTTCAAAACGTGGATTTTTTAAAACATTTTTTCAAGACGTGGATTTTTTAAAGATTTTTTTAAAACGTGGATTTTTTAAAGATTTTTTTCAAAACGTGGATTTTTTAAAGATTTTTTTCAAAACGTGGATTTTTTAAAGATTTTTTTCAAAACGTGGATTTTTTAAAGATTTTTTCAAAACGTGGATTTTTTAAAGATTTTTTTTTTTCAAAACGTGGATTTTTTAAAGATTTTTTTTAAAGAAATGAGTTTTTTTTTTTAAATAAAGCCAATGAAGGCAAAAAGAAAAGCAGTTCAGGGCGGGGCACAATGGAGGGATAATGACCTTTTCTGATGACTACCAGGATCTTGCCAGCTCTGTCGGTGATGGATTCATTACGGGAAGGGGAATGTGCATGTAGTTCTCAATTCATTGTGATACCCGAGAGCCCTTATCTCAGAGGAGGAAGAGACCCTCAGGGTTCTTATTTATGAGAGCGAGACGACGATGGATTTTGTTTCTGATGAGAGGTCGGTAGGACCTCAACCCAGAGATAGGAGGTTTTCAGGACTCTAATTTCTGACATATGAGGCTCTTAGCCTTTTTAGCTCTGAAGAATGAAATATAAAGTTGCCAGAATCAATGTCTCTGGGATAAGATACCGTCATCTCCCCTTACTTTAGAGGGAATATATCCTCTGGATCCTCATTTATGAGAGTGAGACGCCGATGAGTCTTAGCTCAGCCAGACAGTTGGGCAGGACCTCAACCCAAAGATAGGTGGTGGTCAGGATCCTTATTTCTGAGATAAGAGGCTCTTAGGGTACTTAACTTTGAAGTGTGAGGTAACAGGTTGCCAGAATCCATATCTCTGGGATAAGAGACCATTATATCCTCTATTCTAGAGTGAATAGATCCTTAGAACACTAGACCTGCTTGTAGCTACATTATTTAAATGGAATTGTCTGAGATTCCGCATGAGGAAAAAAAGAAGAAGCCTACACCCTTACCTTTGAAATGGGTAGCCATACATGTGATACCTACATTGTAAATAAAAGTTCTACATGACCCATGTGTTTGCAAAATGACCTTTATCTTTGATAGATGGAACTATCAGTATCCGCACTCAGCAATAATCTGCCGTCAGGATTCTTCTCTTAGGGAATCGGTGACTTCTACCCATAAAAATCGACGGGAATCTTATCTCAGAGAAGAGGCCTTTGGAACCCCTTACTCTAAAGTAGGAGATTGTCAGGATCTTTGGGATTACCACTGAGATTAGAGGCTCTTAGGTCACGTATCTCTGAAATGAGATATGAAATTCTGTCTGCTTTTCTATTTGAGAACCCAGGAATATGTGGTTGCCGCTGAAAAAGGAGGTTCTCAGTGGCTGTGTCTCTTAGCTGAGAAAGACTTTTCATATTGGCAGAGATATCAAGCAGTCTTTCAAGATAATGTTTTGATGAAGTTCTCTCCCTGGTTCTGGCATAAGAGGATCCCTGGTTCTGCCATAAGAGAAATTATCTCCTCTATCCTACAGTGAATATAACCTTAGGACAGTGAATATAACCTTATAACCTTAGTCCGCCTGAACCCTTACCTTTACCGATACCTACATCGGAAATAAGAGTTCTGCATGACCCATGTGTTTGCAAAAGGACCTTTATCTTTGTGGATGGGACTATCAGTATCCGCACTCAGCAATAATCTGCCGTCAGGATTCTTCTCTTAGGGAATCAGTGACTTCTGCCCATAAAAATCGACGGGAATCCTATCTCAGAGAAGAGGCCTTTGGAACCCTTTTCTCTGAGGTAAGAGACCGTCAGGATCTTTGAGATTACCACTAAGATTAGAGGCTCTTAGGTCACGCATCTTTAAAATGAGATATGAATTGCTGTCTGCTTTTCTCTTTCAGAACCCAGGAATATGTTGTTGCCGTTAAAAAAGGATGTTCTCAGTAGCTGAGGCTCTCAGCTGAGAAAGATTTTTCATATTGGCAGAGATATCAAGCAGTCTTGCAAGATTATGTTTTGATGAAGTTCTCTCAGTGGAAAACGTCTTTCTCTCCTAAAGAAAAATGTCCTCCCAAAGGGATATATGTACATTCAAAAGGGGAAAAAAAACGAAGTCTTCCTCGGTTGCTGCAAAACACTTCCTGTGGAAGATTTTTTCTATAGAAAAACATTCCTGATTGCTAAGTACTACCCGTCTATATGAGAAAGCCATTTCAATTCCAATTGCCGAGAATTTTTTTCTATCAGAAAATTACTTAATTTAGGTCCGGAAAAGGCCATTTTCTGTAGCAGAAGATTTTTTATGTGGAATAGCAATATTTTCCTATGGGTGTCTGCGTAGTTTGTTTCTATTGTTTCTGAGGACGTTCTTCCATAGAAAAAAGTCTTTCTCAGCCACTGAACATTTTTTTCTAGGAAAAAGAGTTCCATTTGCTTTTGATCACTTTTGCCCATAGAAACTATTCGGTCTTATTTTTCTTCATTTTTAATGGTGCAATAAAATGCGGCAAAGAAAGGAAAAACAATTCCATTTTATTCCACTTTTCTAACTAGTCCAGCTATAAGCATCCCAGTAAATCCTATGAAATATAAACTATAAAATCTTAAATTATGTAGGTGGAGAATAGAAAGTACAGTGGAACCCACTGGAGGAGAAGCAATTTCCACATCCCTTTTATTCTTCTTGTGATAGTAGATTTCTTCATCTATGAATTTTCTTAAAACTTTGTTTTTATATCCTCCACCATGGAATGGAGGGTATATTAAGTTTATCATTCCGTTTGTAATACCTCGAAATATACATTTTAGACAGCATTCTTGATCAGCATAATATTCTATATCGATTTAGCGATGTCCGTCCGTCTACCCGTCTGTCCGTCTATGGAAATCACTCTAGCTTCCGAACGAAATGAAGTAGATTGATAAAATTTTACTCAAATGTGTATTGTGTCTGCAGGACTTTTGGTATTGAAAATGGGCTATGTAGGTCCACCTCTTCGTATACCCCCATATAACGGTACCTCCAGATATTCGGTATTTTGATGATTTTGGCGACATTATTTACCGGAATTGTTTCAAATTTGGTATTTAAAGTTCGTAATAAATACTATAGCCTATGCCAGAAAATTGAAAATCCACGTCTTCGTAGAGCCCCCATATAACGGTACCTTCCAATATTCGGTATTTTGATGATTTTAGAGACATTATTTACCGGAATTGTTTCAAAATTGGTATTTGAAGTTCGTAATGGATACTCCAGCCTATGCCGGAAAATTATCAGTGGAGGTCCACGTCTTCGTATAGCCTCCATATAACGGTACCCCCCGATATTCGGTATTTTGATGATTTTAGCGACATTATTCACCAGAATTGTTTCAAATTTAGTATTTGAAGTTCGTAATGGATACTCCAGCCTATGCCAGAAAATTGTCTGTGCTGGTCTACGTCTTCGTATGGCCCCCATATAATAGGACCCCCCGATATTCGGTATTTTGATGATTTTAGCAACATTATTTACCGGAATTGTTGTAAATTTCGCATTTGAAGTTCGTAATGGATACTCCAGCCTATGACAAAAAATTATCTGTGCTGGTCCACGTCTTCGTATAGCCTCCATATAACGGTACCTCCCGATATTCGGTATTTTGATGATTTTAGCGACATTATTTACCGGAATTATTTCAAATTTGGTATTTTAAGTTCGTAATGAATACTCTAGCCTATGCCAGAAAATTGTCTGTGCAGGTCCAGGTCTTCGTATAGCCCCCATATAGCGGTACCTCCCGATATTCTGTATTTTATTGATTTTAGCGACATTATTTACCGGAATTGTTTAAAATTTAGTATTTGAAGTTCATAAAAGATACTCCAGCCTATGCCAGAAGTGCAGGTCCACGTTTTATAAGCCCCATGGTACCTCCCTATTTTCGGTATTTTGATGATTTTAGCGAATTTATTCACCGGAATTGTTTCAAATTTGGTATTCAAAACACGTAATAGATACTACAGCCTAAGACAGAAAATTGTCTGTGCAGGTCCACGTCTTCGTATAGCCCCCATATAATGGTACCTCCAGATATTCGGTATTTTGATGATTTTAGCGAAATTATCTACCCGAATTATTTCAAATTTTGTATTTGAAGTTCGTAATGAATACTACAGCCTATGTCAGAAAATTGTCTGTGCAGGTCCACGTCTTCGTATAGTCCCCATATTACGGTACCTGCCGATATTCGGTATTTTGATGATTTTAGCGACATTATTCACCGGAATTGTTTCAAATTTGCTATTTGATGTTCGTAATGAATACTACAGCCTATGCCAGAAAATTTTCTGTGCAGGTCCAAGTCTTCGTATGGCCCCCATATAACGGTACCCCCCGATATTCGGTATTTTGATGATTTTAGCGACATTATTTACGGAAATTGTTTCAAATTTGGTATTTAAAGTTCGTAATAGATACTACAGCCTCAGACAGAAAATGAGCCACGTAGGTCCACGTCTTCCTATAGCCCCCATATAACGGTACCTACCGATATTCGGTATTGTGATGATTTTAGCGACATTATTTACCGGAATTGTTTCAAATTTGGTATTTAAAGTTCGGAATGGATACTACATTCTAGGACAGAAAATGAGTCATGTAGGTCCACGTCTTCGTATAGCCCCCATATAACGGTACCCCCTCGATATTCGGTATTTTGATTATTTTAGCGACATAATTTATCGGAATTGTTTAAAATTTTGTATTTGAAGTTCGTAATGAATACTACAGCCTATGCCAGAAAATTGTCTGTGCAGGTCCACGTTTTATAACCCCCATGGTACCTCCCTATATTCGGTATTTTGAGGATTTTAGCTACAATATAAACAGATTTTTTTTCAAGTTTCGCATTTGAATATTGTAATAGCTTGTGACAAAAGTTGCCTAGGCAGGTCCACGTCGTCGTATAGACCCTAATATACGGCTACATTCGGTATTTTTAAGATTTGAACAGAATTTTTATTTGTTTTTTTTCTTTTTGAAAATTTAAATATTTTTTTTTTTTTTTTTTAATTTTGTCAATTTTGCACCAAATGCTGGAGGTTATTCAAAGTTCGGCCCGGCCGAACTTACAGCTTTTTTTACTTGTTTATCCCTCAATTCTCGGAAAGAGAGCCTTGCCATATTTATGTTCCACTGTAGTATGGCCATGTTTATGTGTGTGTGTGTGTGTGTGTGTGTGCAAATGCGGTGTGTCAAGAATTTTTATCACCTCTTCGTTGGTGTGTGTGTGTGTCTGTGTGCGTAGGCAGGCATGCGAATAGTTTTTTTCCGGTCGCAACTTCCACCCATGGTCAGTTACCAACTCTGGGCTCAATGCCTTCCAATGTGAGTATATGAATACAAAGCAATGGAGGAGAAGAAGAATGAAAAAAAATGCAAAACTAGGATGACAAGAATAATAACAACAACAACAGCAGCAATATAACGAAGAATAACAATGCCAGTGAAATAGTGAAAAACACACACCAACAACAACAACAACAACAACAAAACACCAATGTCAATACAAATACCAAAACACAAACTCCAATATACCAAACTACACTACCACAGGCAAACTCAGGCATACACACCAACACACACACATGCACACACACGTTTCAGAGAATTAACAGCAAGCTTTGTATGGTTGCGGAAAATAGGGGAGAAAAAAATGAGGAAAAATAATATCAAAATAGAATTGCTGTTTGAAAATAAACGCCAATGTTGTGGGGCAACCACATAAACACCATAGCAAACGCATGCACTACAGAACACATCTCAGCGCACACTCACACACACATCAACACCCATGTATCAATGACATTATGAGGTTCACTGATAGTTCGCTCGCCTTGGTTTGCCTGGCTCATGGTGCAATTGGGAAAGCAGAGACAAGGACAATTTTAAAAAATAACGATAAATTTCAGTTTATGTTCGTTTATTAAACCAACGGCAGAACGATTTTAAGTGAATCATGTTAATGACACCGAACACAAACCGTTGCAGAGCCATGCACACACAAAAATACTCGAACCGAAATGACAACAATTATGTATGAGGGGAGAACGTTTAAAAAAACCTAAAGGGACATTATACCTATACCAAAACGGCAATGGGCCTTAGCTCAGACGAGACGTCGCCAGGAGCTCGACCCAAAAATAGGATGTTGTCGGGGAAATGAGGTTTAAAATATGATATAAAAGATTGCCAGGATCCATGTCTCTGGGATAAGAGGCTGAGAAACCCTCAGGATTCCTAGTTATGAGAGAGAAAGGCCGATAGGATAGGTCTTAATTCAGACGAGAGGTCAGCAGGAACTCAAAATAGAGAGAGGAGGTTGTCAGGACCCTCATTTTTGAGATAAGTGCCTCTTAGGGTTTTAAGCTCTAAAGAATGAACTAAAAGGTTGCCAGGATCTGGGATAAAAGGATGAGAAATCCTCAGGATTCCTAGTTACGAGAGAGAAAGGCCGATAGGTCTTAATTCAGACGAGAGGTCGGCGAAATTCAAAATAGAGATAGTGAGGCCGGGAAGAGGTCCCTTCCCTCTCAGGATTTTTATATATGAAAGAGAGGGTCTCAGCTCAAACGACAAGTCGCCAGGACCTCAACCCAGATATAGGAGGTTTTCAGGACTCTAATTTCTGACATAAGACGCTTTTAGAATTCTTAGCTCCGAAGGATGAGATAAAAGGTTGCTTGAATCCATGCCTCTGGGACAAGAGACAGTTAACCCCCTTATATTAAAGGGACGATACCCTCAGGATTCTTGTTCATAAAAGTGAGGCCGATGGTTCTTAGCACACGCGAGAGGTCTGCAGGACTTAGAGATAAGAGGTTGTCGGGAACTTCGTTCCTGTGATAAGATGCTCTTAAAAATCTTAGATCTGAAATATGAGAAAAAGGGTTCCAGAACCCTCAGACGAGAGGTCGGCAGAGCCTCAACCCAGAGATAGGACGTTGTCCGAACCCTCATTTTTTGAGATGAAAGGCTTTTAGGGTTCTCAGCACTAAAGTATGAGATAAAAGACTATCAGGATACATGTCTCTGGGATAAGAGGCCGTCATCATCCTTATCTTATAGTATAGACCATCAGGATACTTATTTATGAGAAGGAGGTCGTCTGGACCCTTGCCTCTGAAATGAGGCACTATTAGGATGCTAACATCGGAAATAAGAGTTCTGCATGACTCACGTGTTTGTGAAAGGACCCTTATCTTTGATAGATGGGACTATCAATACCCAAAGCTCTGCAATAATCTGCCATAAGAACTCTTCTCTTTGAAATCGGAGACCATCGAGACATTTACCTTCAAATATCGGCACAATTGTTATCTCAGAAATAAGGCCCGAAACCGTTATTTTGAGGTAGGAGATCATCAGGACCCTTATCTATGAGATACATGTTTGACAAGGCTCTTATCTCTGATGTATGAGGTTTTTGTGACACCTAGCTTTAAAATTATTTAAAAAATGTATTCTGAACCCATATCTCTAATATAGGTGGCCATCATTACTATTCTGCCTGAGAAAAGAAGTGAGGTATTCTTACCTCACCTGTAAAAGAAGATGTCATCGGAACCCTTTTTTATGAAATGAGTCGCCATCTCCAAAAAAAAAACAAAGCGTCTGAGATGATTAACAAATAGGACATTATTATCTGAGATAAAAGGCTGTCATGATCGTAATCTATGATGGAGCAAAGCATCGAAATTTTGTATTTCTAAAATAAGTCACCATCAGGATCTGTGAGATTATATACCGACAGGATGTATTTTTCCAAGAAAAAATCCTGAGGACCCTTAGCTGCGATAAGAGGCCAATAGAACCCTTATCTCTGTGGTAGTAAGAAATTTTGACTCGTTTGCACACCAGTATTTCTGTGTTCAATAATTTCCAAAACACCCTAATCTACAATCAGTTTCACCTATAAATGTCATCAATATGTTTCGAGGGTCGTTCGAAATGTTTCATCAGCTGCTGAGGATAAATTTTCCTAGGAGAAATAGTCTTTCCTGTACCTGAAAAAATAGTTTCCCCTTTTTTCCTATTGGGTAGAATATAAACGGCTGAGGATCTCTAAGGGCCATATAAATATGTATCATTACTATCTACATTTGTTGAAGAATTATTTTTTAAAAATCCACTTTTGCTCGACATGCGGTCCTTGTAAGAAATATTCTTTAAAAATCCACGTTTGTTCGACATGAGGTCCTTGAAAGAAATATTCTTTAAAAATCCACGTTTGTTCGACATGAGGTCCTTGAAAGAAATATTCTTAAAAAATCCACGTTTGTTCGACATGAGGTCCTTGAAAGAAATATTCTTAAAAAAAACCACGTTTGTTCGACATGAGGTCCTTGAAAGAAATATTCTTAAAAAATCCACGTTTGTTCGACATGAGGTCCTTGAAAGAAATATTCTTTAAAAATCCACGTTAAGTGGTCTAAAAATTTTTATAGAAGCCAAACTTGTGCCGCTGATTTTCTGAAAAATATCCTAAGAAAAAAATCTAATCATCAAATAAATATCCTTAAAATACAACAACAAATATTCAAAAGTTCTTAGAAAAAAATTACTATCGTTTGATTATCATAAGGCCTGAAAAAATAATCTGGTCTGATGACCCTTGAAAAAAAATCGGTAAAAAACTACGTTGGTTTTCTGATTGTGCTTGGAAAAAAATTCATCAGTAACCCATGTTTTTAAACAAGGAGGCCCTTTGAAAAATATCCTTATAATAGCGAGGTGTGGTGAAAATATGTTCTTTTGTCCTTCAACAAAAAAATAAAAAAATTTTTTTTAAACAAAATCTTTAAAAATATCCTCGTTAGGCAGTCCGATTGTAATTGAAAAAATGTGGTTTCTTGAAAATTTGAGATCTTTAAGTAATTTTGTCCTTGAGAACTTTTGAAAACTAAATCTTAAAAAGTTCAAATTCGATTGACATCAGGTGTTTTGAAAATCCAATTAAATATATCCTTAGAGATAAAAATCATTTAAAATAATAAAAAGTACGGGCTCTTTTTTTGTCATCGAAAAAATTGCCAATAAGTCCCTGTCCACGATGGGCGTGGACAATTTTTGAGGTTCGTTTTGGTCCTTGAAAAAAAAAAAAAATCTTTAATAAATCAAAGTTTGGTGACCTGTAGGTCCTTAAGTCCAAGCTTGTAAGTTAGCATTTCTTTTAAAAAAAATCCTGCAAAGTCCTTAAAAATAAAAAAAAGATCCAAATTTAGTGCTTGGCAGATCCTTTAGCAAAAAATATACGGGTTTTCAAAATACCCTCAGCCCACAAGAAGTAGTTTTTTACCAAATATCATTGAGGTCCTTTTTGGTCCTTGAAAAAAATCTTTAATAACTAAAAATTTGGTGACCTGTAGGTCCTTAGGTCCAAGCCTTTAAGTTAGCATTGCCTTTGAAAAAAGTTCTGTAGGTCCATAAAAAAATTAAAAAAAATCCAAGTTAAGTGGTTGGTAGATCCTTTAGAAAAAATACACGGGTTTTCAAGAAGTAATTTTTTACCAAAAATAATAGAGGTCCTTTTTGGTCCTTGAAAAAAAAATTTAATAAAACAAAGTTTGGTGACCTGTAGGTCCTTAGGTCCAAGGCTGTAAATTAGCATTTTCTTTGAAAAAATTACTGTAGGTCCTTAAAAAATTTAAAAAAAATACAAGTTTTGTGGTTAGCAGATCCTTTTGAAAAAATACACGGGTTTTTAAAAGACCCTCAGCCCACAAGACGTAGTTTTTTTTTTGCAAAAATCATTTTCTGTTGTTCCTACACAACTTCCATCCTGCACCTCCATTTTGAGAGAGAGAGAGCGAAAAAAAACTTCCTCCTCGAATATTCCACCTCATCGAAAGATACAAAACAAATATGAAACAAAAGAGACACAACGAAACAGCAAATAAGAAGAGGTTGAAGATGAACAGAAAATGAATGCGCTCGAGAACAACATACGATTGTAGTGTCAATAGTTTGGGATTTTTAATTAAAATGTTAAAATGAGTTTTAAAACACCCCGACGACATAAAGAATGGCGACATCACGGCAACAAGGCTACGACCAAATAATGACTCAGAGGCAACAGTTTCAGCTTCAGACTCGGTTGACGTTGTGTTCCATTTTTGTTCAGCTCACATAAGTCGAGAGAGGGATTTTTTTCACATAATTGATTATAAATTAAATGAGGATGAAAAATAAAAACAAGCAAATAAACACCAACACACACACGGAGAAACACCTCTCTTAAATAAAGGAGCTAAATGAGAAGATGTCATAGGTGTGTGAGCACGTGTGTGTGAGTGCGTGTTGATGTGTGATAAATAAACAACTAAATAGTCAACACTTAAATAAATTGCTTTTGGAACAAGGATATGTTTTAATGGAAATCCTGGGTGATGAGAGCTACTGTCATATTCTCTTAATTTTGTATTAATTGAAATTAAAATTTTAAATTTAAGGGAGAACATTTTCCAATTTATTTTGAGTTTAAAAAAATTAATTTTATTTTTCCCAAATGAAAATTTCTTTAAAAATTGTTCTGAAAAAAAATCCTGAATAGCAATTCACATGCATACATATGTATGTAGGTATGTAGGGGCCAAAAACATTTACATTGTTATCTCAACTAAAAATTTATACAATGTAAATGTTATTACAAACACAGCCACACAAGGGGTCGAGAGAGGGGTCGAGAGAGGGGTCGAGAGAGGGGTCGAGGGCAGTTATTGAAGGCAGCACCCGTAAAAAGGAAAACATGCAGAGTAAAAATTGAAATGAGAAGAAAAAAACGAACTCTTTTGTTGTTGATTAATTTCAATATTGATTTGAAAAATATACCCTGAGAACACAGGAAAAAAACAAGAAGAAGGTATCATCAGACACAACCACACACATACTCAACTTGATTCAAGGATACCAAGTAACAAAATGCAAATAAACACATGCACACACACATGCAAATGAATGGGCAAAGTGTAAAGAGTACCAATCAGTATTCTGGCCCTCTGCATCTCCATACTCTCTCTCTCTCCATAATAAAGCCTCAGCCAATCCGGCGTATAGTTTGGTCCAGTTCTTTTTTTTTTTTTTGCATAAAAATCTAATGGAAATTTTTCCCACAAAGAATGAAAGATGAAAAATGAAAGATTGCCAACAAGAATTGCCATAAAAATAGCATTTTTATAGAAACATTGCAATTTATGGAGCTCGAAGTGTAAACTAGAGTGTAAATATGTACATATATATGTGAACACACACACATACACAGACACTTTCATCATCAGAAATGAATAACAAATAAAAAACAATTATGTCTAACAAACAATATTTTCAACAGGGGCAGTACTCCACCAGTTGGCAGGAAAAATAGGGAAGACCTTGAAGTAATTTAAAAATGAGAGGAGGGAAATTTTGGGGAAAAAATAAAAATCAAAATTTTGTTGTTTGAGGTTCCTTGGAAAAAAAAATTGTTGGTGGTCTGCAGGACCTTTGGAAAAAATAGTTAATCGACGTTTAATATTCTTTGGGTCATTGGAAAAATTTATATAAAAATTAGCTTTGGGTAGTCTAAAAGTGATTGGAAAATATTTTATAAAAATCCACGTTTGGGGGTCTGTGGGTCCTTAGGAAAAAATTATTTAAAAAAAACACGTTTGGTGATCCGAAGGTTCTTGAAAAAAAAAATTATTTAAAAAATCCACACTTGGTTGTCTGAGAGTCCTTGAATAATTATTTAAAAAATCCACGTGCTCCCAATATGCTTGGAAAAATTATTTAAAAATATGGTGGTTTGGAAGTCCTTGGGAAAAATTATAAAAATCCACTTTTGGTTGTTGTTAAGTCCTTGGAAAAAAATGTAAAAAAATCCACGTTTGGTGGTGCAAAGGTCCTTGTACCGTGAAAAATCACGTTTAGTAGTCAGAAAGTCCTTTGAATAAAATAATAAAAAAATCCACTCTAAATGATCCGAAGGTCCTTAAAAAGGCGATAAATGGTCCGAAGGTCTTTGAAAAAAATATTTAAAAAATTTAAATTCAATAGTCAGAATGTCCTTATAAAAAATTATTTACAAAATCCACGTCTTATAGTCTTTAGGTCCTGAAAAATAAATTATTTAAAATATCCATTTCTAGTGGTCCTTGGAAAAAATATTTAACAAGTCAACGTCTAGTGGTCCTTGGAAAAAATATTTAAAAAGTCAGCGTCTAGTGGTTCATTGGTCCTTGGAACCAATTATTTAAAAAAAATTCACGTCTAGTAGTCCTTTGGTCCTTATAAAAAATTATTTAAAAAGTCAGCGTCTAGTGGTTCATTGGTCCTTGGAACCAATTATTTAAAAAAAATTCACGTCTAGTAGTCCTTTGGTCCTTATAAAAAATTATTTAAAAATCCACGTCTAATGATCTTTAGGTCCCTGAAAAATAAATTTTTTAACAAATCCATTTTTAGTGGTCCTTGGAAAAAATTATTATTATTAAAATTATAAAATCCACGTCTGGTGCTCCCAGTGTCCTTGGAAGAAATCATTTAAAGAATCCACGTCTGGTGCCCTCAATGTCCTTGGAAAAAAATATTTAAAAAATCCACGTCCTGTGCAAGTAATGTCCTTGGAAAAAATTATTTAAAAAATCCACGTCCTGCGCAAGTAATGTCCTTGGAAAAAAAAAAATTAAGAAATCCACGTCCTGTGCAAGTAATGTCCTTGGAAAAAATTATTTAAAAAATCCACGTCTGGTGCCCTCAATGTCCTTGGAAGAAATTATTTAAAAAATCCACGTCTGTTGCCCTCAATGTCCTTGGAAGAAATTATTTAAAAAATCCACGTCCTGTGCAAGTAATGTCCTTGGAAAAAATTATTTAAAAAATCCACGTCTTGTGCAAGTAATGTCCTTGGAAAAAAATGTTTAAAAAATCCACTTCCTGTGCAAGTACTGTCCTTGGAAAAAATTATTTAAAAAATCCACGTCCTGTGCAAGTAATGTCCTTGGAAAAAAATATTTAAAAAATCCACGTCTGGTGCTCCCAATGTCCTTGGAAAAAATTATTTAAAAAATCCAAGTCTGGTGGTTCGAAGGTCTTTGGAAAATATAGTGGCTTGGAGGTCTTTGGGAAGAATTATAAAAAATCCACATCTGGTGGTGCGAAAGTCCTTGGAAAAAATATAAAAAATCCACTTTCGTTGGTTTAAAGGTCCTTTGGAAAAGATTATTTAAAATAATACGTTTTGTGTTCCATGAGTCCTTGAAAAACCCAGACCTTTGAAAAAAAAATATTAAAAAATACGAGCATAATGGTCCAAAAGTTCTCGAAAAAAAAAAACAAGTTTAATGGTCCGAATATATCTGAAAAAAACTTATTTAAAAATCCTTCAAAAAAATTATTTAATATATCCACGTTTAATGGCCAGAAGGTGCTTGAAAAAAATTGTAAAAAATCCAAGTTTAATGGTCAGAAGGTCTTTGAAAAAAAAATATGTAAAAAATCCACTTTTAATGATCAGTGGGTCCTCAGCAAAAATTCTTTAAAAAATCCAAGTTTAATGGTCAGAAGGCCCTTCAAAAAATTATTTAAAAAATCCAGGTTTAATGGTCCAAAAGTCCTTGAAAAAATGCATTTAAAAAATCCACACTTTACGGTTTGAGGGACCTTCAGACAAAAAATGTGAGGTTTTTAAAAATATACTCGAGTATCTTCAGTCCAGCTCACGTGGATATTTTGATATTTTGCTAACAAACGTGGATTTTTTGATAATATTTTTAAGGATATTCACTTCAACAACCATGGATTAAAGAAAGTTCAAAGACCAACAGGACGTGAAGTTTTTAAAAAATATTGATTCAAGGAATATAGAAATGTGGATTTTATTATTTTTTTGTCAAGGACGAAAGACTTTTGGATATTGTGAAAATTATTTTTTCAAAGGTGAAAGACTCATGGACTTTCAAAATATATTTTGAAGTATCAGCAGGACGTGCATTTTCCAAAGAATGTTTTTACGAGGACCAAATCATGCTTGGATTTTTTAAAGAATATTGTTTTCAAGGACTATAAGGACGTGGATTTAAAAAAAAAATATTTTTCAAGGAACAGTAGAGGCGTGGATTTTTAGAAGAATATTTTTTTAAGGACCAAATCAGACGTGGAATTTTTAAAAATATTTTTTTTTTCAATAAACGGTAAAGGCGTGGATTTTTTAAAAATTTATTTTTTTCAAGAACCAAATTGTGCGTGGAGTTTTTAAAAATATTTTTTTCAAGGACCAAATCAGACTTTGTTTTTCTAATATATTTTTTGCAACGACCAGCAGAAACTGGATTTTTTAAAAACATTATTTTCAAGGACTATTTGAAACGTGAATTTTTAAAAAAAATATTTTCAAGGACTAACAGAATGTGGGGTTTTTAAAGAATATTTTTTCAAAAGACCATATCAGACGTGGATTTTTTAAATATATTTTTTTAAGGACCAAATCAGACTTTGTTTTTTTAATATTTTTTACAGAGACCAGCAGAGCCTGGAACCCTAGAACTAGTAGAAACGCGGATTTAAAAAAAAAAAATATTTTTTCAAAAACTATTAGAAACGGGGATTTCTTTAAAAACAATATTTTTTCAAGGACTATAAGAAACTTGGACTTAAAAAAATATTTTTTAAACTATTAGAAACGTGGATTAAAGAAAAAGAAATTAGAAAATATTAGAAACGTGGATTTTTTAAAGAATATGTTTTCAAGGATCAAAAAAATATTTTTCAAAGACCAATAATACGTAGATTAAAAAAATATATTTTTCCAAACGTGGATTTTTAAAAAAATATATTTTTAAAGACTATTAGAAACGTGAACATTTTTAAAAAATAATTTTTTTATGTAACAACAGGACGTTGATTTAAAAAAAATATTTTTCAAGGAACTTCAGATTTTGAAAGCTTTCTATTCTTATGTTATTCTGGAAATTTCCCAGCTTGCTTAATTGCGCTTGGTGGTCCCTTTTCTTTCCTGTTTTTTTTTCTTGTTTTATTCGAGACCCATGGCGAAAAAAACGGACTAGCCCACCACCATCGTTGTTCATTGTTATTAATTTGTTGTAATTGTTTTATATATATATTTCTTTTGTTTTGTTGATTGTTTTTTTTTTTGTTTTTGCTTTTCCTTTTCATGAAGGAAAGAAAACTACAATTTAGTCTAAACACAGACAAGCGAAAGCGTTGTACAATAAAAGCCAACATACCAACCAAGCTGTGAATGGAAAATTAAAATAAAATAAAAAGAAATTCTGGAACCTTTTGCACTATTTCACACTGCTGTTGGAATGGAAAGGAAGGACATGAGCAACGGAAACTGGGCCACAAAACTATTCTAATTGTTTGGCAACACGCAGTGGTAAATGTTTAGTTTGTTTTTTACAATTTCTTGTTGTTTCTTTCTTTTTTGTTTTTTTTTTTCTTTTTTGTAAATTTCAATTTAAATAAGAACTTGGACTACTGTGTTTTTGTTGTTTTTTTTTTCTGGGGAAAAACAATGGCAATGGAGTTGGCAGTTGTTGTAGTTTTGGTAGCTAACCAAATTTTGACTGCATTTGGCTTTCAAATATTTTGTTTTTGTTCTTTTTCGAAAAAAAAAATTCTATGAAGTCATTAAGATTTTTTAAGAGGAGAGAAGAGTGGTTTGTGTCTTGGTTAAGAACTTGATTGCAATTAGGCAACAGGGAAACGGAATAAAATTAATTTTAATTTTAAAATTGGCCTTGGGAATTTTATAGGAATTTGTTTAAGATTCGTATTTAATTTGTGGGACATTGAGAGAATTTTGCTCGAGTGTATATAAAAATTTTTTTGGCAATAAAAGTCTCCCAAATTCGTTTAAAAATATTTGCAGCCTATTATCAAGACATCAAAATATTTAAAAAAATGTCATAGAAATTTTATGACATTTTATATTTTTGCTCAATTTATATTTTCTTTTCAAGCATTTCTAATTTCATTTTTATAAATTTTTTTCCTTCCTAAGATTTTAATCTCTCCCAACTGTCAGTTCAAATCTTAAAATGCATAAATGCATAAAAGTGTGAAATATGTAAAATAATTATCAGTCATTATGTTTTAGCACAGCACAAAACAAACAATGGACAATTATTGCTGTCATTGGTGAGGATGGAGAGGAGGAGGAGGACGATTATGAAGATGAGATGACAATCATAACTAACATCCATGGCATGCCATAGACCTAAATTGTAGGGAAATTTGCATAAAAAGAAAACCTAACTACTTTTTGAAAGGTTATTGCATTCTTAATCGAGAAAGAAGGTAAGACATGGGAAATTGCGGGAAAAATCACGATTTACTTGGAAGTTGGAATATAGTAAGTGGGAAAATTTGTTGTCATTAGGAAATAATGGCAGCCGATCAAGAAAATTAAATTTATTAAAATTAAATTAATTATAAGCAGAAAGTCTTATGGTCTTTAAAACGATCCAAGTTTCGTGGTAATTAAAAAATCTTTAAATATCTTTAGGTAGTGGCTTTAAAAAAATCCGCGTTTGTGGTCTCTAAAAAGGCTAAAAATATAATAAGGAAATATATTTAAAGGCCATATCAAGCTTGGATTTTTAAGGTATATTTCTGTATGAACTTCCAGATAGACAAATGCAAATTTTTTAAGAATTCTTTGGCCATAAATGGGCTTTTTTTAGAAATATCTTCTCAAGAACACTCAAATCACCAAAAGTGGATTTTTAATTATTTTTTAAGGATTCACAGATCGTCGAAAGTGGTTTCTAAGTAAATTTTGCCAGAGATCCACAGACTACCAAATTTTTCGGGGACCATCAGAAAAATTTTAAGGATCATCGGACCACCAAACTTGAATTTTTTAACAAAATTAAATATTTTCTGACCACCAGGCATTGATATTTTAAATCTATTTTTTTAAGAAACTAACATATTTCCAAAAATCAAATATTCGAGAAATATTATTGAAGGACCAACAGACTTGCCAAGTCATATATTTCACGGCCAATCAGACCTAAGAAAGTGGATATTTTAAGGAACATTTTTCAATATTCCTTTATCGATTTTTTTTAAATATTTGTTTGAGCCAAGAAATGTATTCTATCCTCTTCTAGATCACAGTTATGTTTCGTGAATATTTTCATGAAGCAATAGAAAGTGGATTTTTTAAAAAATATTTTTTTTTCAAGGATCAAGAGACGAGAATTTTTCAAAGAATATTTTTTACGAGGGCCAATATGACTTGGATTTTCTCAAGATTTTTTTCAAGGGCCAACAGGATGTGTTTTTTTTACAAAAAAACATCTTGTTAGATACGTGATTTTTTTAAAATATATTTTTTCAAGGATTACAGCAAAGGTGGAGTTTTAATTTTCAAACACCAACAGACGAAGATTTTTTAAAGAATATTTTTTTAAAGGACCATGAGAACGTGTTTTTTTAAGGAATATTTTTTTCAAGGACCTACAGGACAGGGATATCTTAAAGAATACTTTTAAAAGACCAAGAGAATGTGTTTTTTTTTTTTTTTTTTCTTAAGGAATATTTTTTTCTAGGACCAATAGAGGCGTGGATTTTTTAAAGAATATTTTTTCAAGGACCATCAACAGAGGCGTGGATTTTTTAAAGAATATTTTTTCAAGGACCATCAACAGAGGCGTGGATTTTTTAAAGAATATTTTTTCAAGGACCACCAAAGGCGTGGATTTTTTAAAGAATATTTTTTCAAGGACCACCAAAGGCGTGGATTTTTTAAAGAATATTTTTTCAAGGACCACCAAAGGCGTGGATTTTTTAAAGAATATTTTTTCAAGGACCACCAAAGGCGTGGATTTTTTAAAGAATATTTTTTCAAGGACCACCAAAGGCGTGGATTTTTTAAAGAATATTTTTTCAAGGTTTATAAGAAGCATGGATTTTTTAAAGAATATTTTTTCAAGGTTTTTAAGAGGCGTGGATTTTTTAAAGAATATTTTTTCAAGGTTTATAAGAGGCGTGGATTTTTTAAAGAATATTTTTTCAAGGTTTATAAGAGGCGTGGATTTTTTAAAATATATTTTTCAAGGACTATAACAGGCGTGGATTTTTTTAAAGGATATTTTGTCAAGGTTTATAAGAGGCGTGGATTTTTTAAAGAATATTTTTTCAAGGTTTATATGAGGCGTGGATTTTTTAAAGAATATTTTTTCAAGGTTTATAAGAGTCGTGGATTTTTTTAACGAATATTTTTTCAAGGTTTATAAGAGGCGTGGATTTTTTAAAGAATATTTTTTCAAGGTTTATAAGAGGCGTGGATTTTTTAAAGAATATTTTTTCAAGGTTTATAAGAGGCGTGGATTTTTTAAAGAATATTTTTTCAAGGTTTATAAGAGGCGTGGATTTTTTAAAGAATATTTTTTCAAGGTTTATAAGAGGCGTGGATTTTTTAAAGAATATTTTTTCAAGGTTTATAAGAGGCGTGGATTTTTTAAAGAATATTTTTTCAAGGTTTATAAGAGGCGTGGATTTTTTAAAGAATATTTTTCAAGGTTTATAAGAGGCGTGGATTTTTTAAAGAATATTTTTTCAAGGTTTATAAGAGGCGTGGATTTTTTAAAGAATATTTTTTCAAGGTTTATAAGAGGCGTGGATTTTTTAAAGAATATTTTTTCAAGGTTTATAAGAGGCGTGGATTTTTTAAAGAATATTTTTTCAAGGTTTATAAGAGGCGTGGATTTTTTAAAGAATATTTTTTCAAGGTTTATAAGAGGCGTGGATTTTTTAAAGAATATTTTTTCAAGGTTTATAAGAGGCGTGGATTTTTTAAAGAATATTTTTTCAAGGTTTATAAGAGGCGTGGATTTTTTAAAGAATATTTTTTCAAGGTTTATAAGAGGCGTGGATTTTTTAAAGAATATTTTTTCAAGGTTTATAAGAGGCGTGGATTTTTTAAAGAATATTTTTTCAAGGTTTATAAGAGGCGTGGATTTTTTAAAGAATATTTTTTCAAGGTTTATAAGAGGCGTGGATTTTTTAAAGAATATTTTTTCAAGGTTTATAAGAGGCGTGGATTTTTAAAGAATATTTTTTCAAGGTTTATAAGAGGCGTGGATTTTTTAAAGAATATTTTTTCAAGGTTTATAAGAGGCGTGGATTTTTTAAAGAATATTTTTTCAAGGTTTATAAGAGGCGTGGATTTTTTAAAGAATATTTTTTCAAGGTTTATAAGAGGCGTGGATTTTTTAAAGAATATTTTTTCAAGGTTTATAAGAGGCGTGGATTTTTTAAAGAATATTTTTTCAAGGTTTATAAGAGGCGTGGATTTTTTAAAGAATATTTTTTCAAGGTTTATAAGAGGCGTGGATTTTTTAAAGAATATTTTTTCAAGGACCAACATAGGCGTGGATTATTTAAAAAAATATTTTTTCAAGGACCCACATAGGCGTGGATTATTTAAAAAAATATTTTTTCAAGGTTTATAAGAGGCGTGGATTTTTTAAAGAATATTTTTTCAAGGACTATTAGAAACGTGGATTTTTTAAAAAATATTTTTTCAAGGACTATTAAAAACGTGGATTTTTTTAAAAATATTTTTTCAATGTCTATTAGCTACTTAAATTTTTAAAAAAAAATATTTTTTCAAGGACCAAACGGACGTGGATTTTTTAAAAAATATTTTTTTAAGGACTAGTAGAAACTTGGATTTTTTAAGAAAAATATTTGTTCAAGGACTTAGAATCTGAGATCTGGACCTTTTAAAGATATTTTAAGTCCTCCCCCAAAAGACTGTAGAAAGTAGATTTTTGAAATAATGTTTAAAAAAATAGATTTTTAGAAATAATAAAACTAAATATTTTAAAGAAATGTTATGAGACCCAAAAATATGATATTTAAAAAAATCAGGGTCCTCAAGGACGTCAAATATAATGTATTTATTTTTTTTTTCGCTTCTCTTATGATGTGTCATCGAAGATCAGAAAATTTTGGTTTTTAAAAGAATTTTCAAAATTTTTGACATTTTCTTAAATAAATGTGGATTTTCATGAATATTAAAAATTTTGCCCCTTTGTGGGGACGTTGCAGAAGGAGTGGACCGATATATCCCATCTTCACATCAGGCCTTGTGTTAGAAAAAAAAATATTCTGATGTGTGTAATTTGAAGAGAACCGGATGTTTATATCGGATTTTATGATGGTTTTGGTTATTCAAAACATTGAGCCTTTGTGGGGCTGGTACAAGAAGAAATGGTCCGATCTCTATCATATTTATAACAGATCTTGAGTTGATGGAAATATTGAAATGTTCCATGTTCAGATGTAAATTTTGCCTTTTGTAGGCTTCATGGATATTCAAAATGTTGTCCCTTTGCGGGGAAGGTGCCAGAAGGAGTGGACCGATATTTTCCATCTTCACACCTGATTTTGGAATGATAAAAATATTGTGATGTGTGTAATTTAAAGACAATCAGGCTCTTACATCATAATTTTATAAGAGTTATAATTATTTAAAATTTTCAGCCTTTGAGGGTGCGGTACTGGAGCCTGGCAGCCTGAAATGTCCATTTTCGCACCTGACCTAGCATTGATGCAAATATTAGGATTGCAAAGTTGGAGAAAAATCAGATTGTCTGTTCTCTTCCTATGTGTGTGAATTATTTTCTATGAAAATGTTCACCTTTGTTGTGTGGGAGGTACCAGAAGGAGTGGACCGATGTTTGTTCTTCCCCGAACTCGATTTAAGTTTGATAAAAATATTGCGATGTACCAAGTTTGGACCAAATCCGATACTCCTTTCAAGAGTTATCGTGCGCACCAGCCAGCCTGACAGATGGACGGAAACGAATTTTTTTCAGAGAAACGAATTTTTTTCAGAGAGACCTAGGGTCTAAAATATCAAATGATATATACCCTCTCTAGCCTTATGGCTGAGGGTATTTGGAATTCGGATTTGTTTATATGATCAGTATCAATATCGTCGTAAAAACTAACTTTCAAATCTCCACACTCAAAATCCCATACATCCACATGTCTTCCTCCTAATCCCATGTTCAAATTTTTTATTTCCTATCGGAACATAAAATTAAATTTATTGGACCATTTTTGGGGTGGACAACAACTTCCTGTCTCGAAAACTGTTTGCACAAACATTCAAAACCGGATAAGAAAAGCAAAATATTGCAAATTTTTCGGAAAGTTCATGGCAAGTGGAAGTTGTTCGGGGGGCGTTTTTTTCTTCACCAAAAAGATTTGAATCTTAATTGTGGAAAAACTTCTTTTGTTTTTGGGATTTAAGACCTTGTTTTTCAGCTCTGCTCTGCTCTGCTATGAAATATTATGTTATGTGAAAAAAAATGCAAAAGAAGAAAAGGCGGAGGGAAAAATATGACAAAAAACATTGCACCATAAAAGAAATGCAGTTGCAGAAAATAAAACAAAAAAAAAAAAACAAAAACAACAACTCATACAAAAACAATTTCGCTTTCAATTGCCACTTGGCACTTGTGCGGCACTTGGCGAGAGCAGCATGTGTGTTGTTTGTGTTGTTTTTTTGTGGCAAACTAAATACAAGCAACTGAGTTGTAAAATGTGGCAGCTACCGACAAATGAAAACTAGCTTTTCAAACAGGCTGTGAGTTGGATGTTGGCTGTTGTTTGGCCTGACGGCCATGTAAAAAAAAAAAAACACTTACCAGCAAAGCCAAGGTGAAGAGGCCTAATGCGGTTAGAGTTGCAGTTGTTGTGGCCGCCGCCGTTGCTGCTGCCATTGTCATTGCTGGAAGTGGCCTTAACCGACCGGCAGCGGTGTGTCAGAGTCGAGGTAAAGGTAGGATGGTTGGGGGTCCAAGTCGAGAGGGAGAAGTGTATGAGATGCTGGGTTGAGGTTTGGGGGCTGCTGTTGGACTTATGGCTGGTAATGACTTGTATTTTTTTTTAGTTTTTTTTTTCACACAAAATTCACACCACTTTCAAGTGAAATATAAAATGGGTATAATTTTCAACTATGATAAATAGTGTTTAACATGGATTTAAATTGCAATAAAAAAAACACAAAATAAATTTATGGTGGGATTTCTGTTTCTCAGGAAATTATTCAAAGCGAGGGAAATATTTAAAAATTTTCACCCGATTCACAGTTTGAAAGTTTTAAAAATTTTAAATTTTTTTATAGTCAAATTTGCACCGATTTTTTTTATTTTCCAGGATTATAAGGATCTCTTATGTCTTTAGAAATTTTTAAATTTTTTTTTATTTCAATATTTTCAATATATTTTTTCTTATCGTCAATATTTCAATTCCACATTTTCATAATTTAATTTTTTATTATTTGTTTTTTTTTTATTTTTCCGATCACCATCAACAGTCCTTGTTCATTGTCTCTCTTTGTTTTGCTTTTCTTTTTTTTTTTGAATTTTCTCCAGCCTCGAACAATCAATCTTAACTGTTGCACGTATCATCAGCAACTGTTTGTTACCAATTGTTGTTACCTTAGTTTTGTTTGTCTCAATTGAACCGTTATGCCGTTTGGCCACTAACACCATCACCATCACCACCAGCAGCACCTCCAATTGCAGCCAGACAAACGAAGCTGCATTTCACAGCCTGATCGTCATGGTGTGGAGTCTTTTTCGGCAAAAATTTCATAGCTTGTTTTTTGGGGCAATTTCTTCAAGGAAACTCTGGGGTAGTTCAGGAGGAGAGCTCGAGAAAAAATCGGAGAAAAAATTGGCGTAAAGATCACTGATTAAGTGAAGAGGGTGAAAATAAGATGGGATTTTTGGGAACTCGTACATGAAAGGGAGAAAAAGTCCAAAAAGGTACTAAATTAAACTGATTATCTCAATGGGAGAGAAAAGATGGGATTTTGGAAACTCGTAGATAAGGGAGGAAAAGTGCTGAACGGTACCAAATTAAACTTTACTCGTTTGTAATTTTTACTCAAAGTTTGAATCTTTTTTCCTTTGAGATAAAACTTTCTTTTTTTTTGGAAATTCGTTCATTAAGACTTTCGAAAAGTACGAACGCAAGAACGGAAATTTTGTGAGAATCACTTTCCTGAGACGATTTTGAAGGATGATGCGATTTTTTGGATTTTTAAAGGTTTTTTTCAAGGACTTTTAGATGTGAATTTTAATGAATACTTTTTTAAGGACCTTTAGACGTGGGTTTTTAATGAATGTTCTTTTAAGGACCTTTAGACGTGGAATTTTAATGAATACTTTTAAGGACCTTTAGACGTGGATTTTTAATGAATTTTTTTTAAGGACCTGTAAACGGGAATTTTTGAAAAATATTATTTAGAGGATCTTTGGTCGTGGATATTTAATGAATATTTTTTAAGGACCTTTAGACGTGGATTTTTAATAAATTTTTTTTTAAGACCTTTAGATGTGGATTTTAAAAAATATTTTTTTAAGAGCCTTTAGACTTGGATTTTTAATGCACATTTTTTTAATGACCTTTAGACGTGGATTTTTAATAAATATTTTTTAAGGACCTTTAGACGTGGATTTTTATTGGATATTTTTTAGGACTTTTAAACGTGGATGTTAAATGACCTTTAGACGTGAATTTTTAATGAATATTTTTTAAGGGCCTTTAGACGTGGATTTTTTAAGAATATTTTTGAGGGACCTTTAGACTCGAATTTTTAATGAATATTTTTTAAGGACCTTTTTTTAAAAGCCTTTAGACGTGGATTTTTAATGAATATTTTTTCAAGGACCTTTAGACGTAGATTTTTAATGAATATTTTTTCAAGGACCTTTAGACGTGGATTTTTAATAAATATTTTTTAAGGACCTTTAGACGTGGATTTTTATTGAATATTTTTTAGGACTTTTAAACGTGGATTTTTAATGACCTTTAGACGTGAATTTTTAATAAATATTTTTAAGGACCTTTTTTTTAAGGGCCTTTAGACGTGGATTATTAATAAATATTTTTTAAGGACTTTCAGACGTGGATTTTTAATGAATATTTTTAGGGACCTTTAGACGAGAATTTTAAATGAATATTTTTTAAGGACCTTTTTTTAAGGACCTTTAGACGTGGATTTTTAATGAATATTTTTTCAAGGACCTTTAGACGTGGATTTTTAAGGAATATTTTTTCAAGGACCTTTAGACGTGGATTTTTAATATTCTTGAATATTTTTTCAAAGACCTTTAGACGTGGATTTTTAATATTCTTGAATATTTTTTTCAAGAACTTTTGTTTTCCAGAATTCAAGGACAGTCAGAAAACTTGAATTTTTAAAGGTTATTATTTTAAGGACCCCATAAGCTAGCAAACGTCGACTTTTTTCAATGATCTTCAGACAGCTACCGAAGGTCTTTTAAATATACATTTTAAGGACCTAGAGTCCAGCAATCAAAGGGTTTGTTAAAAATATTTTTTGAGGACTTTTAATTTTTTTCAAGTTCCTTTTTTTTAAGTATATTTTTTGTCAAGTATGCTTGGATCAGCAATCATGGACTTATAGAGAAAATTATTGCAAGGGCATTCAGACCATCAAACTTGAATTCCAAAAAAATATTTTTCAAGGACCTTTATAACAGATTTTCAATTAAAAAAGTTTTTTTATAACTATTTCTTTCAATGATATTTTTGAGGGACTTTAAAGACATCGAATCTGAATTTTCAAAGAATATTTGTTAATACATTAGAGTAGCCAACCTAGAGTTATAAAATTTTTTTTTTTTCGTATTGATCTAAAGGAGGGAGTGTTAGAATGGCCCTCCTTTTGGACTCAAGTAACATGTTTTTCAAACTCTCCTGGGCTCAATGGATTTACATAAAATTATTACCCTTTTGTTGTTTTTCACTAGACTCATCGGATTTCTATAGAAACTGTTGCGCCTGCATTGCCTCAGTCCTACAATTTTTTAGTTGCTCCAACTCTCTATAGACTTCTCTATAGATTTCGGGATTTCTACTGTCTTTTCTATGGAATTTGTCTAAATTCCTCCGGCGATCAATGAATTCTAACTGAAGTTCTTTGAGGCCCTCCTGGCTATATGGATATCTGGATTCGTATTAATTTTTTGGAATTTTACAATTTTTATTCTGACTATATGGGCCTATATTGGGCTCAATGCATATCTTTGAAGGTATCCTTCACTGCTTAATATAATATGATTCTATATACATATTTTGTATATCCTCCAACATAAATAGTTCGGAGGGTATATTATCCACTAAAAGAGAATTTTCTATAAAGGGCCATGATATTGCATAATCCCCAGAGAATGGTGTCCCCCGATATTCGGTATTTTTTGATTTTAGCCACATTTTTCAATGGAATTGGCTTAAAATTCACACAAGGAGATGCTTCTGAGTACTTTACCCCCTGAAAGAGAATTGTCTATATGGGACCATGATATCGTATAGCCCCCATACAACATTGGGTATTTTGATGATTTAAACCACACTTTTCAATGGAATTGTCTTGTCTTCCAGTATTTTCGCTACATTACTCACCGGAATTGCGTCAATTTTCGTATTTGAAGTTAGTAATGAGTACTACAACCTATGATGGAAAATTGTCTGTGCAGGTTCAGGTCCTCGTATAGCCCCCACATAAAGGTACCTCCCTTTATTTGGTATTTTGGTGATTTAAGCGACAATATTCACCGGAATTGTTTCAAATGTCGTATTTGAAGTTTGTAACGGGTACTTCAGCCTATGGGAAAAAAAATATTTTTCCAGCACCACGGCTACGTGTAGTCCCCATATAAAGTTTTTCATTTGAGCAGTTTTTTCTACGGAACTTTTTTTAAAGTGGAGGGCATAAAAAGTTCGGCCTGTGTGAACTTAGCTGCTTTTTTAGTTGTTTTTTTTTTTTAATTTCCGACATTTTTCTTCGAGTGTTTGCTTTTTATAACACTTTGATTTCATTTGCAAGAAATGGTGACTTTTTCCAAAAAACAAAACTCATTTGACTGTATTTTTTGTTTTGCTCATTTTTTAAGGCACTCACGTTGAGTTACTTGTTTCACAACTCGCCAAAATTTTTCAAATCCAGTTAATCTCCTTGTCATTTATTTCGTTGTGTTATAAAATCAGCCACAACATTATCTCAGACCAAAACCGCCAACACCATCCATGTAATCGTCTATAACTCTCTCCTTATCTCCCCCCTGTGGCACTAACAGTCCCATTAGAGACAAGAAATCGAAACAAAACAAAGCCATTTCATCGTATCATTAAACAAATAAAACTTAACTTCAAATTGTCAATTAATTAATTGATATGTCTTTTTGTAGGCAGACGACAAGCGAACATAGTTTTCCGGTAAGCTTTTTTTTATGTTTTGTATTTTCTTTTTTGGTGGTCCTGTTGGTGCTATTGGTTGGTCTACATTTTTTTCTGCGACTCTTTGGGGTTTTGTTGCTCTGCAATTCAGGATTAATGAGCTGGAGCTCATTGTTTAACACAATTAAGAGAAATTTTTGTAAATAGCACATAACAACGATGTGTAGACATGGCGAACCAATATGGTCCAATTTTGGGATGGGGGAGGGGAGGTGGGGTCGGCCTGTGGTATTTTAATTATGATTTGTTAAATTATGTGCAATGATTGTTGGACAATTTCACACTACGAGAGCTGGCTTAGGTCCAGGCTTACTAATTAACTATTGAGAAATCTGTGCTTCAAAGAGACTATGGAAGGAGGTTTAGTCCCCCAAAAACACAGGTTATTTTTCAAAAATTTTGCTCCAAAAATTCTTCATTTAAAGAGGTAATTTTTAAGGATTTTTATACATCAGAAAAAGAAGAAAAAAAAAAAACAAGTTAAAAAGCAGAGAGTTCGGCCGGGCCGAACTTTGAATACCCTCCACCATTTGCTACAAATTTTGGCAATTTTCAAAAAAATAAAATCCGTTAAAAATTCTGTTAAAATCTTAAAAATATGGAACGTGGCCGTATATTAGGGTCTATATGACGACGTGGACCTGCATTGGCAACTTTTTTCACAAGCTATAACAATATTCAAATGCGGAACTTAAAAAAAAAATCTGTTTATAATGTAGCTAAAATCATAAAAATACCGAATATATGGAGGTACCATGGAGGTTAAAAAAAGGTGGACCTCCACAGACAATTTTCAGGCATAGGCTGTAGTATCCCTTTCGAACTTAAAATACTAAATTTGAAATAGTTTCGGAACATAATGTATCTAAAATCATCTAAATACCCAATATCGGGAGGTACCGTTATACGGGGGCTATACGAAGACGTGGACCGCACATACAATTTTCTGTCATAGGCTGTAGTATTCATTACGAACTTCAAATACTAAATTTGAAACAATTCCGGTAAATAATGTCGCTAAAATCATCAAAATACCGAATATCGGGAGGTGCGGTTATATGGGGGCTATACAAAGACATGGACCTGCACAGACAATTTTCTGTCATAGGCTGTAGTATTCATTACGAACTTCAAATACTAAATTTGAAATAGTTCCGGTAAAAAAATTCGCAAAAATCAATAAAAATACCGAATATCGGGAGGAACCGTTATATGGGAGCTATACGAAGACCTGGACCTGCATAGACAATTTTCTGTCACAGTCTGTAGTTCCCATTACGAACTCTAAATACGTAATTTGAAACCACTCCGGCGAATAATGACGCTAAAATCATCAAAATACCGATTATAGGGAGGTACCGTTATGTGGGGGCTATACGAAGATGTGGGCCTGCACAGATAATTTTCTGTGTTAGGTTGTAGCATCCGTGTGGAACTTCAAATACCAAATTTGCAACAATTCCGGTGAATAATGTCGCTAAAATCATCAAAATACCAAATATGGGGAGGTACTGTTATATGGGGCCTATACGAAGACGTGGACTTACATGGCTCATATTCTGTCATAGATTGTAGTATCAATTACGAACTTTAAATACAAAATTTGGAACAATTCGGTTAAAAAATGTCGCTAAAATCATCAAAATACCGAATATCGGGGGTACCGTTATATGGGGGCTATACGAAGACGTGGACCTGCACAGACAATTTTCTGTCTTTGGCTGTAGCATCTATTTCGAACTTCAAATACAAAATTTGAAACAATTCCGGCGAATAATGTTGCCACAATCATCAAAATGCCGAATATCGGGAGGTACGCCTATGTGAGGGCTATACGAAGACGTGGACCTACATGGCTCATTTTCTGTTACATGCTGTAGTAGCTGTTACGAACTTCAAATACTAAATTTGAAATAGTTTTAGCGAATAATGACGCCAAAATCATCAAAATACCGAATATCGGGAGGTAACGTTATATGGGGCCTATACGAAGACGTTGACCGGCACATACAATTTTCTGTCCTAGGTTGCAGTTCCCATTACGAACTTCAAATACCAAATTTGAAATAATTCTGGTAAATAATGTCGCTAAAATCATCAAAATACCGAATATCGGGAGGTTCGGTTATATGGGCGCTTTACGAAGACGTGGACCTGCATACAAATTTTTCTGTTATAGGCTGTAGTATCCATTACGAACTTCAAATGCCAAATTAGAAACAATTCCGGTGAATAATGTCGCTAAAATCATCTAAATACCGAATATTGGGGGCCTATACGAAATCCTGGACTTGCATATACAATTTCCTGTCACAGACTGTAGTTCCCATTACGAACGTCAAATACTAAATTTGAAACTACTCCGGCGAATAATGACGCCAAAATCATCAAAATACCGAATGTCGGGAGGTACTGATATATGGGGGCTATACGAAGACGTGGACATACATAGCTCATTTTCTGTCTTAGGATGTAGTATCTATTAAGAACTTCAAATATTCTGGTGAAGAAATGTCGCTAAAATCATCAAAATCCCGAATATCCGGAGGTACCGTAACATGGGGCTATATAAAAGCGTGGAGCTAAATGACCCATTTTCAATACCAAAAGTCCTGCAGACATAATACACATTTGAGTAAAATTTGATCAATCTATTTCATTTCGTTCGGAAGCTAGAGTGAGTTCCACAGATGGACAGACGGACAGATGGATAGGCGGACGGACATTGCTAAATCGACATAGAATTTTATGCCGATCAAGAATATATATATACTTTGTGGGGTCCAAAATGTATATTTCGGAGTGTTACAAAAGTAATGACAAACTTAATATACCCTCCATACTATGGTGGAGGGTATGAAGAGGAATTTTTTAACGATTTATATTAACCAGAAAGGTAAGGAAAAATAGATCCAAAAAAAAAAACAAACCAACAATTTTCAATAAAAAATTATCACGAAATATAAAAATTTCATAATTTTCATCATGTCTCCTACAACATGGTTTCGACATCCCCCACTCTTTTTCTCCCTAAGTCAAAGAAGTCACCATGAGAACATTTTAATTAAATTTTCCCATGCATGTCTTACCTCCAAAAAAAGCAAAAAAAAATTGAAATAAAACAACGGAAGTGACATCCAATAAAAATATGAAATGCATCAATATTTCCGTCTTCATTAAAGCATGCCGATCTCATTTGCATTGTTGTTCCCCCTCCAACAAAAATTTCATTGAAAATTCGTCGTGTCGTTATGCTAATAAACTCATAGAGCATAAATTATGGGCAACAACAAAAACAAGAAAAAATCATTTATTCAGTCAGCCAGTCATTCACAACGTTTAGGATGCAACCTCACATACGATTCCCTCACTCACTTATGTGCAAATATTTGAACCGCTTTTAAGCGTGAAAGTTCATCAGCGCCATCGTCGGAGCTACAAACTTAGCCAAGTCAAGACAACAAAGACTTTGGATTGTAATGCCAATAAGTTTGCAGTAATGGCTGGATGCCACATGAAACGAAAGCCGCATACAAATATTGTCGAAGGCTGACGGGCATGCAACAACAGATGAACGTGTATGTCATACACGTTTGTCTATTGTCTCCTCTTGGCGAGACTGTTAAACGTTTAATTCATAATTATCGTAATTTCTAGGAAATTATTTCTTTATTTTTTTTTTTTTCAGAAAAAAATATAAATACTTTTTACAAGATTTGGGATAGCAAAAAAAAAAAAAATAAATAAATAAATAAATCCCAGGACTGCAGAGTGCTCCTGAGACCATTAATTTCTGTAGAGGGAACATCAATAGGCCTTTTGAAGCCTCTAACTTATCAAGGAAAAATATCTGTTGTCTGAAGACAAGAACAGCAACGTCTGATTAAAAAGAATTGCAAGTCAAAATAAAAAAAAAAAAAAAAAAACTACACAGGTCCCTAATGCCCTCCTGTGGACAATAAATTTATAGCAATAATTTACCGGCCATATAAACAAAATTTAAAAAAAAAAATTAAAGGTATCCATCCTTCATTATAAATTTGGAGCTTCTATGGCTCATAGCAGAGCTAGAGGTCTTTTATGGCTCATAGCAGAGCTAGAGATCTTTTATGGCTCATAGATGAGCTGAAAGTCTTTTTTTGCTCATAGAAGAGCTGGAGGTCTTCTATGGCCGCATAGAAGAGCTGGAGGTCTTCTATGGCCGCATAGAAGAGCTGGAGGTCTTCTATGGCCGCATAGAAGAGCTGGAGGTCTTCTATGGCCGCATAGAAGAGCTGGAGGTCTTCTTCTATGGCTCATAGAAGATTTGGAGGTCTTCTTCTATGGCTCATAGCAGAGCTGGAGGTCTTCTATGGCTCATAGCAGAGCTGGAGGTCTTCTATGGCTCATAGCAGAGCTGGAGGTCTTCTATGGCTCATAGCAGAGCTGGAGGTCTTCTATGGCTCATAGCAGAGCTGGAGGTCTTCTATGGCTCATAGAAGAGCTGGAGGTCTTCTATGGCTCATAGAAGAGCTGGTGGGTCTTCTATGGCTCATAGAAGAGCTCAAGGTCTTCTATGGCTCATAGAAGAGCTGGTGGGTCTTCTATGGCTCATAGAAGAGCTGGTGGGTCTTCTATGGCTCATAGAAGAGCTGGTGGGTCTTCTATGGCTCATAGAAGAGCTGGTGGGTCTTCTATGGCTCATAGAAGAGCTGGTGGGTCTTCTATGGCTCATAGAAGAGCTGGTGGGTCTTCTATGGCTCATAGAAGAGCTGGTGGGTCTTCTATGGCTCATAGAAGAGCTGGTGGGTCTTCTATGGCTCATAGAAGAGCTGGTGGGTCTTCTATGGCTCAGAGAAGAGCTGGAGATCTTCTATGGCTCAGAGAAGAGCTGGAGATCTTCTATGGCCGCATAGAAGAGCTGGAGATCTTCTATGGCCGCATAGAAGAGCTGGAGATCTTCTATGGCCGCATAGAAGAGCTGGAGATCTTCTATGGCCGCATAGAAGAGCTGGAGATCTTCTATGGCCGCATAGAAGAGCTGGAGATCTTCTATGGCCGCATAGAAGAGCTGGAGATCTTCTATGGCCGCATAGAAGAGCTGGAGATCTTCTATGGCCGCATAGAAGAGCTGGAGATCTTCTATGGCCGCATAGAAGAGCTGGAGGTCTCCTATGGCTCATAGAAGAGCTGGAGGTCTCCTATGGCTCATAGAAGAGCTGGAGGTCTTCTATGGCTCATAGAAGAGCTAGAGGTCTTCTATGGCTCGTAGAAGAGCTGGAGGTCTTCTATGGCTCATAGAAGAGCTGGAGGTCTTCTTTGGCATTCCATATCCATCAAAATCCGCCAATAATAATTCATTTCGTAGAATAAATTTCAAATACTTCGTAGGCCTAAAAAATCTACAATTACTTTCCATTCATTTTTATTTTGTTTTTATTTCACATTTTCCAATCTCTCCTCTCTGTGTGTGTCTGTCTGTCGTGTGTCATGAATTTCAATTTTAAGGAAGATGTTCACTTCACAAAGACCCCCATAAATATTTATTACAAAATCTTTTGAAAAAAAAACCGATACACGAATCAAAAGGAAAATTGAAGATGGCACCACTTAATTTTGTCATCAACGAAAGATGAAATGATGATGAAATTCCCATCATCTGCTGTAATTGGCAGGCGATCAAAACAAAGCTATGGCATTTTTTGCGAAGCATAATTTCGAAATGGAAACAACTAATTAAAGCGGAAACAAAAGTATGGTTTTGGTGTAAATGCGGATGGATAACAAAAAACAGGAGATCACCACACCACACACATCTCAAAATAAGGCCTGGCAAATACCAAAAAAACAAAAAAAAAAAAAAAAACTGAAAACTCACGAACAAGATTCCGAACAGAGCGGAAGTTATGCTGCTCCACCTGAACTGGCATGCTCTGCTCTAATAGAGATATACATGCGACGATATGAACGTTTTCGTCGGGGTTATCTCTGGTCGCAGGCATGGAAATATGTTAACAGGCCTATTGTTCGGTTTTTCATTTTTTTTTCAGGGGGACCACTTTGCAAAAATAGATCATGGCTTACTTTTATTACTGCCAAGCATCATATTTTTTTAATTGCTTGTCAAAAATGCAAACCAAACAACGCAAAAAAAAAATCTGAAAAAAAAGAAACTAAACAAACAAAGTGGATCTGGTGAATATGGTGTAATTAAAGAGTTGGCCAATTTTTTGCTGCCAACTTTTGAAAGACAGGTTGCAGCAATGACTTACTTCATTTGGATGGGATGAGGCCATTATTTTTTTATTTTTACTTTTTTAAAAAGGCAATTCTTCCGTTGGCTATGCAGTTGCTTATATCCGTGTATACACGAATTGTTTTGATCATGACCAGAATTTCCTCATAAGGTGTTTGGATAATTGAATTGCTTATTAACCCAGTTTGGTAAATTGTTGCTTCCGATTTTCTCAGAGAAAATTACAGACGAAAGAATTATGGGAATTTATATATTTTTTTTAAAGGGTTATAACTCTCAAGAGAAACAGGCTCCCCTATGAGCCACAGAAACCCTAGGGCCCCTCTATGAGCCATAGAATTCCAGGGATCCCTCTACGAGCCATAGAATCCCAAGGATTCCTAAATGAACCAGAGAATGCCTATGGCTCTCCTATGAACCAGAGAAGTCCTAGGGCTCCTATATGACCTATAGAAGTCCTTGGACTCATAGAAGAGCTAGAGGTCTTCTATGGCTCATAGATGAGCTGGAGGTCTTCTATGGCTCATAGATGAGCTGGAGTTCTTCTATGGCTCATAGATGAGCTGGAGGTCTTCTATTTCTCATAGAAGAGCTAGAGGTCTTCTATGGCTCATAGAAGAGCTGGAGGTCTTCTATGGCTCATAGAAGAGCTTGAGGTCTTCTATGGCTCATAGAAGAGCTGGAGGTCTTCTATGGCTCATAGAAGAGCTGGAGGTCTTCTATGGCTCATAGAAGAGCTGGAGGTCTTCTATGGCTCATAGAAGAGCTGGAGGTCTTCTATGGCTCATAGAAGAGCTGGAGGTCTTCTATGAAGAGCTGGTGGGTCTTCTATGGCCGCTTAGAAGAGCTGGTGGCTCTTCTCTGGCCGCATAGAACAGCTGGTGGCTCTTCTCTGGCCGCATAGATGAGCTGGTTGCTCTTCTCTGGCCGCATAGGAGAGCTGGTGGCTCTTCTCTGGCCGCATAATGGCCGCGTAGAAGAGCTGGTGGGTCTTCTATGGCTCCATTGAAAACCTGGTTGTCTTCTATGGTTCCATAGAAGAGCTGTCTTCTATGTCTTCTATGACTCCGTGGAAGAGCCGGTGGGGCTTCTATGGCCGCGTAGAAGAGCTGGTGGCTCTTCTCTGGCCGCATAGAAGAGCTGGCGGCTCTTCTCTTGCCGCATAAAAGAGCTGGTGGGTCTTCTATGGATACAAGAGTTGGAGGTCTTCTCTGGCCGCCTAGAAGAGCTGGTGGCTCTTCTATGGCCGCCTAGAAGAGCTGGTGTGTCTTCTATGACCACATAGAAGAGCTGATGGGTCTTCTATGGCCGCATAGAAGAGCTGGTGGGTCTTCTATGGCCAGGTCTTCCATATCTCCATAGAAGAGCTGGTAGTCTTCTATGTCTCCATAGAAGAGCTGGTGGTCTTCTATGGCTCCATAGCAGAGCTGGAGGTCTTCTATGGCTCCATAGCAGAGCTGGAGGTCTTCTATGGCTCCATAGCAGAGCTGGAGGTCTTCTATGGCTCCATAGTAGAGCTGGAGGTCTTCTATGGCTCCATAGTAGAGCTGGAGGTCTTCTATGGCTCCATAGCAGAGCTGGAGGTCTTCTATGGCTCCATAGCAGAGCTGTAGGTCTTCTATGGCTTCCCACAAGAGCTGGTGGTTTTTATATCTTCCTAGAAGAGCTAGTGGTCTTCTATGTCGCCATAAAAGAACTGGTGGGCTTTTATGGCTCATATGTCTTCCTTTGATCCTGTTCTTTTGGTTAATTGGTTTACAAATTATCCTCACGTTTTAATAAATCACATGTATGTGCAAATTTCGTCGCGATTCATATCTATAAGCGTGTAATTAAAATGTCACTCACAGCAACAGCAACAATGGCATTATGAATTCATGTAAATTTGTTAGGCCAAAATCCGGTTATCCTTTTTCAAAATCTCCCAAAAAAAAAGACAAAACAATCAAAGAAAACTGCCACCAAATTAATCACTCAAATGCCATATGTCTTTGCACACACACACACACAATATGATAATTTCCTTCATTTCATTTTTATGCAAAACAAAAACCAGGTCCAACCACGGTTTTGAGTTCATCATGGCTGCCAAACCCCTTCTCTCATTTACTTCCTTTCCAAAGACCTCGGCTAACCAATTTTCATTAACACGTTGTAAATTTGTCTTCCAGTGTCATGACACACGCCAGATTCATATATCACACTCATAACATGATGTTTCTGTCCTGGCCCGGTTTGAGGTATTTCTGATTCAATACCAAAGTCATCAAATGGGTTGAGGGTTTTCGCAATGACTGCCATTGAAGAGAGGAAAGGCAAAAAAAAGACTAATTTACGTTGGGCGCCATCAAATGGAGGGAATGGGGATTGTACAACAAACTTCATTACCAATGCCAATCAAAATTATAAAATGATGATATTTATGGCAGAGGAGGGTTCTGGGCCAGTTTATGGCAGGGGAAGAGGGGGGGGGGGTGTCATGGGAGAGGGGGAAATGTGCGTATAATGGAGGTTGTTATTCGCAAATAGACATGTCAATAATGTGTGAAAGCAACCTGGAGAGCAGGAAAGTGGCGAGTGTGTGTGTACGTGTCTAATTTCTGTCAAGGTGCAAGGAACCGTGTGTGTGTGTGTGTGTGTACTCAACACACAAGTCGATATGTTGTGATACTGTTCGATACAACTTCTCTGCGACTTCGAAGGCAAACAATTCATTTGCTTGGCTAACATGTTGTTCATTTGCTGAACGCACTCACTTTGGGTGGAGGGGGGAGATATAACTCCTCGACATTATTTTTACAATAGCAGTGCCAAAGGACTTGTGCAGGATCTCATATTTGTAATATAATGTAATACCGAGCATTGTTGGGCCCTTCGAACCAAACTCAGTATTTTTTGTTTCCAAGTCTTAGTTGTCTGTCTGCCTACTAACCAACCAACCAACCAACCAGCCCTTCAGTCCTTTAACCATAGAAAGTGTCTACAAAAATCCATGTGTGTGTGAGTTTATGTCTGTGTGTGTGTGTTCGTTACTTGTAAACACATAATTAGATTTTTGTTTGGTGGTTGACAGGGGTTTCGACCACATTTCGAAACATGTGACAACTGACAATAATGTTAATAGGAAGGAGGTGAACAACGACAGACGCACATACACACACTCAAGTGTGCTGTATGTGTGTGTTTGTGTCTATTACACCACACATGATCGCATTATTATTCAAGAAGACACACAAAGGGACTGGCAACGTTGATTGGTCCTGGTTAAAAAATTATGTGTGGATGAAGAAGAAGTGAAAGAAGTAATGGAAGGCTAAGGACCGCACTCAGGTACCTTGACAATGAAATTTAATACCACAAACAAGAGTTGACAGCGCACTCAAGAGATTGTCGCTAGTTTTCAGACGCGCACACACACACACACACTCACAAATACACATATAAAGACATAAGTAGACAGGGAGTATTTTGTGCTGAAGCATGAAATCAAAATAAAAAATGAATTTTAAATGTCTAAAGGTCTACTAATAACTTTTTATAGAAAAATTAGGCTGCCGAGGACCAGGGTCAATTCCAATGAAAACAGATCTTGTGCTGATGGAAATATTGAGATGTGCCAAGTTTGAATTGAATCGGATATTAATTTCGCGTTTTATGAGTTTCATGGATATTCAAAATTTCGACCTTGTGTGGGGGAGGTACCAGAAGGACTGGACCGATATATCTGATCTTCAACACAGTTCTTGTGTTAGTAAAAATAAAGGGATGTGTGAAATATAAAGAGAACCTGATGCTTATTTCGGATTTTATAAACGCTTTGGTTAATCAGATCCTGTGTTGATAGAAACGTTCAGATGTGCCAAGTCTAAATGGAATCTGATGTATATATTATGCAATTTATGAGCTTCACGAATATTCAAAATTTCGACCTTTTGTGGGGGAGGTACCAGAAGGAGTGGACCAATATAACCGATCTTCACAACAGATCTTTTATTAGTAAAACTAGAGGAATATGTGAAATATAAAGAGAACCTGATGTTTATTTCGGATTTTATAAACGTTTTGGTTATTTGTGGGGGAGATACCGTTTGGAATGAGCCGATCTGTACCGACTTTATAACAGATCCTGTGTTGATAGAAATGTTCAGATGTGCCAAGTCTAAATGGAATCGGATGTATATTTCGCGTTTTATGAGCTTCATAGATATTCAAAAATTCGACCTTATGTGGGGAGGTATCAGAAGGAGTAGACCGACATATCCGCTCTTCACAACAGATCTTGTGTTAGTAAAAACAAAGGAATGTGTGAAATATAAAGAGAACCTGATGCTTATTTCGGATTTTATAAACGTTTTGGGTAATCAGATCCTGTGTTGATAGAAATATTCAGATGTGCCAAGCCTAAATGGAATCGGATGTATATTTCTCATTTTATGAGCTTCATGGATATTCAAAATTTTTAGATTTTGTGAGGGAGGTACGAGAAGGAGTGGATCGATATATTGCATCTCAACAGTAGACCTTGGGTTAGTAAAATTATTTGCATGTGTGAAATATGAAGAGAACCGGATGCTTATTTTGGATTTTATAATCGTTTTGGCTATTCAAAACAGTGTTCCTTTGTGGGGGGAGGTACCAGAAGGAATGATCCGATCCCTACCATCTTTACAACAGATCTTGTGTTGATAGAAATATTGAGATGTACCAAATCTGCATGGAATCGGATGTATATTTCGCGTTTTTTGAACTTCATAGATATTCAAAATTTTGACCTTTTGTGGGGGAGGTACCAGAAGGAGTGGACCGATATGGACCAGACATTGGGTTAATATAAATATCAGGATGTGTGAAATTTGAAGACAATAGGACTCTTACATCACATTTTATGAGAGTTTTAATTATTCAAAAATTTGAGCCTGGGGAGGTACTTTATGAAGTGGATCGATATTATCCATTTTCGTACCTGACCTAGCACTAACACAAATATTAGGTTTTGTAAAATTGGAGAAAATCAGTTTATCCTTTCTCTTTCTGTGCAAAAAATATATTTTTTGAAAATTTCGAATTTGAGTGGGTAGGTACCAGAAGGAGTGAGCCGATATATTCCATCTTAACATCAGACCTTGGGTTAACATTAATATTGAGATGTGTGAAATTTGAAGACAATCGGTCCCTTACATCAAATTTTATGAGAGTTGTAATTATTAAAAATGTTGACTATTTGTGGGGGAGGTACTTGATGGAGTGAAGCGATATTGTCCATTTTCACACCTTACCTAGCACTCACGCAAATATTAGTCAGAGCAAACCCGGATTATTTGCAAAGTTGGAAAAAATTTGGTTTATCCTTCCTCTTTCTGTGCAGTAAAATGGGGAGGTACTAGAAGGAGAGTTGACCGATATTGCCCATCTCCGAACTCGATCTAAGTTTGATAAGAATATTATGATGTACCAAGTTTGGGCCAAATCGGATACTCCCTTGAAGAGTTATCGTTCGCACCAGCCAGACCGACAGACGGACGGACGGAAGCATGGACATTGCTATATCGACTCCAAATTTCCTGACGAGGATTTGTTCCAAAAGGGACCTAGGGTCTAAATTCTTTATTTCGATGAGACACGTTTTGGCCGTATCAAATAGGGATCCTAGGTATCAAATAAAGCTTTAATTATTGCATAAAACATCCTTAATTTCTAGAACGAAAAGAACTTCAAAAAATTATCATAAAACCCATGATGTGTAAATTACAGAGAAGACAAAAAAATGCTAGAAGCTCAAACTTGAACCTCAAAGACAACTTCACAATTTATTTAAAAGTATGAAAAGGATTGAGTCTTGATATGGCATCAGAAATGAAGGACAACAAAGCTTAAGAAATTCCATGAAATTCAAAAGTTTCTAAAGAATTTAAAAATTGTTACAGAAATCCATGACTTTGAATTCTCAAAGACCGAATTCTGGTTTTATAAATAAAAATATGAAATATAACAAGTAAAAAATCTGTAAGTTCGGCCGGGCCGAACTTAGAGTACCCTCTACCATTTCGAACAAATTTGGCAATTCTTAAAAAACAATTAAGTCCGTTAATAATTCTGTTAAAATCTTAAAAATACGGAATGTAGCTGTCATATTAGGGTCTATACGAAGACATGGACCTGCATAGGTAACATTTGTCATAAGCCATTATAATATTCAAATGCGAAATTAAAAAAAAGAACGGTAATAATGTAGATAAAATCATCAAAATATCGAATATCGGGAGATACCGTTATATGGGGGCTATACGTGCACAAACAATTTTCTGTCTTAGGCTGCAGTATCCATTACGAACTTCAAATAACAAATTTGAAACGATTCCGGTGAATAAATTCGCTAAAATCATCAAAATACCGAATATCGGGAGGTATCGTTATATGGGGTCTATATGAAGACGTAAACCTGCATATACAATTTTCTGTCTTAGGCTGTAGTATCCATTACGAACTTCAAATACCAAATTTTAGGTACCGTTATATGGGAGCTATACGAAGACGTAGACCCAAATGGCCCATTTTCAATACCAAAAGTCCTGCAGATATAACATACATTTGAGTAAGATTTTATCAATATATTTCAATTCGTTCGGAAGCTAGAGTAATTTCCACAGAGGGATAGATGGACAAACGGCCGGACATCGCTAGATCGACATAGAATTTTATGCTGATCAAGAATATATTTCGAGGGGTTACAAACGGAATGACAAACTTAATATACCCTCCATACTATGGTGGAGGGTATAAAAATAAATCCTTTATAAAAGTATCATTTCACATTACCATATAGCAAAAATTGTGGGCCATGGCCTAGATTCTTGCTTTATGAGAATTTGAAATGAAAAAATATTTTCTTTATAATTTTTTTTTTCATTGTGGGCCTGGTTTCCCAACACTTTAAGTTTGAGGATAAAAAATAAAAAAAAAAAAATCATTCAAAAAATCCAATCCCAACTCAATTCTCTTTGTCCAGGACATTATACATGGTGCCATTCAAAATTGTTGGAAACAAACCAAACACGTCAAAAAGTTTGAAGCAGAAATAAATATACAGTCGGACTAATCTGTCATATGGCAGTTGGTGACTGAAAAAATACTACATGTCCAAATGCGTTTTTAAAATTTTATTCGTTGTAGAGAAGATTTCGTTTCATAAAAGTCGATTATAGAATAGTACAATTATGGATTTCCTCATATCTAATCCTATCAAATGCAAAATTTTAGGTTTTTGAAATGTAAAACTCCCTTCTCTGGTTTTCATCCATAAGATTAAATAAACGATGTGCCTGAAAGTAGGCAACATTTTTTTGTTGTGGCAGTAAAGTAAATATGTTACCTCAGAATAATAGCATGGAAAAGTATTTCAATCTTTAAATAAATAACCCTGTAATATTGTTTTGAAAAGGTGCATATGAAACTGAATCTGAGACATATTTTGTGAAAATTTGAATATTTTTTTTTTGTTGTTGCAAAATGGTCTGGCTTTATCCCTTTATTGTTGTTTTTATAAAAACAACGTTTGTTTATTAGTGGAGAACGATGGTAATGTTTACCAGGGGGTAAGGCAGGGAATACCTAGGTTTCGGAAAGAGCCACCAATCCTCATCAGTTCCCTTGTTTTTGTCTGGGATATTCTCCCCAGAAGTTATTTTAAAAATAACTTCTATGACAAAAAACATTTTTTACCCAAGTGACGAGATCGTAAGCTCAATAGAAGAGGAACCAAAGAATTAAATAAAACTAAAATTCTCTTGGAAAGTCTTCTAAATCTTACAACCGCACTTATAAACATTTACATCTTTCTCCACTTGTTATGCTTTCGTTCAGCCTGAACGAAGTAGCATAACCATGTAAGTTGGTTTTGTCTGTTACAACAAAAACCCCTTCGTCGACTGTGCCTTGTCTATTAATAGAACAGTGTGGCTTGTTTGTTCGGGATACCGTAGTATTTTGTTGTTGCAAAATGGTCTGGCTTTATCCCTTTATTGTCGTTTTTATAAAAACAACGTTTGTTTATTAGTGGAGAACGATGGTAATGTTTACCAGGGGGTAAGGCAGGGAATACCTAGGTTTCGGAAAGAGCCACCAATCCTCATCAGTTCCCTTGTTTTTGTCTGGGATATTCTCCCCAAAAGTTATTTTAAAAATAACTTCTATGACAAAAAACATTTTTTTTTTTATATATTAAATGTCAATAGGTCATGGTCACGAGCTTGAATTTGGTATTTAAAAGTAGAATAGCAATTAGAAAAAAATTGAGTAAAAGAAAACTATGAAAAGTTCTTATCGAGTTTGGCTATACTATACTTACTTCTCTTCGTTCGGAAAAAAAACTTCACTTGGCCTTTAAACAAAATTACCATAAAATTAATTTTTTTCTTCTTCTTTTTGTCGTTTGTGGAATGTCAAACCGTTGCTCTGCTAATCCAATGACTAATGTCATCTAGATTTTCATTCGGAAACTTCATTCAATTAATTATTTACTTTGCTTTTGGATGGAAGCATGGGCGTAGCTTCAGTAAAATAGGAAGGGGTGTCAAATATCTTGCAAAGTAGAATAAAAAAATGCTATTTAAGTTAAAAATTAGGAGAAAGAAAGAAGCATGGGCGTAGCTGCAAGGGAAAAAAAGGGGGGACAAATATTCTGCCAAGAAGTAAATAAAAATGTTATTTAAATTAACAATTTGGAGAAAAATAATTCAAAATTTTTTTTGGATGTTTTCCCCTCTTATATCTTTTTTTCTACGCCCATATTTGAACAACACAAAGAAACAAAATAGTCACAGACTCAAAGTGAAAAACTGTTTTTCTTCTTCATAATTCAAATTTTTTGGAGGTTTGTCCCCTCTTATATTTTCCTTATTCTACGCCCCTATTGGAATAACTCAAAGAAACAAAATAGTCACAGACTCAAAGTGAAAAACTTTTTTTCATCTTCCTCCAATAATAGACTAGGCAATCAACTAATCAGCCAGCCAGCCAGCCATTCTGCCAACCATATTCATGGGTTCACTTACAAACCGGGCTTTCTACCTAAAAAATTGGCATTGACAATGATTTCATTTAATTTTCTCTAATAGAAAATCCATGTTTGAGATTACGTATCATTTGAACGACGAGAAAATAAAAGAGGAGGAGGAGGAGGAGGGTAGGAAATCCCCCACAAGATAACTAAACATAAAATATTGCCCAAGACTGTGCGGCACAGAGACATAGACATGTAAATCGTTTAATTCATTGGGAAATCTAAAATCCGCAAACCTCAACATGAGATAAGGACACATACCAATACACACACACACACAAGCATACCACCCACAGCTAGACATTAAAAAGGGAAATTGGAAAGAAATACTTGTCACCCAGATATTTTCTTGGCTAATTTGAGGGGTTTTTATATTTGATTTTTTTTTTTTTTTTTGAGGCAGGAAAGGGAGGATTTTTCTATGGCTTCTCGGATGGAAAAAGTGGAATATTTGGAGCATTTGGAATATTTCTTAAGTAGATGTCCTTAATAAGGATTGTGATATCTTCATCAAGATCCTTTTCAAAGCTCCATTTCAAATCAAAAAGAAATGTATTTGGAGATTTGGTATCTTGGTCAGAAATCTTAGTTCAATCGGGCTTTCCTATCGAATCTCAATTTATCTCAATTTCGAAGGGACTGAATAAGAGCTTTCCAATGTAGAATCGGAGATTGAATAAAAGATTCCCGGAATGGAAGTTTTGCTCTCTATTCAAGCATGTCTATATGGAAACTTCTCTTCAGAGAAGGATGAGTAGGAGCCTTCGTATTAGAAAATCCCTATATAGTCCGGGTTGAATAGAAGCTTTCCTAAGTGGAAACTTATTTTCAGCCGATATTCTTTTGTATCCTTTTTTATTAAAGGAAAAGGGAGAGTTTGAAAAAAAGTGTTTGTCAACCACTTTGAGCCGATTATTTCTTGTCTAAATTGAGGGTTCTAATATTTGATGTATTTATTTATTTATTTTTAATTTATTATTTAATTTTTTAATACCCTCCGCCATACTATGGAGGGTATATTAATTTTGCCATTCCGTTTGTAATTTCTCGAAATACTCATGTCAGACTTAACAAAGTATATATATTCTTGATCAGCATAAAATTCTAAGTCGATTTAGCGATGTCCGTCTGTCTGTTATAATCACACTATCTTTCGAACGAATTGAGATAGAAGGCTAAAATTTTGCACACATGTTTATTTTTCTAGTAGGTAGGTTAAGTTCGTAGGTCCACGTTTTCATATAGCCCCCATATAACCGTACCTCCCGATATTCGGTATTTTGATAATTTTAGCGAATTCATTCACCAGAATTGTTTCAAATTTGGTATTTGAAGTTCGAAATGGGTACTACAGCCTAAGACAGAAAATTATCTGTACAGGTCTAGGTGTTCGTGCTGGTCTAGATCTTCGTGTAGGCCCCCCGGTACCTCCCGATATTCGGAATTTTGATGATTTTAGCGACATTATTCACCGGAATTGTTTCAAATTTGGTATTCGAAGCTCGTAATGGAACTACAGTCTGTGACAGAAAATTGTCAAAGTAGGTCCAGGTCTTCGTATGGGCCCCATATATCAGTACCTCCCTATATTCGGTATTTTGACGAGTTTAGGTACAAAACCCACCGAAATTTTTTGAGATGTCCTATTTGAAGTTCGTAATGGATGCTACAGCCTGTGACAGAAAATTGTCTATGCTGGCCCCTATGTACGATATTTTGATGATTTTTGCTACATTATTCACCGTTTATGACAAAAAACGCCTGTGTAAGTCCACGTCGTATAAACCCCAATATAACGGCTATATTCGGTATTTTTAAAATTTTAACAGAATTTTTTTAAAGATTTTTTTTTTTTGAAAAATTTTCAATTCATTCTAAATGGTGGAGAGTATTCATAGTTCGGCCCGGCCGAACTTACTGCTTTTTAACTTGTTTTTTTTTTTATCAAAAAGGATAATCTTAAGTCAGACAGGCTTACCTTAGATCGAGTTAGAAGATGGACAATATCGGTCCACTCCTTCTGGTAGCTCACCCACAAAGATCGAATTTTTTAAAGAAAATATTTTGGTGCATAGAAAGAGAAGGATGCTCCGATTTTGCTCCAACTTCGCAAAACCTTATATTTGGATTAGAGCTAAGTCAGATACAAACATGGAAAATATCGGTCCACTCCATCAAATACCTCCCCCACGAAGGATCAACATTTTGAATAATTACAACTCTTATAAAATATGATCTAAGATACCGATTCCGATAGCATGTATCAATATTTCCAACAACGTTAGGTCTGGCATGAAGATGGAATATATCGGTCCACTCCTTCTGGTACCTCCTCACAAAGGGTCCGTCCGTCTATCTAGCTGGTGGGCACGATAACTCTCGAAGGGAGTATCCGATTTGTTCCTAATTTGGTACATCGTTATATTATTATCAAACTTAGATCGAGATTGGAGATCTGCAATATCGGTCCCCGCCTTCTGGTACTTTTCCTACAAAAAGTTCGAAATTTACAAAGAAAATACTATACTGCACAGAAAGGGAAAGGATGTTCGATTTTGCTCCAACTTCGAAAATCCTAATATTTGCATCAGTGCTAGGTCAGGTACGAAAATGGACAATATCGGTCCACCATCAAGTACCCCCCCAAAGGGTCAAAATTTGGATAATTATAACTTTTATAAAATGTGATGTAAGAGTCCGATTGTCTTCAAATTATACACATGAAAATATTTTTATTAACTCAAGGTCTACTGTGAAGATGGAATATATCGGCGCACTCTTTCCGGTACCTTTCCCACCAAGGGTTAACATTTTGAATACCCATGAAGCTCATAAAATCCGAAATAAGCATCGGATTCCAGTCAGAATTGGTTCATCTCAATATTTCCATCACCACAAGATCTGTTACAAAAATCGTAGAGATCGGATCATTTCCTCTTGTAGCTACCCCAGAAAAGGGTCAACATTTTAAGTACCTAAAACGATCATAAAATCCGAAATAAGCATTCGGCTCTCTTCCTATTTCGCACATCTCATTATTTCTACTAACACAAGATGTTGTGAGGATGGAATATATCGGTTTACCCCTTCTGGTATCTTCCCCCACAAAGGGTCAATATTTTGAATAACTAAAATTATCAAAAAATTCGAAATAAGCATCCAGGTCTCTTAATATTTTACACATCCCATTATTTCTACTAAAACGAGATATGCTGTGAGGATGGAATATATCGGTCTACTCCTTCTGGTACCTCCTTCACAAAGGGTCAAAATTTTAAATATCCATGAACCTCATAAAACGCGAAATTAACATCCGATTTCATTTAGACCTGGCACATCTCAATATTTCCATAAACACAAGATCTGTTACAAAGATGATAGAGATCGGATCATTTATTCTGGTATCTCCCCCCACAAAGGTTCAAAGTTTTGAATGACCAAAACGATTATAAAATGCGAAATAAGCATCCTGTTCTCTTCATATTTCGCACATTCCATTATTTCTACTAACAAAAGATATGCTCTGGGGATGGAATATATCGGTCTACTCCTGCTGGTACTTCCCACACAAAGGGTCAAAATTTTGAATACCCATGAAACTCATACCACTTAGACTTGGCATATCTAAATATTTCTCTCAACACAAGATCTGTTATAAAAATGGTAGAGATCGGACCATTTATTCTGTTATCTCCTCTAACAAAGGGTCAACATTTTGAATGCCCTTAAGTTCATAAAATCCGAAATAAGCGTCCGGTTTTCTTCTTATTCTTCACACGTCCCATTATTTCCACTTGCACAAGATCTGCAGTAAAGATGAGATATATCGGTCAACTTGTTCTGGAGCCTCCCCCCCCCAAAAAAAAAAGGGTCAAACATTTTAAATATCCAAGAAGCTCATAAAACGCGAACTTAACATCCGATTCCATTCAGTCTTGGCACATCTCAATATTTCTACGAACACAAGATCGGTTATAAATACGGCAGAGATCGGACCATTCCGTCTGGTACCTCCCACACAAAGGGTCAACATTTTGAATAAAAAAATGATAAAAAAAATCCGAAATAAGCATCCGTTTCCCTTCATATTTCACATATCCCATATTTTTACAGGGTGAGATAAAAAATCTGCAACACAGTCAAACGTCATAATTTTTAAATTTTTTTTTTAATTTTTTTAAATGAAGGCATAAAATGTCGGAAATGCATCAAATTTTAAAATAAGTTTAGATTTGCCCGAATTCGTCACCTTTGGCACGAATTAAGGCCTTAAAACGGCCAATGAAGCCGTCACACGCTGCCCGAATGTTGCTCTGCGGTATTTCGAACCATTCCCGGTGAAGCGCTTGCTTGAGGTGTTCGACACTTTGGTATTTTTTTTAGTGCCAACCTTGTTTTCCAAAATACTCCAGACACAATAGTCCAATGGATTGCTATCCGGAGATTTTGGTGGCCATTGTGTGCTGAAAATGAAGCGAGAAATCTCATTTTGTACAACATTTTCAAAAAGTTATCACATTTTTTTTTCAGATAAAGTGAAGAAAGTAGTCGATATGACCCAAACATGGCACGTCACAATATTTATATCATATTTATTAAGGTCCGGTACGAAAGGGACAACATTGACCCATTCCTTCGAAACCTACTCCATAGAGGGTCAAGAATTTAAATAATTATAATAGAAGTCAAAATATATTTAAATAATAAAACATTGGCTGAGGGTATACATATGTCGGCAAAAGCCGACTGCTGCTTTTTAATTTGTTCAATTTTAACTGCTCTCCTTTTTTCTATAAATTTTCCCCTCCCAATTCATGTGGCCTCTTTTTCCTTCTCAAAAATACCCCACATTTATATTTTACGCTTCTTTTATCTCCAAAATTCCCCAACAAAATTAAATGCGCTTGCCGCTGTTGCCTGCCTGCCTGCCATCAGCACAAAATCTCCACTTCAGTTCGAGTCGCTCGATATGTCGTTTAGGGTGGGGGCAAAGTTGTCATTAAGCCTAAAAGTATACCCCCAAACATGTTTATCTTAATTGGTATGAAACAACGACAAACTCTTAAAGCTTATCTCCGACAAAGCTGCTCAAAAGCATAACAAAAGCCAAACAACCAACCAGCCAACCAACCAACCAACCATCCAACGGAACTGGTTACACAAACCCGACTCTCGCGCTCTCCCTGTCTCTGTCTCCCTGCTACACACATTGACAGCAACTCAATTTTATGTTCCGGCACTTGAATGGTTGTAGGGCTATCTCATGTGTGTGTGTGTGTGCGTATATGTTGGAGCTTGTTACGGTGTTAATGTCATGTTATGTTCAGCCGAATATTGGGTGGAGCCTTGTTGAGGCATATTTCTCCGAGTTCATAAAATTTCTTCTCCCTCCATTGCCGTTCCACCCTAATACCCTCCGGTGTAATTGCCAAGCAATGTTGTTGCTAAACATTGTCGTTTGTCAGTTACTGTTAATGTTTGTGTTGTTGATAAAATTACAACTGCTGACGCTGATGCTCCACTGCCGCCAAGGCTTTGCCAAATAACAATTTATCTCCACGTTGCCATTGTCGCTTCTTCGACGCCGTCGTCCTCCTCCTCGTCGTCGTTGTGGTCGTAGCAGCTGAGATGGATTGCACTTAAGTGTATTGCGTTAGAAAATTGTTGTTAACTTAATTGCATTGCCAAGGCTCAACGATCGATAGCTGGATAGATGTACTTAGAACTTGTTATTGCTACTGCAGCACCAGCTCGAGCTCCAGCATCGGCATTCTCAAGTGATATGCGTGCGTGCGTGTGTGTGTGTGTCATCTCGGAACTCTGTCTAAAAACTTTACAACTCTCCAAGCGCTTTGCAGGTAGTGTTGTAGTTTGTGGTTTGAGATACGTCATGTATCTCTGGCCATGGAACGAATTTGTCTTGTATTTGCTTCCGGTAATCCGAAACGTAACTATAACAAAAGTCCGTTTTGCAAAAGAAATGTTAACCAAACATGTTGCAGTAGTGTGTCGTTGGCTTTTCGGCAACAACTTTTGGAGCTGACACAAAATGGATAGACATTATTATGAAGTCATGAAAATAGGGTTAAGGAGACGAACAAGGAATAATAGCTTTCCTAAAGGAAAATCTATATTCAGACCAGGCTGAAGACGAGCTTTCCTATATGGAAAGCATCTATTCAGCCCCCGGGCTGAATACGACCTTTTCTATATGGAAGCCTCTATTCAGCCCCGGGCTGAATACGACATTTCCTGTATGCGAAAGCCTCTATTCAGCCCAGGCCCAATAAGAGCTCCCCTATAGGTAAATCTCTATTCAGCCCCAGGGCTGAATACGAGCTTTACTATATGGAAAGCCTCCATACAGCCCCCGAGCAGAATACGAGCTTTCCTATATGGAAAGCCTCTATTCAACCCCCGGGCTATAGGGAAAGCCTCTATTCAGCCCCCGGGCTAAATACGAGCTTTCCTCTATGGAAAGCCTCTATTCAGCGCCGGGCTGAATACAAGCTTTCCTATATGGAAAGCCTCTATTCAGCCCCGGGCCGAATACGAGCTTTCCTATAGAGAAATCTCTATTCAGATCCGGGCCGAATACGAGCTTTCCTATAGGAAAATCTCTATTCAGCCCAGGCCAAATAAAGCTTTCCTATAGGGAAATCTCTATTTAGCCCAAACAGAATAAGAGCTTTCCTATAGGGAAATCTCTATTCGGCGTTAATGAGCCATTAGAGCATCAGTGAGTACAGAGAGACGTCACTGAGTCCAGGGGAACGTCAGTGAGGCTGGTAAGCGTCAGTGAGTCCAGGGGAACGTCAGTGAGGCTGGTGAGCGTCTGTGAGTCCAGGGGAAACGGCACTGATGCTGATGAGTGCCAGTGAGCCCAGGGGAACGTCAGTGAGGCTGGAAAGCGTCAGTGAGTCCAGGGAAACGTCAGTTAGGCTGGAGAGCATTAGTGAGGCTGGTGAACGTCAGTGAGGCTGATGAGCGTCAGTGAGTCTGGGGGAACATGAATGAGGCTGAGGAGCGTTAGTGGGCCCAGGGAAACGTCAGTGAGGCTGGTGAGCGTCAGGGAGCCAAGGCTGGAGAGCGTCAGGGAGCCAAGGCTGGGGAGCGTTAGTGGGCCTAGGGGAGCGTTAATGAGCCAGGGGAACGTCAGTGAGTCCAGTGGAACGTCAGTGAGTCCAGGGGAACGTCAGTGAGGCTGGAGAGCCTCAAGGCTGGGGAGCGTTAGTGGGCCCAGGGAAACGTCAGTGATGCTAGGGAGCGTTAATGAGCCAGGGGAACGTCAGTGAATCCAGGGGAACGTCAGTGAGACCATGGGGAACGTCAGTGAGTCCAGGGGAATGCCAGTAGTTCAGGGGAACGTAAATGAGGCTATAAAGCGCCAGGGAGCCAGGAGAACGTTAGCGATGCTGGACAACGTCAGAGAGCCAGGGAAATGTTAGTAAGTCTGGTGAGCGTTAGTGAGTCCAGAAGAAAGTTAGTGATGATGGGGAGAGTTAGTGACAAAGGCCAGAACATCAGTGAGCCAGGTGAACGAAAGTGGGAAACTTTTGTGAGTCAGGGACGAGCGTGGCTACGTTAAGGAGGCCCTGTGGAGCTTCGGTGCTGCTCTGCCGAGCATCAGTTCCGCTGCCTTAAACTGAGCTTGTATTGTCCTGATTGTCCTTAAAAAAATCCTTAATAGTACAAGTGATTCTGATGGTCCTTAGATATCCCTTAAAAATTCTTAAACAATATTCCTTAAAAATTTTAGGTTGGACAATCCTGAGAATCCTTTTAAAATATCCATTAAGAGTCCAGGTTTACTGGACCTGATTATGCCTAAAAGATGCCCTTAAGAATGCACGTTATGTTGTCCTTAGTCCTTAAGAACCAAATATAGGTGTCCCAAACATTTTTTTCCTTAAAACTTTTCGTTTGCCAATCTAAAGGTCCTAAGAGAAATATACCTCAAATACCCTTAAAAATTTACGTCTGCAAATCTAGAGGTCCTAAGAGAAATATACCTCAAATTTATGTGAGCCATCCTTAAAATGAACATGAGTTGGTCCTAGTTTATGCTTAAAAAAATTATCCTTAATCCTGCAAGTTTAGAGGTCCTGATGGTCCTTAGAAATCCAAGTTTAGATATCCCCAAAAAATCCTTAAAGAATATTTTTTAAAAATGTACTTATGGTAATCCTGAGGGTTCTTATAAAAATATTCATTAAGAATCCTCCTTTACTGGACCTAATGCTCCTTGAAATCATTTATCTTAACTATTCACCTTCTGTAGGCCTAAGTCCTTAAAAATTCAAACTTGGATGTCCCTAAAAATGCACGTTTGGAAATCTTGAGGTCCTTGGAGAACATTTGTCTTAACTATCCACGTTCTGTAGGCCTAAGTCCTTAAAAGTCCAAATTTAGATGTGCCTAAAAATTCAACTACACTTCTTAAAAGAAATAATTTTTTAAAAGTTCAAGTTTAGGGAGTTTTTTATATGGCCCTGGCTTTGACTTTTCAACCCAAAATTTCCCCTTGGGGTTTCCCCTTCTGATTTGGAATTTCTATGGGAAATCTTATATTTATTTTATCATTTCTATCGATTTCCTCCAATCGCTCATTAGGCAAATCTAAGCCCTTTTGGAAATTAATTAAACTCACCATAAATTACAGCAATAAATATCATGGCCAGATTACAAGTTCGCATTTCACAAATCTCCTCTCCCTCACTTTGTATGCATCCTTGTTACGTTTCTCTCTGCTCTTAGCAACACTTTTATAAATTGCTTGCCAAAGCACCGAAAAAAGTCCTCCCCCCAAAAGTGCAGAGAGAATATGCAGAGCAAAAAATAACCAAAAACAATTTCTAATGAAAGCACTTCATTTGAGTCATCTGTCTATTTGTGTCATTCTGATATTGCTTTGCTTTCTGGAGAGCAAAACAAATAAACTCTTGGCGCTTAAAAAGATTACATTGTCATTGTTTTGCTTGAGAAATGAACACTTCACACACACACACACACAGAGACACACAATATCTGGAACTCAATACCAAACGCCCACACTTTCTTCTGCCAGACACATGTTCACACACACACATGTACTCTTTCTCTCTTTGCTGGCCAAAAGATGGTCTTACAATGCGACTGCCAAAACAATGTGTTTGTATTGTCATTTTGTGACAAGAACTCATTTAAGGGTCCATTACCCATGCAACTTTTAGCTTTGCTGGCTGCATCCTCTCACCAGCTGCCTCACCAAAAATGGCTGGTGGCTTCGTCATCGTCATCATCATGATTGTCAGACTTTCTCGATTACAGCCATCATGTAAATAACCGAATAGCTTCCACACACAGCACAAGTCCTGCAGGACGAACGAAATGACGTTTATGGTTCAATTGCAATACTCCATTACCGATACAGTGACAGTTTTTGTTGTTTTTTTTGCTACGAAAAGAATAACATGAAATGAACAAACAATGAAAACAATAACAACAACAAAACAAGGAGATAGAGAGAAAAAAAACCATAGCCCAAAAGTAAACACAATTGGGCGATAAGAAAAGCAACTTGGCAGCAGACAATTTGCCGCTTTAATTGGTGTAATTTTTTTCGACGTTGATGTTCTCCTTCTCTCGTTCCCTCTCCCCTGTCCCGCTTTTGTTTTCGATTTCAGCTGGGAAATACAATTTTCCTTGGGTTTTTCTTTACGAAATAGCCTTTAATTTCCTTGCTAGGCTGCGTAATATTTTATGTGTGGAGATCCTAGAAGATGTTCAAGATGGAATAAGGAAATAATAGCCAGGATATATACAAAGGTATTGGGTAACAACTAAATGCCTAAAAGTATACAATGATTTTTGAATGTATACAACATGTGGAAAATAGGTAGAAAATATCATCAGGTTATAATGCTGAGAAACTGGTGTGGCAGGATAAAATCAGTGCTCACGGGCGGCGATAGCAACCCTGGAGAACTTTAGTGGGCCAGAGCACCGATAGAAAGGCTGGAAAACGTCAGCGAGTCTGGAAGACGCCATTGAGTCCAAGGGAACTTCAGTGAGTCTGGCAGACGCCAGTGAGTCCAGAGGAACGCCAATGAGTCCAGGGGAACGTCAGTTTTTCCAGGGGAACGTCAGTGAGTCCAGGGGAACATCAGTAAGTCCAGCGGACGTCAGTGAGGCTGATGAGCGTTAGTAAGTCCAGGGGAACGCCAGTGAGGCTGGGAGCGTTAGTGAGCCCAGGGGAACGTCAGTAAGCCAGGGGAATGTGAGTCCAGGGGGAACGTCAGTAAAGCAGAGGAACTACAGCGAACCAGAGGCTGGAGAACGAGAGTGAGTCCAGGAAAACATCAGCAAGTCCAGGGGAACAGCAGTGAGCCAGAGGAACGTCAGTGAAGCTGGGGAACGTTAGTGAGTCAGAGGAACGTCAGTGAAGCTGGGGAACGTTAGTGAGTCAGAGGAACGTCAATGAAGCTGGGTAGTGTCAGTGAGTCTTGGGGAACGTTAGTGAGTGCAGTGGAATACAAGTAAGCCAGGGAACGTCAGTGAGTCCAGGGGAATATCAGTGAGTCCAGGGGAAAGTCAGTGAGTCAGGAGAATATCAGAGAGCCCAGGGTAACATCAGTGAGCCAGGGAAACGTCAGGAACGCCAGTATGTTCAGAAGAACATCAGTTAGTCCAGAAGAACGTTAGTGAATCTGGAGAACGTTAGTGAGTCAGAGGAACGTCAATGAGTCTGTGAGCCCAGGGAACATCAGTGAAGCTGTATAGTGTCAGTGAGCCTTGGGGAACGTTAGTAAGACTAGGGAGCGTTAGTGAGTCCAGGGGAATATCAGTAAACCAGGGTAACATCAATGAGCCAGGGGAACGTCAGTGAGTCCAGGCGAATATCAGTGTGGGTGGGAATGTTACTGAGTCCAGGGGAACGTTAGTGAGTCCAGGGGATCTACAGTGAACCAGAGCACCGTTAGCGAGGCTGGAGAACATCAGTAAATCCAGGGAAACAACAGTGGGCCAGAGGAACGTCAGTGAAGCTGGGGAACGTTAGTGAGCCAAAGGAACGTCAATGAGTCTGTTGGTCCAGGGAACATCAGTGAAGCTGGGTAGTGTCAGTAAGACTAGGGAGCGTTAGGGACTCCAGGGGAAAATCAGTGATTCCAGGGGAACATCAGTAAGCCAGGGGAACGTCAAAAAGCCAGGGGAATGTCAATGTGGTTGGAGAGCGTCAGTGAGTCCAGGGAACGTCAGGGGCCAGGGGAACGTCAGTGGGGCTATATAGCGTTAGGGGGCCAGGGGAACGTTAGTTAGTGAGGCTGGAGAGCGTCAGGGGAACGTTGGTAAGCCAGCAGAGCCCCAGGGAGCCAGGGGAATTTTATCTAGCCTGGGGGACGTCAGTGAGTTCGGGGAAACATTAGTGAGCCCAGGAGAACGTTACTAACCCAGGGGAATGTCAGGGAGTCCAGGGGGACTTTAGTGAGTCGGATATTTTAGAGAGGAGTCGGATATGTTAGCAGCTTCAGTGCTGCTCTGTCCAGCATTAGTTCCGCTGCCTTAAAATGAGCATAATTGTCCTGATTGTCCTTAATAATACAAGTTTAGTGATCCTGAAGGTCCCTTGACATTCCTCCAAAAATCCTTGAACAATATTCCTTAAACATTGTCGTTTGGCGATTCTGAGGGTCCTTATTAACATTTTTTTTTTATACATTGACGTTTGGCAATGCTGAGGGTACTTATAAAATACTTATTAAAAATCCACGTTTACTGGACCTGATTGTCCTTAAAAAAATCCTCAACTATCCTCTTTTGTAGTCCGAAAATATTCCTTAAAAGTTCGCATTTGGTAATCCTGAGGTCCTTAGAGGAATGTGGCTTAAAAATCCACATAGGAGGTCCTTAAAAAAAATTCCTTAAAAATTCAAGTTTAGGGGTCCTGATGGTGCTTAGAAGTCCATGTTTAGATGTCCCTAAAAATAAACTCCTAAAAATTCAATTTTGGTAACCCTGGGGTCGTATAAAAATATTCTTTAAAAATTCATTCAGGTGATCTTATGAAAAAATTCCTTTAAAGTTCACGTTTAGTAGTCCTATTTGTCCTTAGAATTTAAAAATTTATGTGTCTTTCAAAAAACTATAAACAATTTCCCTTAAAAATTCACGTTTGATAATCATCGGATCATATAACAAATTTTATTAAAAATTCCTCTTAGATGATCCTAGAAGTTCAAGTTTAGTGGTCCTGATGGGTCTAAGAAGTCTAAGTTTATATGTCCTTGAACCATATTCCTTAAAAATTCACTCGTGGTTATGCTGAAGGCCCTTAAAACAATTTTCTTGACAATCGTTTAGTGGTCCTGATTGTCCTTGAAAAAATACTCCCTAAAAGTTCAGATTTAAAAGTTCTTAAAATTATTAATAACAAGTAAGCAAAGGCTACAGTCGAGCGGGGCCGACCGTTGAATACCCTACAACACTATAATAAACGATACAGTTTATATAGGCGAGATACTCGAAAGAATTCCACAAGATATTGTGACAAATAATAAAAGAAAACCATCAGGTTTCGTTCTCTAATTTTCGAATAATAGCAACTTAAACTAATTTGCTCATTTCCAATTTATTGGTAGATGTTGCACGTAAATGGTCTTCCTAGATCTGGAACCAATATTTCCCAAAGACCTATAATCCCTCAGACGTGGCAAAAGATTAACATTTATTATTGGTTTTTGGCTGAAACGCAATGAAATCAGCGTTAACGAAATAGTCAGAAGTGCGTCTTTCCAGTATTTGTGAATTCTCCAAAAAATCACCGAAATGGACATTTTCGTATTTTGTCTACAAAAGTTGACAAACTATTTCACACATTGAATATTTTTGGGATGGCCATCCAAAACTGCTTGGCTTTTGCAATGTCCGGTAACCCCCATCCAAATGTGCGTGAGGATCGGGCAATAATTACGACCTCCTGACAATTTTGCAGTTTTTTGGTCGATTTCAACCCCTAAATGTATGGCGATCATCTCCAAAAAGAGTAGGCTTCTATTCTGACCCTCATCTTATCCCCATGCAAAATTTCGTAAGCATCGGGCCATAAATGCGATCTGTATATGATATCCTTATATCCTAACTACTTAGTTTTGTTAGCTGTAGAAATATTACCAAATGTTTAATTCAAAATGAAAATATGCCAAAAATATGACAAAATTGAAAAAATATGAGAAAATGTTAGAAAATCAATATTTTCATCTTTAGAGAGATATTTTTATGCGATTTTTTAGACGTTTTTTGTTTCCTGCCAAGAGGCCATTCTGAATTAATGAGAACTGTCGAAATCAATTCAGCCGTTCTCGACATATAAGAGATCTTTCAAGCATATCTTCCTTGATAGACATATATATCGCACATATTTTGCTATATATCCGATTTGTTGGATGTTAACATCAATGTAGCCTTGTAATGGCTTTGTGATTTCGCCGGCATTTAAAATATTCGCGGTTTAATGAAAAATTTTGAATTTTTTCAACACAAAATATATGGTCTATTTTACCCGCTAAATATTATCCGATGACCACCCAAATTGGTAGGCTTCTTCCCTGCCCTAAACTCTAGCTACATGCGAAATTCCGCGTCGATTGGTAATTGCGACCTGTATAGCTAGTGCAAAATCCGACATTTTTTCAGTATTTGGTCCATTTCAACCCCTAAACATTTGGCGATCATCTCCAAAAGAAATAGGGTTCTATTCTGACCTCAACCCCACCTACATTCTAAATTTCGTGAAGATCGGGCCATAATTGCGACCTGTAGAGTGATTACAAATTAACATGGACAGACGGACAGACGGACGGACGGACATACATAGCTAGATCGACTCAGGTCGGCGAGCTAGGAAGATCCATATATACTTTCCTATGTGGGAAATCAATATTTCGAGGTGTTATATAATTTTTGGCCCAATCAAACTTATAATAACCCCAACACATAGTGTTGTAGGGTATAAAAATTGGTTTACGGTTCTGATTGACCTTGAAAAAAATCCCTAAATGTTTAACTTTAAATGTCCTTAAAATTATTTACTAAAAATCCACGTTGGCCCCTTGAAAAAATATATAAAAATCCATGTGTGGTCCTCGCAAAAAAAAATTTCAAAAAATCAAAGTTTGGGCGTTAAAAATCCACATTTGATTCTTAAAAAAATCTCTCAATTATCCACGTTTGGTCCTTTAAATAATTTAAAAAAAAACTCTGCTTTTGTTATTTAAAAAAGTTTGGTCCTTGAAAATTTTAAAAAAATCAATTTTTTAGGTCCGATGTCCCTTAAAAAATTCTATAAATAATCCTCGTTTGGTACTTGAAAGTAATCCCATAAAAACTCTTCTACACTCTATTTGAAAAAAAAAATCAAGTTTGGTCCTTAAAATCTACGTTTAGCCCTTGACAAAAAAAGCAATAAAAATTTCGCGTTTGATGACCTGATGGCTACTAAAAAAATCTATAAAAAGTCCTTGGTTGTCCAAAGTTTCTTGTAAAAAAATCCACTGGGGTGGTTCTGAGGGTCCTTATAAAAATATCCCCCACAAATCCAAGTTTTCTTGTCCTGTTTGTCCTTAGAAATCCAAATTTAATGGTCCTTAAAAAATATTCCGTAAAATGTCATGTTTGCGAGGTCTTTGAGGTCCTCATTTTCTGGAGTGCACCAGTGTCAGTTTAGGAAGCCTCTATGAGAGTGAAGAGTGTCTATGGGGCTGGTGAGCGTCTGTGAGTCTCTAGTGAATGACTGTCAGGCTTATCTTCAGTAAGGATGGTTTAGCTTTAAGAAGCTCCTGGGGGTTAATAAAACTTTTTAGCTTCTCTGTGACTTTTTTTCTCTTTTGAATATATGAATCCAATAATTTTCTAATATTTGCCTGAATCCGTTCTCTCCTCCAATTTTCATTTTTCGAATCATAACTCAGTTCCCCCTACCCACTCCCAACAACAACAACAATGAGATATTTATTGTTATGTTAACACTGTCTAATGGTTTTAAAGCCCGGGCACTCAATCAAACACCCAAACGTTTCCACACAAACGAAAAACACAATTTTGTGGAGCCTGGATGTAAGGGGGGTGGTGTGATAATTTTGGGGGAAAAGGAAAAATAAATTTTAATATTTCTTGAAGTTCAAAATAAGTGGGGCTTAGGGGAGAAAATGTGGCTTTGATATATTAGAAATTTCCGAGGAGAAACTTAAACCTCAGGAAAAGTTTGGGAGATCCCAGGGTCCCCACATTTCGGGAAAAAATATTTTCTATTTTTTTGTGTGAAGAATTTCTGTTTCATTTTGTCTTCAAAAAAATTTTAAAATTATTTCTCCTCCCCAATTTCCATCCCTGCCTCGTCTTACTTCTACGCATTACAGCCATTGATACCCAGAAAAATGAGCTAAGCCTATAAGTTATCCACTGCAGACAGTGTCAATACTAAACATTCTAATGCCCCTCCATCAGTGTGTTGGGGTGCGGAGTGTCAATAATGTTATTTTTATCTCGAAACGTGCATGCATAGTTTTGATTATTGCTAATTTCATATTTCGACTATTGGCAAGTCGATTTGGTTAAGTAGCAGCTATCAAATTTGGGTTGGGTTTCATAAGGGAGTCACTTTGATAGGCTTAGAGGCGTTTTTTTCCTATTGCAATGGAAGCAATGAGTTTATGATGCAAATAAATGTTAACATGTGGTAGATATGGCCAAGACTGGAAATTATGGCTGCGAGAATATTTGCAGGATACAATTGTGTTGGGATTATTGTTTTGAGTTAAAGGAGGTTAGGGTGAGTTTGAGGGAGACAAAGTGGAAGAAAACAGTGAGACTGAGGAACGTAAGGGAAACCGAGGCAAGGAGACTGGTAAACGACAGTGAAGCTGGGGAACGACAGTGCAGCTGGCGAACGACTGTGAATCCGGTGAATGACAGTGAAGCTGGAGAACGACAGTGAAGCTGGTGAACGATAGTGAAGCTGGTGAACGACAGTGAAGCTGGTGAACGGTAGTTAAGCTGGTGAACGGTGGTGAAGCTGGTGAATGACAGTGAAGCTGGTGGACGACAGCGAACTGGTGAACGACTGTGAAGCTGGTGAACGACAGTGAAGCTGTTGAACGTTCTTGAAGCTTGTGAACGATCGTGAAGTTGGTGAACGATAGTGAAGCTGGTGAACGACAGGGAAGCTGGTGAACGATAGTGAAGCTGGTGAACGATAGTGAAGGTGGTGAACGACAGGGAAGCTGGTGATCCACGGGGAAGCTGGTGAACGAAAGTCAAGCTGGTGAACGACAGTAAAGCTGGTGAACGACAGTGAAGCTGGTGAACGATAGTTAAGCTGCTGAACGACAGTGAAGCTGGTGAACGAAAGGGAAACCTGTGAACGATAGTGAAGCTGGTGAGCGACAGTGAAGCTGGTGAACGATAGTTAAGCTGGTGAACGATAAAAAAGCTGGTAAGCGACAGAGAAGCTGGTGGACGACAGAGAAACTGGTGAACTATAGTGAAGCTGGTGAACGAAAGTGAAGCTGGTGAACGACAGTGAAGCTGGTGAACGACAGTGAAGCTGGTGAACGATAGTTAAGCTGGTGAACGACAGTGAAGCTGGTGAACGACAGTGAAGCTGGTGAACGACAGTGAAGCTGGTGAACGACAGAGAAGCTGGTGAACGAAAGAGAAACCTGTGAACGATAGTGAAGTTGGTGAGCGACAGTGAAGCTGGTGAACGATAGTGAAGGTGGTGAACGATAGTGAAGGTGGTGAACGATAGTGAAGGTGGTGAACGATAGTGAAGGTGGTGAACGATAGTGAAGCTGGTGAGCGACAGTGAAGGTGGTGAACGATAGTGAAGTTCGTGAGCGACAGTGAAGCTGGTGAACGATAGTGAAGGTGGTGAACGATAGTGAAGGTGGTGAACGATAGTGAAGGTGGTGAACGATAGTGAAGGTGGTGAACGATAGTGAAGCTGGTGAACGACAGTGAAGCTGGTGAACGGCAGTGAAGCTGGTGAACGGCAGTGAAGCTAGTGAACGACAGGGAAGTTTGACAGTCCTCGGGCTACTTATACAGCGAATAGAATAACTCGGAAGTTATTAATCCTATGACCTCTCTATTATAACCCTGTATACCTCATGTCTGCATCATTTGTAAATATCTGTCTTTTATTTCTCTCACCCTCCATCTCTCTCGCTTTCGACCCAAAGACCTCTTTACAAATTAAATAGTTTCTTTGACATTCTTTCTGAATGCAAATAGTTTCTTAATTTCCCCCCTTTGTTTTTTTTTTCTCTCCAAGAAATCCGATCACATCCTCACCAAACAATGTAAACGATAATGTAACTAAATAATTTTTTTTTTTTTTTAAAAATATTCTTTTGTCTTTGCATTTCTAATGATGTCAGCTGGAAGTTTGTTTTGTCAAGAACAATAGAATTGTAACGAAAAAAAAAAAACGAAAACTATTGCATAACTTAGGGAGTATGTAAAACTAAATCAACATACATTGCATATCATAAGGGTTGAATGGGTTATACTTGGAAATTCTTGAAAACAACTTCAATAAATTTGTACTTGCTTTCAGTTTTCTCTTTTCTCTTCATTGTTTTTTTTATTCTCTATTTGTTTTTCTCTGGTATTTTACTTTCTCTAAACGTCCGTTGCATACACTTTAACCTGTTCTCAAATAGTCAGCAACAACATAACAGTCATGGAAGGACATTTTTGTTATCTGTTACCAAGAAGAGTTGGTTCTCTGTGGGTTTTCTTAATAAATTGAAGAAAATTCTTGGCATTTTTTTCTTTGGTGGAAGGAAGGTAGGGAGAGAGAGTTGGGGAAGGAGTATAAAACATGCATCACGTTGAAGTGTTTATTTCTGTGGCAAATTATTTAGATTGCAACTGGCAAAAAAAGAAATCTCTGTAGTTTATGTAGTTGTAAACCACATACGTGTCCTACAATCCTGATGGGGGTTTTGTATCGCAACAACCATATGGAAGAAGAAGAAAATTTAAATAAATAAATCTACTTTGGAGGTCCTTGGAAAAAAATATTTAAAAAAATCCGGAAATCTTGTGTATACGAAAAAGTGGACTTTTATATCCAATTTCTTTGCCGGAGAAAATGGTGCGTGTTAAGAATTAAAAACCCCAAGTTTGACATAATTCTGATAAAAAATATAGCTAAAATTAAAAATATACTGAATATTGAGAGGGATCGTGAACGATAGTGAAGTAGGTGAACTATAGTCAAGCTGGTGAACGACATCGAAGCTGGTGAACGACAGGGAAGCTGGTGAACGACATCGAAGCTGGTAAACGACAGTGATGCTGGTGAATGACAGTGAAGCTGGTGAACGACAGTGAAGCTGGTAAAGGACAGGGAAGCTGGTGAACGACAGTGAAGCTGGTAAAGGACAGTGAAGCTGGTGAACGACAGGGAAGCTGGTGAACGCCAGCTTCACTAGTGAACGACAGGAAAGCTGGTGAACAATAGTGAAGCTGGTGAACGACAGGGAATCTGGTGAACGACAGGGAAGCTGGTGAACTACAGTGAAGCTGGTAAAGGACAGTGAAGCTGGTGAACGACAGTGAAGCTGGTAAAGGACAGTGAAGCTGGTGAACGATAGTGAAGCTGGTGAACGACAGTGAAGCTGGTGAACGACAGTGAAGCTGGTGAACGACAGTGAAGCTGGTGAACGCCAGCTTCACTAGTGAACGACAGGAAAGCTGGTGAACAATAGTGAAGCTGGTGAACAATAGTGAAGCTGGTGAACGACAGGGAAGCTGGTGTTCCATTTAAATCGGGTTATACGAACAACTGGTCTTTTATTTTCCATTTTTTGCCGAAAAAAATGGTGCGTGTTAAGAATTGAAAAAACCAAGTTTGACATAATTCTGATAAAAAATATAGCTAAAATTAGAAATATACTGAATATTGAGAGGGATCGTGGGCATGGGAATGCCATCATATAGCCTCCATGTAACGATCAGGAAATTTTTCTGTAATGAACTCCAAATACCAACGTTTGAAATAATTCCGTTGCAAAGTGTGACGCAAATCATCAAAACGCCGAATATCAGGAGGTACACTTATGTTGGGGTTATACCAAAACATGGATCTATATAGACAGCTCTATGCAAGGATATTTCCTACATACTGGTAGCAAAAAAATGACAATTTACAGCGAATTCAGGTTAAAATTATAACTAAAAATACCAAAAGGCGTTAAATCTGCCCGTAGAGTTATTTGGAGGCTATACCAAAACATGGGTCTACATTGCCTTTTTTCAAGCTACTAGCCAGCTCTTACCTAGCTCTTAGCCAGGTTTTTTAGACAGCTTCCAGTTTTTTGACAAGCTCGCAATTTTTTGATAATCTCCGAGATCTTAGTAAGCTCCTAGCTTTTAGCAAACTCCCAGACATAACCAGCTTCCAACTTTTTAAGATGTTCCCTACTCTTTGTAAGCTAAAAATTTCTAGCAATCTCCTGGCTCTAAGCAAGCTACCAGCTCTCTATCAAGCTCCCGTTGCTAAGCACGCTCCTAGAGTTGTAGTAAGCTACCAGCTCCTAGCCAGATTCCAGTTTTTGGACAATCTCCCAGCTCTTAGCCAGCTCCTAACTTTTGGATAAGCTCCAAGATTTTAGAAAGCTCTTAGCGAGCTCTAAGCAAGCTCCCAACTCTTAGCAAGCTCTCCTCACTTAGCACGCTGCCAAATTTTTAACAAGCTACCAGCCTTTAGCCAACTTCCAGCTATTTGACAAATTCCCGGCTCTTGGCCAGCTCCCAACTTTTTTATAAGCTACAAGATCTTAGGAATCTCTATAACTCCCAGCTCCGTCGCCTAAGAAGCTACCAGATTTTTAACAAGCTACTAGCTCCTAGCCGGCCTTTAGCCAACTTCCAGCTATTTGACAAGTTGCCAACTCTTAGCCAGCTCCCAACTTTTTGATAAGCTACGAGATCTTAGGAATCTCTCAAACTCCCAGCTCCGTCACCTATGAAGCTACCAGATTTTTAACAGGCTACCAGCACCTAGCCTGCCTTTAGCAAACTTCCAGCTATTTGACAAGTTGCCAGCTCTTAGCCAGCTCCCAAATTTTTGATAAGCTACGAGATCTTAGGAATCTCTCAAACTCCCAGCTCCGTCGCCTGTGAAGCTACCAGATTTTTAACAAGTTACCAGCCAGCTTCCAACTTTTTAAGAAGCTCCCTAAATTTTGTGAGCTCCGAGATCCTAACATGTTCCTAGCTCTAAGTATGCTACTAGCTCTTATCAAGCTCCCGTCGCTTGGCACGGTCCCAGATTTTTAACAAGCTACTCCTAGCCAGCCTTTAGGCAGCTTCCTAAAAGTATGCACACAATATTGATAAATAATAGGTAATCCTAAAAGTATGCATTATATGATACATACATTTTTTAATAAATACTCCTAAAAGTATGCATTATAGTACATTTTGTCTTTTTTCTTTAAATAACGATTTCCTAAAACCCAAACAACAACGAAAGATCGGAGGTCCTTGAAGAAAGTATTCTTCTAAAAATTCCGTTTGGTTTTCCTGGGAAAAAAATTTTAAACAAAACTTTCCTTAAAAATCCTGTATAAATGGTTCGTAAAAAATGTTTGTTTTTTTTAAACACCCTTGGTGGTCCTGAAAGTCCTTGAAGGAACTTCCTTAGAAATGCACATATGGTAGACCTGCTGGCCCTTGAAAACAAATCCCTTGGCTCTTGTGGGGTCCAAAATTTTTATTTTGAGGAGTTAAAACGGAATGACCCTCTATATAAATAATCCTAAAAGTATGCACTATTTCATATAATATTTATAAATAATTGATTATCCTAAAGGTATAGATTGTGTGACACAAATATATTTTCGATTAAATTCTCCTAAAAGTATGCATTGTGATAAATTTGTGTATTCTTTTAAAATTTCAGTTTGGTTGTCCTGGGGAAAATTTTTTAAACAAAACTTTCCTTAAAAATCCTATATAAATGGTTCGTAAAAAATGTGTTTTTTAACACCCTTGGTGGTCCTGAAGGTCCTTGAAGAAACTTCATTAAAAATACACACTTAGTAGTCCTGATGGCCCTTGAAAAAAATCCCTTGTGGGATCTAAAATCGTTATTTTTAGGAGTTAAAACGGAATGACCCCCTATACAAAAAATCCTAAAAGTATGCACTATTTCATATAATACTGATAAATAATAGTTAATCCTAAAAGTATGGATTATGTGACACAAATATATTTTTGATTAAATCCCATTATTTAAAAATTTTGTTACCAATTATGTTGCATACTTTTTGGCAAATTTTCTGCTAATCTAATTTCATTCATTTATTCCTGCGAACAGAAAATAATATTCCGCTTAATTGTTTGCAAATAATCTGTTTGTTTTGCCTAAACTTTTGTCTTAATCACAAATTTATTACTGCAGACAATTACGACGAAATATAATGAAGGACGAAATGAGTGTCTCTGTTTTTTCTACTGTGTGTTGAGTTACGCTCAAGTAATAATTTGTTTGTTCGACACATTTAATGCGGCATTCTGTCGAAAACAAAAAAAAAAAAAAAGGCGGAGCAAAAAAATTGTATTCCGTCCACTTAAAATTTTCGTGCAGATAATTGATAGAGAAATGAATGTCCCCATGAATTGGCAGACAAAGCAATTCGAATGGGAAACTTTTTAATGGAATTTTGTTATTTTGTGAGTGGTAGAAAATTGAAAAAGTTTCAATGGGGTAAATGAATTTCGGCGGAATAAAAAAATACGGAATTGTTTTTTCTGTGATGCGGCAATTGGTGGAGGGGGGAGGGCAATATTATAATTTCATTTGTAAGGCATGAATGGTGATGTTAAAAAAATTAAAAAAAATGTCGAAAATTAACAATTATGTTATTGACATTTAGAGAGATCTGAGATTAACGCTTATGTTTCCCTCAAGGAAAAAATATAAATATTTTTATACCCTCAGCCATATGGATAGATAGGGTATATATCATTTGATACGGCCAAAATGTCTCTCATCGAAATAATATTGCACGAAGCAATATTTAAATCATATTTATTTAAGTCCGATTCGAAGTGGACAATATTGCTCCATACTTTCAGAACCTGATCCATACAGGGCCAACAATTTGAATAATAATAACAGAAGTCAAAAAATATATTTCAATAATCGAACCTTGGCATCTGTCGGAAAAAAATGACTGATCCTTTTTAACTAATTTTTTTTTTTAATTTTTAAAATAAAAACTTAAAATTTAAAAAATACAGACTGAGATAAAAAACCTGCTACAAAGTCAAACGCCATATTTTTTTTTTATTTTATTACATTAAAGCAAAAAATATCGGAAATAGCATCAAATTTTAGAATAAGTTTAGATTTATTCGAATTTTTCACCTTTGCCACGAATTATGGCCTTCAAACGGCCAAGAAAGCCGTCACATGCTGCTGGAATGTTGCTCTGCAGTATTTGGGCTAAATTTTATGGAATTAAAGCAAAAATATCGGAAATAGCATCAAATTTTAGAATAAGTCTAGATTTTTTCGAATTGGTCACCTTTGGCACGAATTATGGCCTTCAAACGGCCAAGAAAGCCGTCACATGCTGCTGGAATGTTGCTCTGCGGTATTTTGGCCCATTCACGGTGAAGCGCTGGAGCTGATCGGTACTTTGGTATTTTTAGTGCCAACCTAGCTTTCCAAAATGCTCCAGACACAATAGTCCAACGGATTGGTATCCGTAGATTTTGTTGGTCATTGTGCGCTGGAAATGAAGCGAGGAACTTCATTTTGTAACCATTCTTGGTTGACGTGCCTGCTGAGTGCGATGATGCTGAGTCCTGTTGGTGCTGATGTCCAAGGTCTGCGGCCATAATTTTTGCATGGCCAAGGCTTTAATACACCCTCCAGAATATTTTCGCGATAATATTCGGCATTTATTCTGATGCCACCACGGACTATTAATACGAGCGGAGAGCGACCATCTGCTATTATGGCGGCCCACACAATCACCATGGCCGGCGCTTGAGTTTCGGTGGCCAACCGAAGGTGCTCATTTTCAGCTGACCTCTTTGGTAAGTAAAAACGAGCGGATCATTTTGTTTGTTTACAAACTGCTGGACAACGAATGTTTTCTCATTGGGGCGGAGAAAACCAAATTCGGGAGTTCACCACTTTCGTCGAAGCAGAGCAACTCTTTAGCTCTTTTGAGTCTATATTCTTTCTGTTGCGGTGTAAGTTCTGGCACTTTTGCAATTTTAATGTCTTTACCCCGAGCTCCATTCATTTCTCAATATTTGACGAATGAAATATTGCGCTATGTTCAGCTCACGAGCTATTTTTCGGCCGCTGCAACGCGGGTTTCGATCAGGTTGCTTCTTTACCATTACGAACCATTTCTGCGATGGTATGACACAGAAAAGATTTATTCGCATTTAAAAGCTGGAGTGCTCTAACGATAGCCACGATATCCGTCGGTCTGTCTGTCTGTCTCTCCGTCTGTCTGTTGTGATCACGCTATCTTTCGAACAAATTGAGATAGAAGGCTAAAATTATTTACCGGAATTGTTTCACATTTGGTATTGGAAGTTCGAAATGGATACTACAACGTAGACAACGTGGGACAGAAAATTGTCTGTGCAGGTCTACGTCTTCGTATAGCCCCGGTACGGTATTTTGATGATTTTAGCGACATTATTCACCGGAAATGTTTCACATTTGGTACTGGAAGTTCGAAATGGATTCTACAACCTAGGACAGAAAATTGTCTGTGCAGGTCCACGTCTTCGTATAGCCCCCTATAACGGTACCTCCCAATATTCGGTTTTTTTTTGATAATTTTAGCGTCATTATTCACCGGAGTAGTTTCAAATTACGTATTTAGAGTTCGTAATGGGAACTGTGACAGAAAATTGAAAAATCTATGCAGGTCCAGGTCTTCGTATAGGCACCATGTATCATATATTCGGTATTTTGACGATTTTAGGTACAAAATTCACCGAAATTGTTTGAGATGTCGTATTTGAAGTTCGAAATGGACGCTACAGCCTGCGACAGAAAATTTTCTATGCAGGTCCATGTCTTCGTGTAGCACTCATATAACGGTACCTCCCGATATTCGGTATTTTGACGATTTTAGCGACATTATTACCGATTTTTTTTAAGTTTCACAAATGTAACTTATGCAGGTCTATGTCGTCGTAAAGACCCTAATATAACGGCTACATTTAGTATTTTTTAGATTTTAACAGAATTTTTCACGGATTTTATTGTTTTTGAAAAATTCCAAATTCCTTCCAAATGGCGGAGGGTATTCAAAGTTCTGCCCGGCAGAGCTTATTGCTTTTTAACTTGTTTTATTTTCTTATTTTTATCGCAAAAATGAAAAGCTCCAAGCCATATCTCCTTTTTTAATCGAATAATATTTTATTTTCCAATAACACATTTTCAAAACCACAAAACCTAATAACAGATAAGCCCCATTGGTAATTTTCCCAAACAAAGCCTTAATATTTTCATTCTCCCCCTTTTCCAAATCCCACAAATAAATATTCCCTCGCCATCCTTCCACATTTTTCCCTATTTCTATTTTAATCTCAAAATTTATTTTCCCCAGAATTTATTACTAATTTCAGTATTTTTTTCTCCTATTTTTCCTAGTTTTATCATTACTGGCCATTACAAACCTCAAATGAAATCAAAAGAATGAATCGAAAAAAAATGCAACTCAACTAAAACATAAATTGTCCCCCATACACACAGATAGATAGCTACTGCATAGAATATTTGCTCCGAAATTATTAAGATAATAAATTCTACCCCTAGCCTTAACCAATTACGGGTTTTTGTTGCATGGCAGAAAAAAAGAAAACTGCAATCTTGGGGAAAAAATCATTCTCAACTATAAAATATTGTAAATTCAAATTTGTTCTTTTTTTGTCCTCATCTTCTCTTTGCTTCGTCTTTGTTGGCCGAAATTTACACTTAAAAGAACACGTAACCAGTAAATGAAATTTATTGCCGTAACGAGTGTGCCAGGTAGAGAATAAATAAATGAAAATTTTGGGAAGGCAAAAAAAAAATTTAAAAAAAATTCAATGCAATGAAAATAACTTGAAATATTAGAAATATAAAGAATATGAAGTTTGAATTTTTTCTCGAAATTTTAAAGCTAAAACAAAAATATTCTTAAATTTCGAAATAACTTATTATCCAAGCTCGTGGTCAATTTTGGTATATAATTTTTATTTATTTAATATTTCGTACTTTTTCCAGCTACTTCGTCAGCAAAAAGTCCACCTTAAAATTTTAGATTCATTCCAACAGTTCGTGTTAGGCCTTTTTAGTACTCAAAATGCAAATTTTTTTTTCAATTTGATAAAATATCGTACTAAATTTTCGAACTTTGAAGGTTTTATATTTAATTGAAGCTTTTTCCTTTTTTCGAAAAGAATAATAGAAATATGATGACACTTCACAAAACTACTTCAACGTCGCCAAATGTAAACAGCGACCTCAATATCAAATTTCGGGATACCAGCTCTATTCCCTCACCAAATACCAAATTAGGTACCATTTGGTGCTATTCGTGTAATTATAGTACACATTACCAAAAATCATCTTCAAATATTAACAAAAACACCAACAGCGAAATCTGTTGAGGATTTCAGCTCTATTCCTACATCCAATACCAATGTTTGTACCAATAAGTACTTTTCGTACATCTCCAAAATCACCTCAATATTTTATATCCAAATACCAATAGAGACCTCAAATATTGGGATTCCAGCTGTTTCCTTTTAACCAATACCAATTTTAGTACCAATTAGTACATTTCGTACAAATATAGAAGGCATTTTTAAACCATCGCCTAATCTCAACTACAGACACCATCATTTATCTAAATATCAAATTTCACAAGTTTATCTCTTTCTCTTCACCCAGTACCAAATTTAGTACCATTAAGTACTTTTCGTACAATTATAGAACACATTTCAAAAACCAACTCAATATTTTAAATCCAGATACCAATGGAGACCTCAACATCAAATTTTGGGATTCCAGCTCTATCCCTTCACCATATAAAAATTTTAGTACCAATTAGTACATTTAGTACAAACGTAGGACGCATTTTTACAACACTGGGAAAACTCAAATACAGACACCATCACTCATCTAAATATCAAATTTCAAAATTTTATCTCTTTCTTTTCATCCCGTACCAAAGTTAGTACCATTTAGTACTTGTCGTACAATTATGGTACACATTTCCAAAACCATCTCCACATCTCAATTCCAGATACCAACAGAGATCTCAACATCAAATATGAGGACTCCAGGTCGAATCCCCTCGCCCAACACCAAATTTAGTACCATTTAGTACTTTTCGTACAAATATAGGACTCATTTGCAAGCCACCGTTAAATCTCAACCACAGACACCAACAGAGTCCTCAATATCAAATTTCGGGATACCAGCACTATCCCTTCACCCAATGCCAAATTGTGGTACTAAATTTGGCATTGGGTGAATTGTACTTTTCGAACAATTATGGTACACATTTCCAAAACCATCTAAATATCTTAATTCCAGATACCAACAGGGACCACGGTATTCCAGCCCCATTTCTTCACCCAACACCAAATTTAGCTCCACTTAGTAAATACTTTACGAACAATTATAGTACACATATCTAAAACTACCTTCATATTTCAATTCCAGATACCAAAAGAGACCTCAATATCAAATTGGAGGACTACAGTCGCCCAATACCAAATTTAGTACCATTTAGTATTTTCCGTACAATTATAGTACACGTATCAAAAAATACCGTCAAATCCCACCTACAGACACCAACTGCGACCAAAATATCGAATTTCGGGATTCCAGCCCTATTTCATCACCCAACACCAAATTTTGTACCACTTAGTACTTTTCGAACAATTACAGGGTGAGGTGAAAAAACTGCAACCAATTTCAGACTGCTGTCATTTCTAAGGCCCTCCTCCAACAGCTGTTAAAATTATTCCAGTAGCAGCTCATAGTATTTTTTACAAGCGTACAAAAGCATTTTGGAGAGAAAACCTCAAGTGGCTATCATTAGAGCACTACAGCATTTAAATGTGAATAAATCTTTTGTATCTCGTAACATGGCTCGTCACCGTGATACAGGTATGGACAGAAGAAACCAGCAACATCAGCAGAAATGGTTCGAAAAGTAAAGAAGCGACTTGATCGAAACCCGCATCGCAGTGGCCGAAAAATGGCTGAACGTATCGCAATATTCCATTCAGAAAATATTAAAAAATGAATGAAGCTCGGGGTAATGTCATTGAAATTCCAAAAAGTGCAAGAACTTACACCGCAACAGAAAGAAAATAGACTCAAAAGAGCTAAAGGGTTGCTCCGCTTGGACGACAGTGTTGAACTGCCGAATTTGGGTTTCTCCGATGAGAAAACATTCGTTGTCCAACAGCTTCGAAATAAACAAAATGAGCGGTTTTACTTGCTAAAGAGGCCAGCTGAAAATGTGCAACTTCGGTTGGCCACCAGAACTCAAGCGTTGGCCAATATGATGGTGTGGGCCGCCATAACAGCCGATGGTCCCTCTCCGCTCGTATTAATCGAATATCAGAATAAATGTTGAATATTATTGCGGAAATATTCTAGAGGGTGTATTAAAGCCTTGGGCAAGCGAAACATTTTGGCCGCAGACCTTGGAAATCAGCACCAACAGCACCATCGCACTCAGCACGCGTCACCCAAGAATGGTTACAAAATGAGGCTCCTCGCTTCATTTCCAGCGCAAAACCAAAATCTCCGGATTCCAATCCGTTGGACTATGGTATCTGGAGTATTTTGGAAAGCAAGGTTGGCACAAAAAAATACCAAAGTGTCGATCACCTCAAGCAAGCGCTTCGCTGGGAATGGGCCAAAATACCGCAGAGCAACATTCGGGTAGCGTATGACGGTTTCATTGGCAGTTTGAAGGCCATAATTCGTGCCAAAGGTGACCAATTCGAACAAATCTAAATTTATTCTGAAATTTGATGCTATTTCCGACATTTTTTGCTTTCATTGAATAAAATTAAAAAAAAATTTAAAAAGTATGGCGTTTGACTTTGTTGCAGATTTTTGTTATCTCACCCTGTATCTCAGTTTTCGAATGCAATAATAATCTTATTTCTAAATTTTAGCTTTATCGGTTCACTCAAATAAAAATCGTACCAAATTTAGTACCATTAAGTATGTTTCGTGCACATAAGTACAAATTTCGAAAATGTCTTCTATAATTCTACATTCCGCCAGCAATGTTAATTTCAAATTTCAGGATCCCAACTCCATCCGCTCTTCCAAATTTAAATTGTTCTAAATTTTGTACCGTTTTGGTACATTTCGTATACATGAGTACATACTTCCAAAACAACCTCCTTACATCGACTCTACTCCTCAACCTTGATTCCCATTCCAAATTTCAAGTTTTTCTTTAGCTCTAACCGATTAGATGATACCAAATGTTGTACAAAATGTGGTACATTTTAGTACTTTTCGTTCACCTATAGTGCGAATTTCCAAAAACCCTTTGGTACATCTATCATACACGCCATCAGTGACCCTCATTGCAAACATAAGAGTTCTAGCTCTAATGCTTCTTCAGATACAAAGGGTACCATATTTAGTACCTTTTAATACTTTTCGTATCATTTTAGTATGGATTTCCAAAGACCCAGCGTTATCTGACTCAATCGGACCAAGAGTGACCTCACCCAAAATTTGAAGATACCAGCTTTAGCCGTTTCTAGCTCTAAATTTTCCTCAGATACAAAGAGTACCATATTTAGTACTTTTTAATACTTTCGTACCGTTCTAGTATGGATTTCCAATGACCCAGCCTTATCTGACCCAGTTGGACCAAGAGTGACTTCACAAAAATTTTCAAGATTCTAGCTTCTGCCATTTCGCCTGGCCCTTGACGAATCGTTAATTCTGTCAATTACCTTACCAATTACCTCTTTTAATTATATAGATTACCGTTTTTTTTTAATAGATCGACCCAGTTCACTAAATTTTGGCTCATGACCATATAATATCTGAAATTTTTATGAGATTTTCAATTGTTAAAATTTTTTGTTCGGTCCGACCGCCGACACCTCTATTACTTGTTACTACCTTAGAAAAAATCTTAAAAAAAAAGAAAAAAAACATCATAATCTCTCTTCTCATTAATTCAAAAAAAAAAAAACTCCCCGTCACGACATTAGAGGCATTAAATTACAAAATTTTCTTCTGTCAAATCGAAAAAAAATTGTTTTTAATTTCCTTTTTACAACCGAAAACATTGTCATAATAAAATTGACACAATCATCGTCGTCGCTCATCGGGTTTATTGAACTGTAATCAACTTGGCCACCGAATGGTTGCCATCAAACCCAAAAACAACCAACAATCGAACCAACAACCTTGCCTTTCGTGGACAACCCGTTTTCCAACGAACGCACTGAACCATTTGAAGGCAAATGCGCAAAACATGGCTGCTTAGAGCACAAACAACAACAACAAAAGCAAAAAAAGGAGCAACTGCCTCATCCACCCGATGTGATGCTATTGCGATGCAAGGCTGGAGCCACCTTAATGAAATTGATATATGAAGTGATAACATAAATAACCAACAAACTGCAAAATGCCTCCGAAACAAGCCATTGTTCAAATTGCTCTGGAAAACGCACTCGATTCACCTGTGTGCTGTGGTGGCGGTGTTGTTGTTTTGGGTTGCCAGCCTAACAAGTTTGTTGAAAAAAAAAACCGAAACAAAATATTCAAGGGGGTTGCAAATTGACGCCAGTAATTAAATTCATATTTAAATAAAACATTGAATGTTGAACGAAAAAAAAAACCGTGGTGTGTAAAAAGTTCATCTACCTGTTGGAAATATGAAAATTTCGTCTTGAGGGGTGTGCAAGACTCTTGACTTTTGAACCCTTTCTAAAATGTTTTCCCAAAGACCATAAGGGGTGTGAATTTAAATAAAAAATGCTGGGTTTTGGAATTTATAAAAATATTTTTCTGGGTACAACGGAGAGCGGGAATACTTTTTAAATATTTTTTGATCGGAGCTATGGAGGATGTGATTTTTAAAAATATTATACTGTGGGTCGTAAATATTATACGTGGACCATAAAAGTTAGGTTTTTTTTGGGACCCTGGATGGCGTGAATTGTAAAAAAATTTTTTTTTGGACCATGAATACGTATTTTTTTATTTATTTTTTAACTATACTTTTTAACACTATTTTTAAGTTAACGTACATTTTTATTGCTTTTCAGGGGACGTGGTTTCAAAAAATAGTAAGACGCAAATTTTGAATTTTTTTTCAGAGGACGAGAATATTTTTATTTTTATTCAGAAAAGGTGGATTTTAAAAAATAATTAATTTTAAATGTATTTTTCTGGGGACTATATATATATATATATATATATATATATATATATATATATATATATATATATATATATATATATATTTCATGGTGCTATTTTAATATTTTAAAAGGACCATGAAAATATGTAATTTGTATTACATATTTTTTCATGGTGACCGTGAAGGACATAGCTTTTTTTTTTTTTTTTTTTCAAATATATATATATATATATATATATTTTTTTTTTTTTTGATAACTTTCAGAAAATTCTCTAAAAATCCCCGTCTTTTTGTCCTTCAGAAATTCCTTAAAAAATCCCCGTCTTTGAGTCCTTCAGAAATTCTTAAAAAATCCACGTCTTTGAGTCCTTCAGAAAATTTTTTAAAAATCAAAGTCTTTGGGTCCTTCAGAAATTCTTTAAAAATCCACGTCTTTGAGTCCTTCAGAAAATTTTTTAAAAATCAAAGTCTTTGGGTCCTTCAGAAAATTCTTTAAAAATCCACGTCTGTGTGTCCTTCATAATTTTTTTTTAAAACAACGTCTTTGGGTCCTTCAGAAAATTCTTTAAAAAATCACGTCTTTGGTTCCTTCAGAAAATTCTTTAAAAAACAACGTCTTTGGGTCCTTTAGAAAATTCTTTAAAAATCCACGAATTTTGGTCCTTCAGAAAATCTTTAAAAATCCACGTCCTAAAAATTCATGGTCCTTAAGTAAAATTCTTTAAAATAATCCTTTTTGGCTGCTTCAAAAATTCTTTAAAAATCCACGTCCTTAAAAATGCATGGTCCTTAAGTAAAATTCTTCGGTAAAATTCTTTAAAAGGATCCTCTTTTGAGTGCTTCAAAAATTCATTAAAAATTCCACTCTTTGGATCCTTGAGAAAAATTATTTAAAATCAACGTCTTTGAGTCCTTCAAAAATCCGCGTTAAACTCTCTTTGGGACCCTGAGAAAAAATTCTTTAAGAACTTCACGTTAAAAGGTAACTGGGTCCTTGAGAAAAATTCTTTAAACAATCCTCGTTGAGAAATTTTTTTAAAAAAATCCAAGTTTACGAAGCTCTGGATCCTTGAGAAAACTCTTTAAAAATCCTCGTTTATGGGTCTTTGAGAAAAACTCTTTAAAAATTTTCGTTTATGGCTCTCTGGATTCTTGAGAAAATTCTAAAAAAGCCTCGTTTACGGGTCCTTGAGAAGAATTCTTTAAAAAATCCACGCAGGGTCCTTGAAAAATATTTTATACAAATGTATGCCCGAGCCTTCTAAAAATGCACATTTCCCAGCCTTCAATGTAAGGTCTCTGGACCCTCAAGAACTTCCAAAAGCCTTCTAGCCATAAAAGAGCTTCAAAAACCTTCTAGCCATAAAAGAGCTTTCCAGAAGGTCTTCAGTGTCCAGAAGAGCTAAAGAAGGTCTTCTGTGTCCAGAAGAGCTGCGGATGGTCTTCTGTGTCCAGAAGAGCTGCGGAAGGTCTTCTGTGTCCAGAAGAGCTGCGGAAGGTCTTCTGTGTCCAGAAGAGCTGCGGAAGGTCTTCTGTGTGCAGAAGAGCTGCGGAAGGTCTTCTGTGTCCAGAAGAGCTAATGAAGGTCTTCTGTGTCCAGAAGAGCTGCGGAAGGTCTTCTGTGTCCAGAAGAGCTGCGGAAGGTCTTCTGTGTGCAGAAGAGCTGAGGAGGGTGTTCTGTGTCCTGAAGAGCTGAATTAGTCCAATTTTTTTTTTTTAATATTTTTTACAGCACTAACGAAGACAGGGATTTTTTTAATTTTTCAGAGGAATCTATAGTTAGGACGTTGATTTTTTTTTGAAAAATTTTTGAGGATTATGGATGGCAGGAATTTTTTAAAAATATTTTTTGAAGTAATGGACTTTTAAAAATCATTTTCTGGAGACTATGAAGCATAGCATTTAAAATTATTTTTAAAGTACTATCGTTCTGAGGAAACTACTGTCCGGCCTTGGATTTTTTTGGATTTTTTTTCGTGGTTTTTGGATGACAGAAATTTTTTAAAAATGTTTTTTTAGGTCATGGGGTCTTTTAGGGGCCTATGAAGGACATGGCATTTTTAATTTTTTTTTGGAGGACTATAAGTGGGAATTTCACGGCGATTTTTTTTAATTTTCAGAGGAATCTATATTACGGACGTGGAATTTTTTTTATGAAAATTTTTTGAGGGCTATGGATGGCAGGAATTTTTTAAAAATATTTTTTGAGGTAATGGAGTTTTAAAAATCATTTTCTGGAGACTATGAAGTGTAGAATTTAAAATTATTTTCAAAGGACTATCTTTCTGACGTCGATTTTTTTTCTTATATTTTTGGATGGCAGGAATTTTTCAAAATATTTTTTTTAGGTCATAGGGTCTTCTAGGGGCCTATGAAGGCAATGACATGTTTAATTTTTTTAGAAGGACTATTTCGGGGATTTTTTTTTAAATTTTCACTGGAATCTATATTCCGGACGTAAATTGTTTCTGAAAAATGTTTGAGGTTTATGGATGGAAGGAATAAAATATTTTTTTTGAGGTCAGATTTAAAATTATTTTCAGAAGTCTGTGAGGGTAATTTTAGGGGGGATTTTTTTAATTGTTCAGAGGAATCTATTCTGAAATTTTTTTGAGAAAGACATTTTTTTATTTTATTTTAGAGGTTATTGAGTTTTTAAAAAATTCTTTTCTGGGGACTATGAAGGACATGACATTTTTAATTTTTTTGAAGGCGGAATTTTACATTATTTTTTTTTTTATTTTTTTAGAGGAATCTATGACGGGAATTAAAAAAAATATGTGATGGAGTTTTTTAATTACTTTGCTGGGGACTATGAAGGAAATTACATTTTTAGAAGGCTATGGATTTTGAAGATTTTTTTTTAAATAAGACGGGATTTTTTTTAATACTCTTTGGAATACATGGCTATTTTAAAGGACATCTCTGCCAGGAATCGTAGGTTTTCCGCTCTTCTACTAAAAGTTATCGCTATATAAAAGTAAGCATATCAGACCCAAGTAGGGTTGTGCCCTTTTTACCGCCAATTGCCACACCTTCATTGAAACTTTCCATCAACCCCCACCTTAAAGTTCAAAACGAAACTTTAATGAACAGTTTTGCCTCGTTAACAAAACGTTTACACTTGAAAATGGTCATAGTTTTTCATTAAAAGTACATCCGTCCATTCATCCATCCATCAATCAATCAGCCAACATTTTGCTGTAGCAATAAAACATTTTATTAAAACCCATTTTGTTTAGAGGACTCGGCCAGTGAATGATGAGCTGGCCAGGGAACTAGAATGCGTTCCGTTTCATTTTCCCCTCCCTGCCTCCCTCCCTGTGTCTGTGTCTGTTTTGGAGGGACACCTATCCATGTCAATGTGAGACAATGTTTGGTTATTAAAAACAAAGTTATTAGGCCAAAAGTGAACCGCAAAAGGTGAAATATATTTCAGCCAGCCAGGCAGGTCAGGCCAGGCAGGATGCTTCACTGCACACCAAGGGTGGTGTGGTCAGGACACCAAACACACACACACACACACACACACATAGTTTAGGTTGGAAGGTAGACTGACTGCCAGGGAGGGAGGATTTTATTGTTTTGTTACAAAACAATTGAATCTCCCTGATGTGTCCTAGACCAACCGAGGGATTTGTGTTCGTCTGTGTAATGAAAATATTTTAAGCCAAGAGTCGTTTAACTTTTGACTTAACACACACCCCAAGGTGATCTATGACAAACAATGGTTACATACACAAGCAAACTTTAAAAGGTTTTTTTTGAAAACCTTGACAGAAGCTCTTGTTTTTTCCAGAGGATATCCGAAATTTGGATATTAAAAAATCGTTTTATAAATGGATCACTTCTAAAATATTAAAAAAAATAAAATTTTTAGATTTTAAGAACTCATAGAAGACTTTGGCTAATAAAAGAGCTCAAGGATTTTTATGGCTATTTAGAAGAGTTGGAGGTCCCCTATGGCTCATTGCAGAGTTCAAGATTTTCCAGGGTTCCAAAAAAAAAAAAAAAAAGATGAAGGTCTCCTTTGTCTACTTAGAAGAGCTCAAGCTACTCTATAGCTCAATATAAATAATGGCAGTTTTCATTGTCTCACAGGGAGTCTAAATTTTTACAATCGAAAACCAGTAAAGAAAGTCCTAAAGTCGGGCGGGGCCGACTTTATGATACCCTACACCACTTTGCGAATTTAGTAGAGCTCCAGATAACAATTAAAAAATTTGATGGGAGAATTTAATCATATACGCTATGATTATAATAGTAATTTAAAGTTCAAAGGACTAAATATGCCGAAGCATTTGTACCTTTTAAATTCGGACATGTATTGCCCATTTGGTGCACAATTAATTTGAAATCAGATAAAGATATATATGTGGGAGCTATATTCAAATCTGAACCGATCTCGATAAAATTTGGCAAATATATTTCTGAGCTGCATTTGATATATTTCCCTGAATATCGTTGTTACAGAGTGCATATTACGGCTGTGGGTAACAAATATAACAAATCGGATGAACAAGTATATATGGGAGCTATAGCTATATCTGAACCGATCTTCATCAAATTTGACATACAAGCTTCTAGACTCAATTCGGTCGTTAGTGCCAAATTTCATCCCATTTGAGCAAATATTAGACGTATGGTGCACAATAAAAGGTAAATCGGACGAAGTTATATATGGGAGCCATATCCAAATCTGAACCGATCTCGATAAAATTTAGCAAAGGTATTTCTGAGCTTCATTTGATATATTTCTCCAAATATTGTTGTTACAGAGTGCATATTACAGCTCCGGAGGACAAAAATAACAAATCGGATGAACAATATATATGGGAGCTATAGCTATATCTGAATCGATTTCGATCAAACTTGGCATACTTATTTTCAGGTCTAATTTGGTTGTATGTGCAAAATTCCATACTATTCAGGCTGATATTACACGTTTGGTATACAACAAAAGGCAAATCGGACGAAGATATATATGGGAGCTGTATCTCATTTTTCACCGATTATCTCCAATTTTAATAAGTTTTGTCCTCGGGCCAAACAAATGTTGTTTGGAAAATTTCATCTCAATTGGATAATAAATGCGACCTGCATTTTGTTCACAAGAATATATGGACAGACGGACGGACTGACATGCATAAATCAACTCAGAAAGTGATTCTATGGAAATCCTCAAAAGTAACAATGGGTCTATCTCGCTTCCTTCTCCATGTTACGTATAAACATTGCATACTTTAAGGCGCTTAAATCTCTTTGAATTTATTTTGAAATTTTCATATCATGCGACCTTTCACATGCCATTAATTGACAGAGTTAATTAAATCTATACCCTTTAGCCCCATTACCCCTCTCCCTTTGTCTCTTCATTTATCTATGTCTCTACTTACAGCCCGGCAGTCTGTACTGTACTGCCTCATTATTTGCAAACATTTACACAATTAACAATATGTAATCACCGAATGTGTGTATAAACATATATAGCGTCAATGAGGCAATGGCTGTAATGTTTTTTGCTTAAGCGCCTAAAAGTAGACAAACAAAATGGTTAATTTCTAAAAGCCCATTCATGCTATGCTTTGAATGGCGTACGTATTTCTCTTACGGGATGAGTTGTATGTAAATTCATTATCAGCCTAAAAACACGCTAAATGTTTGAAGGCCAGGGAGGACATTTCGTTTTGGAAAAAAATATTTGCATAATTTTCTGTTACAGCCCCCCTTTTTAATCAAAGGAGTATAGGAATCCTGTGCCATGAAAGGAATAACTGCCACTTTTAAATGATTTGAAAAACTAAGGACTATTCTGGCTTTCCCCGGGGAAATTTACAAAAAGAGAATTGATTTTATGCCATAATCCGGAATAAAATTTTAGCAAAAAATTCTAACTCTTCTATTTCAGAACTGGAATAGTCGCCATTTTTTTCCACCGTTCAGGCATTTTTTAACCTAAAAAAGTTAATATTTTACTACAACTTTCTTTGCCCTTCATTTGCTGCTGCTTTATTTTTTTGTAGCTCTTCCTCTTAACTTCCACTTCCATAAAATGTTGTTGTAGCTGAGAGAAAAAAAGCACGCACAACATTATGTTGAGAAGCCGGCAGCCGCTACATTTTAAGATTTATTTGACAGCTAATAAATTTAACACATACTTAGACGCACACACACACCTCTACACTCACACATCTGAATGTTGAAGTGGCATATCTTCCCACCAAATAACACGCCTTCGCTACGAGATAGGAAGCTAGTGTTCACGTACGAAACGTCACTGGAAAGGATGTGGAGGATACAAAAACGCATATACGTTTTACACACACCATTAGCATTCGCAGAGCCATCACATTAGCACGTCCTAGAATTTTAGTTTAAATACTTATCGAACGTTTGGATGGCGGCTCATGCACACAAGTTTAAAAAGAAAGCTACAAAAAAAAATAGAAGACCAGCATCTCTTCTACGAGCCATAGACGACCAGCAGCTCTTCTACGAGCCATAGACGACCAGCAGGCATTCTATGAGCCATAGACGACCAGCAGGTCTTCTATGAGCCATAGACGACCATCAGGTCTTCTATGAGCCATAGACGACCAGCAGGTCTTCTATGAGCCATAGACGACCAGCTGATCTTCTATGAGCCATAGACGACCAGCAGCTCTTCTATGAGCCATAGAAGACCAGCAGCTCTTCTATGAGCCATAGAAGACCAGCAGCTGTTCTATGAGCCATAGAAGACCAGCAGCTCTTCTATGAGCCATAGAAGACCTTCAGCTCTTCTATGAGCCATAGAAGACCAGCAGCTCTTCTATGAGCCATAGAAAACCAGCAGCTCTTCTATGCGGACATAAAAGACCAGCAGCTCTTCTATGAGCCAAAGAAAACCAGCAGCTCTTCTATGCGGACATAAAAGACCAGCAGCTCTTCTATGCGGCCATATAAGTTATAGGGCTCCTCTATGAGCCACAGAAGACATAAGGATCCTCTATGAGCCATAGAAGTTCTAAGGCTCCTCTACATGCTTTGGAAGCCCTTTAGCTTTTCTTTAAGCCATAGAAGCCTTAGGGCTCCTCTTTGAGCCTTAGAAGCCCTTAGGCTTTTCTTTAAGCCATAGAAGCCCTAGGGCTCTTCTATGAGCCATAGAAGACCTTCAGCTCTTCTATGCGGCCATAGAAGACCTTCAGCTCTTCTATGCGGACATAGAAGACCTTCAGCTCTTCTATGCGGCCATAGAAGACCTCCTGCTCTTATATAAACCATAGAAGACAAGCATCTCTTCTATGAGCCATAGAAGACCTTCAGCTCTTCTATGAGCCGTAGAAGACCTTCAGGTCTTCTATGAGTCACAGAAGACCCGCAGCTCTTCTATGAGTCACAGAAGACCCGCAGCTCTTCTATGAGTCACAGAAGACCCGCAGCACTTCTATGAGCCATAGAAGACCTTGAGCTCTTCTATGAGCCATAGAAGACCTTGAGCTCTTCTATGCGGTCATAGAAGACCTTGAGCTCTTCTATGCGGTCATAGAAGACCTTCAGCTCTTCTATGCGGTCATAGAAGACCTTCAGCTCTTCTATGCGGTCATAGAAGACCTTCAGCTCTTCGATGAGCCATAGAAGACCTTCAGCTCTTCTACGAGCCACAGAAGACCTTCAGCTCTTCTATGGAGCCATAGAAGACCTTCAGCTCTTCTATAGAGCCATAGAAGACCTTCTTCTATAGAAGACCTTCAGCTCTTCTATGGAGCCATAGAAGGCCTTCAGCTATTCTATAGATCCATAGAAGACCAGCAGCTCTTCTATGAGCCATAGAAGACCTTGAGCTCTTCTATTAGCCATAGAAGACCTTGAGCTCTTCTATGCGGCCATAGAAGACCTTCAGCTCTTCTATGCGGACATAGAAGACCTTCAGCTCTTCTATGCGGCCATAGAAGACCTCCTGCTCTTATATAAACCATAGAAGACCAGCATCTCTTCTATGAGCCATAGAAGACCTTCAGCTCTTCTATGAGCCGTAGAAGACCTTCAGGTCTTCTATGAGTCACAGAAGACCCGCAGCTCTTCTATGAGTCACAGAAGACCCGCAGCTCTTCTATGAGCCATAGAAGACCTTGAGCTCTTCTATGAGCCATAGAAGCCCTTGAGCTCTTCTATGAGCCATAGAAGCCCTTGAGCTCTTCTATGAGCCATAGAAGCCCTTGAGCTCTTCTATGAGCCATAGAAGACCTTGAGCTCTTCTATGAGCCATAGAAGCCCTTGAGCTCTTCTATGAGCCATAGAAGACCTTCAGCTCTTCTATGAGCCATAGAAGACCTTGAGCTCTTCTATGAGCCATAGAAGACCTTGAGCTCTTCTATGAGCCATAGAAGACCTTGAGCTCTTCTATGAGCCATAGAAGACCTTGAGCTCTTCTATGAGTCATAGAAGACCTTCAGCTCTTCTATGAGCCATAGAAGACCTTGAGCTCTTCTATGAGCCATAGAAGACCTTGAGCTCTTCTATGAGCCATAGAAGACCTTGAGCTCTTTTATGAGCCATAGAAGACCTTGAGCTCTTCTATGAGCCATAGAAGACCTTGAGCTCTTCTATGAGCCATAGAAGACCTTGAGCTCTTCTATGAGCCATAGAAGACCTTGAGCTCTTCTATGAGCCATAGAAGTCCTTCAGCTCTTCTACGGATCATAGAAGACCTTGAGCTCTTCTACGGACCATAGAAGACCTTGAGCTCTTCTATGCGGCCATAGAAGACCTTGAGCTCTTCTACGGACCATAGAAGACCTTGAGCTCTTCTATGCGGCCATAGAAGACCTTGAGCTCTTCTATGCGGCCATAGAAGACCTTCAGCTCTTCTATGCGGCCATAGAAGACCTTGAGCTCTTCTATTCGGCCATAGAAGACCTTCAGCTCTTCTATGCGGCCATAGAAGACCTTCAGCTCTTCTATGCGGCCATAGAAGACCTTCAGCTCTTCTATGCGGCCATAGAAGACCTTCACCTCTTCTATGCGGCCATAGAAGACCTTCATCTCTTCTGTGAGCCAGCTCTTCTATGAGCCATAGAAGACCTTCAGCTCTTCTGTGAGCCAGCTCTTCTATGAGCCATAGAACACCTTCAGCTCTTCTATGAGGTATAGAAGACCTTCAGCTCTTCTATAAGCCATAGAAGAACTATTGTTCCTCTATCAGCCATAGAAGCCCTAGGGCTACTCTATGAGCCATAGAAGCCCTAGGGCTCCTCTATGAGCCACAGAAGACCTAGGGCTCCTCTATGAGCCACAGAAGACCTTGAGATCTACTATTAGTCATAGAAGACCTTGAGCTCTTTTATAAGCCATAGAAGACCTTGAGCTCTTTTATAAGCCATAGAAGACCTTGAGCTCTTCTATGAGCCATAGAAGACCTTGAGCTCTTCTATGAGCCATAGAAGACCTTGAGCTCTTCTATGAGCCATAGAAGACCAGCAGCTCTTCTATGGGCCATAGAAGAGCTCACGGGCTTCTATGAGCCATAGAAGACCTTGAGCTCTTCTATGAGCCATACAAGCCCTTGGCTCTTTTATGAGCTATATAAGAGCCATAGAAGACCTTGAGCGCTTCTATAAGCCATGGAAGACCTTGAGCTCTTCTATGGCTCATAGAAAAATCCTATTGTTTTACTTTCACTCCCAATTTGTTACCGTTCGGCATAATTTAGTTCTACTTGTTAGCCTTGTGGGAGAATGGGGACTCTTTCCTGTCCTGGATTGTAGGATATGTATTTAAGATTTTTTTCCGAATTAAAATAAAATTTGGAAATTGGGAAATTTATCTCTTACATGTATAGCACAATGTATATCTGTTGTTTATATGTTTGTTTTCCCTTTTTACGGGTCATATGCACGTAGCGTGGTCATGTGAGTGTGAGCGTGTTGCCACCCGCGCTTTTTTTCTCCGGCGAGTGCGTGAAAATGTTTTTTTTTTTTTTTTTGCCGGCCATAACTTAGTCGGGCATAAAAATTTTGCCAACGTTTGCAAATGACATTTGATTTCTTTTGCAGTTTACGTGCTTGAGATCTCCTCCATGCTTTCTAATACCATCATCAGCATCAGCGGGGCCTTTCATCTGCTCTCCGTGCTTTGTGTTTTTTTTTTGTTTAGTTATGTTTACAATACAACATTTTTGCTGGAACGAAGTGTGGGGGTACCACGAAGATAAAGTGGATATAAAACAAAACGACAGCCCGATATTCACACATGGCGCAGTTGGTGGGGAAAGGCAAAAACACAAAAGGAGAACACATGTTGACGTGTGATAATGTTTTTACAAGGGTCCAAAAACAAACACCATCAAAAGCAACAACAACAATAACAAAAACAATGGCAAATATCCTTTCAACATTTGCCATCCAACAAAATATGTCTTTACATGTGTGGCGAATACGTATTTCCCTTTTTTGATAAGCCTGCAGGATATATGGGCCTGATGTCCTTGTGCAGGGTTTTCTGGTCGGGGTGTGAAAATATTTCAAATTATTTATGTGTTATTTATGTGGACCAGCACTATTTTAATCTAATCACGTTTTGATAATGTAAAAAGTTTCCGGGTAATATTGAATCGGGGATGAGGGGTGATAGATTAGGGGCAGTTTTTGAATAATATTTGGTGGAACACAGAAAAAAACCGGAAAAATATTTTAATTAAACATAACTTAGGAGATTTGTGTGGGGGGTAAAGGGTGTAACATAAATTATCATGATCCTGACATGTTGTGATGGGTTAAAATAGAAATACTTTACTGAATGAGGAAGTAGAATGAGGAAGTGGTGGCCAAGAAGGTGTTAAAAGGAAATAAGGCGGAAATATTTTAAGAAAATAAATAATTATCTAAAAATGGAAATAAAAATTTTTATGACAAAAAAATTAGCTGGGGGGACCTAAAGGTCCTTAAAAAATAAAATTAAGGTTTGGCAGGCTAGAGGACCTTTAAAAGTTTCTCAAATATCTAGGTTTGGTAGTCAGAAGTCAAAAATATAATTAAAAAAAAAAAAAAAAAAACATTAAAGGAAACTTCCACGGCTGACAGCCTAAACAAATTACAAGAGCTTTTCTAAAGAATCCTAAAAGGTCCTTGAAAATATATTTCTAAAAAAAGTTCAAAAATTTCTAAAAAAAATTTAGTTGTGGCGATCTAAAGGTCCTTGAAAAAAATAAAGGTTTGTTAGGCTAAAGGACTTTTATAAGTTTCTCAAATATCTATGTTTGGTAGTCAGAAGTCAAAAATATAATAAAAAATACATTAAAGGAAACATCCACGGTTGACAGTCTAAAAAAATTACAAAAGCATTTCTAAAAAAAAATTTTTAAAAGGTCCTTGAAAATATATTTTCTTAAAAAAAAAATAAAAAATTTCTAAAAAAATTAGCTGTGCCGATCTAAAGGTCCTTGAAATAAAATAAAGGTTTGGTAGGCTAAAGGACCTTTATAAGTTTCTCAAATAACTAGGTTTGGTAGTCTGAAATCAAAAATATAATAAAAAAACATTAAAGGAAACATCCACGGTTGACGACCTAAAAAAATTACAAGGGCAGTTCTAAGAAATCCTAAAAGGTCCTTAAAAATATGTTTTCTAAAAAAAATTAAAAAACTTTTCTAAAAAAAACAAAATTAGCTGTGGCGATCTAAAGGTCCTTAAAAAATAAAATTAAATTTTGGTAGGCTAAAGGACCTTTATAAGTTTCTCAAATATATAGGTTTTGCAGTCAGAAGTCAAAAATATAATAAAAAAAAAAAAAACATTAAAGGAAACATTCACGGGTGACAGCCTAAAAAAATTACAAGAGCATTTCTATAAAATCCTAAAAGGTCCTTGAAAATATATTTTCTAAAAAATTTCTAAAAAAATTAAAAAAAAAAAATTCTAAAAAAATAAGCTGTGCCGATCTAAAGATCCATGAAATAAAATTAAGGTTTGGTAGGCTAAAGGACCCTTAAAAGTTTTCAAATATCTAGGTTTGGTAGTCAAAAGTCAAATTATAATAAAAAAAACATTAAAAAAATTACAAGAGCTTTTCTAAAAAATCCTAAAAGGTCCTTGAAAATATATTTTCTGAAAAAAATTAAAAAATTTCTAAAAAAATTGAGCTGTGCCCATCTAAAGTCCTTGAAATAAAATTAAGGTTTCAGAAGTCAAATTATGATAACAAAACATTAAAGGAAACATCCATGGCTGACAGTCTAAAAAAATTACAAAACTTTTCTAAAAAATCATTAAAGGTCCTTGAAATATATATTTTCTAAAAAACTTCTTAGGAAAGTGCTCTCCAAAAATACTCCTAAAAATATTGAAGAAAACATTGTTACCATATCTAGTCTTAATGTCCTTCAGCAGTAAAAAAATCCAAAAAGGCAGTAAATTTTTTTTGTAAAATAATTATAGAAGGTCCTTAAAAATAAAAGATTCTAAATATAGTTGAAATATTCTTAAATATCTCACGTTTATTGACCTATAAATTCTGTAAAAAAAAAAAATAATTTTTTAATACATATGGAAGGACCTTTAAAAGTAATCTTAAAAATCAATATTTGTTGTTCCAGAGATCCTTGAAAAAATATATTAAAAACAATGCTTGAAAGATGTTTGAAAAAAAATTCCTTAAAATCCCACGTTTATTAGTCTGCTGGTCCTTGGGAAAATCTACGTCTTTATAATAACTCTTTTTTATCCTTCGAGAACCATTTTTAAATATCAAAGCTTTTTTGGGCTAAAAAACCTCAAACAATTTTAAAAAAATTTGGTCCTTCAGTAGTAGTCTTAAAAAGTCGCTTATGCTCCTTGAAAAAATATTTTTTCAAGGACATCCAAAAGTGAATTTTTAGGTTGATGTTCTTAAAATGCACTTTTAGAGGTCCGTAATACTTAATTTTTTGAGGTCCTTGAAAGAATATTTTTAAAATATTTTATATATGAAAATATTTTTTCAAGGAACAAATGTGACTTCTTAAGACTACTACTGAAGGACCAAATTGTTAATTTGAATTGATTTTTTAAGGACTAAATGAAAATTTGTTAAGGTTTTTTTCTTGAAAGAATATTATTAAAATATCCATAGTTTGTCCTTAAAAAAAAATATTTAAAAAATCCAAATTTGGTTGAAGAAATATTCTTAAAAACACTTTGCAAAAATATTCCGGAAAGCTCTTTGGGACGCCCTAAAAAAAACGTATTTAAGAATCAACACATAGAGGCCAGGAGCTTATTGTATCTCAAAAATCTAATTTTCGTTGTGAAGAGGTCCTTGAAAATAAATATTAAAAATCTACTCTTGGTGGTCGGGAGGTCCTTGGAAAGTTATTTAAAAATGTCAACAATAAGCAAATAAAAAGGTCTTCAGGTCCTTAGAACAAAATTAATTATAAACTCTATGTTGGGTTGTGCTCTATTTGGTAGTACTGTGATCCATAGAAAGGAAAAATGATGTAGTGGTCTTTAAAAAAATTAATTCAAAAAGTCCACGTTACTGGTCTTAAGATTCGTGAAGAAATATTTTCAAAATCTACGTCTGGTGGTCTGTCGGTCCTTGGAAAATAAATTTACAAAAATCCAAGTGTGGAGGTCAAGAGGTCCTTGGGCATTCAGATAGTTTACGTTTATGGTTCAGAAGTCCTTGGAATAAATAATTATAAGAAAAAACCAACCCGTGGTTGTCCGAAGGTCCTTGAAATTTAGAGGTCCTTGCAAAAATTTATTAAAACCATCTACGAGAAGGTCCTTAAAAAACATTTTTAAAATTTTGAAGCACATGTTAATCATGTATTTAAAAGTTTCACGTTTTAGTTGAGCAGGTCCTTATATTAAAGAATTACAAGTTTGGTGGCCAAAAGGTCCTCAAATACAATTATTAACAAAACTTGCGTTGAAACTTGAAAATATTTATTTCAAAAACCTATGTGAGATCTAATGATCCCTCTAGATATACAGGGTGGATGAAAAAAACTGCCACCAACTTCAGACTGTTGTCATTACTAAGCCACTCGTCCGACAGCTGTTAAAATTATTCCCGTGACAGCTCATTATATTGTTTACAATCCTCGTACAAAAGCATTTTGGTGAGAATTTTCCAAAAAAAAGTTATTCGTGATGGAATTCAAGAGTTATAGTGTGATTTCTTTATATTTGGCTGGAAAAACACAAGTGGCTATCGTTAGAGCACTCCAGCATTTAAATGTGAATAAATCGTTTGTGTCTCGTACTCGTGATACTGGTAGCGTAGCCCGACGTCAAGGAAGTGGACGGAAGAAAACAGCAACGTCAGCCGAAAATGATTCGAAATGTAAAGAAGCGACTTGATCGAAACCCTCATCGCAGTGACCGTGATACTGGTAGCGTAGCCCGACGTCAAGGAAGTGGACGGAAGAAAACAGCAACGTCAGCCGAAAATGGTTCGAAATGTAAAGAAGCGACTTGATCGAAACCCTCATCGCAGTGACCGGAAAATAGCTCGTGAGCCGAACATATCGCAATATTCCTTTCGGCAATTATTGAAAAATGAATGGAGCTCGGGGTAAAGCCATTGAAATTCCAAAAAGTGCAAGAACTTACACCGCAACAGAAAGAAAATAGACTCAAAAGACCTATAGAGTTGCTTTGCTTGGCCGAAAGTTGCGAACTGCCGAATCTGGTTTTCTCCGATGAGAAAACATTCGTTGTCCAGCAGTTTGTAAACAAAAACACAGAAAATTATCGTGTTTACTTGCCAAAGAGGTCCGCTAAAAATGTGCACCTTCGATTGACCACCAGAACTCAAGCGCCGCCATAACAGCCGATGGTTGCACTCCGCTCATATAAATCGACCGTGGCATCAGAATAAATTTCGAATATTATCATGAAAATATTCTACAGGGTGTATTAAAGCTCGTATTAATCCCCAGTGGCATCGGAATAAATGCCGAGTATTATCCCGAAAATATTCTGGATGTTGTATTTAAGCCCTGGCCATGCAAACATTTTGGCCGCAGACCTTGGACATTCCCACAGGACTCACCACCATCGTACTTAGCACGCGCCACAAAAATGGTTACAAAATGAGGTTTCTCGCTTCATTTCCAGCGCACAATGGCCACCAAAAATTTCCGGATACCAATCCGTTGGACTATTGTGTATGGAGTATTTTGAAGAGCAAGGTTGAAATTAAAAACTACCAAAGTCTCGATCACCTTAAGCAAGCGCTTCGCCGGGAATGGGCCCATATACCGCAGAGCAATATTCGGGCAGCGCATGACGGTTTCATTGGCCGTTTGAAGCCCATATTTTGCGCCAAAGGTGACTAATTCGAAAAAGTCTAACCTTGGACATTCCAACAGGACTCAGCACCATAGCACTCAGCACGCGCCATCCAAAAATGGTTACAAATTGAGGTTTCTCGTTTCATTTCCAGCGCACAATGGCCACCAAAATCTCCGGCTACCAATCCGTTGGACTATTGTGTCTGGAGTATTTTTGGAAAGCATGGTTGGCACTAAAAAATACTAAAGTGTCGATCACCTTAAAGAAGCGCTTCGCCGGGAATGGGCAAGATACCGCAGAGCAACATTCGGGCAGCGTGTGACGGTTTCATTGGCTGTTTGTAGCCCATAATTTGCGCCAAAGGTGACTAATTCGAAAAAGTCTAAACTTATTCCAAAATTTTATGCTATTTCCGACGTTTTTTTGCTTTCATTCACTAAAATTAAAAAAAAACAAGTAAGCAAAGGCTACAGTCGAGCGGGGCCGACCGTTGAATACCCTACAACACTATAATAAACGATACAGTTTATATAGGCGAGATACTCGAAAGAATTCCACAAGATATTGTGACAAATAATAAAAGAAAACCATCAGGTTTCGTTCTCTAATTTTCGAATAATAGCAACTTAAACTAATTTGCTCATTTCCAATTTATTGGTAGATGTTGCACTTAAATGGTCTTCCTAGATCTGGAACCAATATTTCTCAAAGACCTATAATCTCTCAGAAGTGGCAAAAGATTAACATTTATTATTGGTTTCTGACTGAAACGCATCTATATGAGATACAGACATTTTACTATATTCTTCAATGAAATCAGCGTTAACGAAATAGTCAGAAGTGCGTCTTTCCTGTGTTTGTGAATTCTCCAAAAAGTTACTGGAATGGACATTTTCGTATTTTGTCTACAAAAATTGGCAAACTCCTTCACACATTGAATATTTTTGGATGGTCATCCAAAACTGCTTGGCTTTTGCAATGTCCGGTAACCCCCATTCAAATGTGCGTGAGGATCGGGCGATAATTACGACCTGCCGACAATTTTGCAGTTTTTTGGTCCATTTCAACCCCTAAATATATGGCGATCATCTCCAAAAAGAGTAGACTTCTATTCTGACCCTCATCTTATCCCCATGCAAAATTTCGTAAGAATCGGGCCATAAATGCGATCTGTATATGATATCCTGATATCCTAACTACTTAGTTTTGTTAGCTGTAGAAATATTACCAAATGTTAAATTCAAAGTGAAAATATGCCAAAAATATGACAAAATGGAAAAAATATGAGAAAATGTTACAAAATCAATATTTTCATCTTTAGAGAGATATTTGTATGCGTTTTTTAGACGTTTTTTCTTTCCTGCCAAGAGGCCATTCTGAATTAATGAGAAATGTCAGTTCAGCCGTTCTCGACATATATGAGATCTTTCAAGCATATCTTCTTTGATAGATATATATATCGCATATATTTGCTATATATTCGATTTTTTGGATCTTAACATCAATGTAAAGATCAGAAGTAACCTTGTCATGGCTTTGTGATTTCACCGGGATTTAAAATATTCGCGGTTTAATGAAAAATTTTGAATTTTTTCAACAAAAAAGATATGGTTTATTTTACCCGCTAAATATTATCCGATCACAACCCAAATTGGTAGGCTTCTTCCCCGCCCTAAACTCTAGCTACATGCGAAATTCCGCGTTGATTGGTCTATAATTGCGACCTGTATAGCTACTGCAAAATCCGACATATTTTCGGTATTTGGTCCATTTCAACCCCTAAACATTTGGCGATCATCTCCAAAAGCAATAGGGTTCTATTCTGACCCTAGCCCCACCTCCATTCTAAATTTCGTGAAGATCGGGCCATAATTGCGACCTGCAGAGTGATTACAAATTAACATGGACAGACGGACAGACGGACGGACATACATAGCTAGATCGGCTCAGCTCGGCGAGATAGGAAGATCCATATATACTTTCCTATGTGGGAAATCAATATTTCGTGGTGTTACATAAGTTTTGGCCCAATCAAACTTATAATACCCCCAACACATAGTGTTGTAGGGTATAATTAAAAATGATGGTGTTTGACTTTGTTGGAATTTTTTATCTCACCCTGTACTATCACATACAATTCAAAAGGCCCTTGAAAAGTTTTCTTAAAAAAATCTAAAGTTTCTATAAAAATTTTTTCCCTAACAAATCATAGAGAGCCTTGAAAAAAGGATACTAAAAATGAATTTATTGTGGTCTAAGTTTTTGTATATTCTTATGAAATTATAAATTAAATTTTGGTCTGAAGGTCCTTTAAACATATTTAAAAAAAAATCCAACTTGAGTGGTCTTAATGTCCTTGAAGGAAAAATTTATTTAAATTTTTTTTGCCTGAACATCCTTAAAAAAATTTTTAAAAATCCTTGAATAACATATTTTTTAAAAAATCTAGATTTGGTTTAAAAATGACTGGGAATACTTTAAAAAATATTCTAAAATAAATACTTAAGGCCATTGAATAAATTAAATATTCAAGCTTTGAAAAACGATTTATAAACTACTCAAGCGTGGTGAACTGAAAGTCCTTGTAATTTTTTTTTTTATTCAACGTTTACTCTTCTTCAGATCATTTTTTTTGCTTCCGGAACTCTGAATGTTTGAATGAAATATTTGTTAAATCCGCGGTTTTTGGTCTAAAAGTGTTATTTTTAATCCTTGCCTGGCGCTCCTTGCTTTTCAAATCCCTGTTTGATCCAAGTTTGGTGACCTATTTCTTAGAAAAAAATCCTTCAAAATATTTTAATTTTTTTATAAATTTTATTTAATAAATATTTTTTTTGTACAACAACAAAATAAGAAAAATATTTAAAAATTCGGTTAATTCGTTTTGGCACGGTTTTGTTTTCATTAAAAATTAAATTGGAAATTCGTTATAAATTAAAAAAGAGTGGGGGGGAGAAGGAAGAGGAGTAGAAAAAATAATTACTAATTTTTAAATGCACCGCCATGATAGGTGAAAATCTCCTCAAGGACTTAAAACTAAAAATAATTTTTATTTTTTAAAAATTATATTTTTTCAGAATCTCAGTTTACTCCTCTTTTCCCTTCGTCAGATCTGCTGCCGCCTTCAGAGGCACCCCCTTGTCATCGATTTCTACGGATGGTACCAGGGGCGGCTTGAAACCATATTCCATGTGCAGATTCATACCAAAATCTGGGCTACGCTTTAGGCTGTGGCCATTGCGCCAACGCTGGAACTCATCATAGTTCCCCTTAAAGCCCGGCACAGTGGGACGTTTGCTGTGCTCGGCCACAGCAATGGACGATGAGGCGGAGAGATCCAGCGGCAGGGTGTTGTAGTCATATTGATACCGAGCCCCCACATCCCAGCTGGGACCCAATGGCGGTGGTGGTGGGGGCTTCAAATCGAAACGTATGTCACTTATTTTGGCTGGATGTTTGGTGGTTGGCTTGGAGGCCTGATATTTGGGTTTCGAGGCCAAGGGTGAGGTTTTATAGGCCTGGGTCATTTGCGGTACCAGTTTCTTGAGCATTTTGGCATAGTAGGCCTGCAGGATTTTGGTGGGTATGCGGGCCAGTGTGGACGAGGATTGAGGCCATGCGCCCGAGGCACTTCCGCCATATGGCGCCGAGGGTGGATAGTGGCCATGCCCATAGAGGGGAGAGTAAATGGGATTGGGATTTGGAATGTGTAGGGCCACAGGTATTTTTATGGGTATGGCCACGGGGAGATCCACATATTTTTCGACAATTTTCTCCACGGGTTTTTCAACAATTTTCTCCACCTCCACGGGGACGTGTTTTTCGACAACCTTTTCGACGACTTTTTCAACGGGATATGGTACGGGCTTTTCAACTATGGTTTCTATGGGCACTGGGCGATCTATGAAGTGTTGGAAGTGCACAGGCACCGGAATGGGTTCGGGTACGGCATAGGGTATGTGGACATGTTTCTCGATGACCTCCTGCAGCACCAGGGGACCCTGATAGGGTTGATGGTGTTCCGGTCGTAGGGCATAGGGAATTTGGATTTGTGGTGCAGAAGGGTGTGGAGGGGGAGGAGGAGCTTGGTGGCCCTCCTCTACATGACCACCTGCTTGGGGGTTATGGTGATGATGCTGGTGATGTTCTGCTTCATGATGCTGCTGAACCTCAACCTGTTCATGTTCCTGATAAGAATGATTTACTTCCTCTTGGTGTACCTCTTCCTGGGTTTGGCTCTGGACATACTGCCCTCCCTTGGCCGAGGGCGTCTCCACAATGTGACTTTCCTGTACGAGATTTGATTGTTGTATGGGACCAATATCTATGAGGGACTGCGCCGGATCCAGGGCATGCTGCTCCTCAATCAAGGAGGCTGCCTGCTCATACTCCTCATGGGCAACATGAATGGGATTTTGTGACAGAGACACATAATCCTGGGCCGGAGGGGTTGGATGTTGGGGCTGATGATGTTCGGGGGCTAACCTCTCCCCATATTTCTGTTCCGGATAAATGGTCTCATGCTGCTCGATTAGCCGACCATCTTTTTCGGTGATGAGTTTGTTGTGGATGTTAATGGATTTTTGGACCTCCACAAAGGTATAGCCTCCGCCGCCACTGGGCTTGGGATTGTCCTCAGATTCCTGGGGTTGATGGTCATGTTCGACAACAGGTTCCGGCTCAGGGTGGGGTTGAGGCTGTGGCTGTGAGGGAGCCTGGGAGTGAAGGGCCTCATAGACAAATTCCTGGGGACTCTTGTGGGGATTGTAGGGTCCCAAATATTGTTCCTGGGGTTGCTGTACCTGATGCTGTTCCATCTGTTCCTCCTCCCGCTTTTGCGGACCCTGCATGGTTACAAACACAAAATTGTAGGGGGTGACAGATTGGGGTTCCGGATTCTCTGCATGTCCGACTGTTTCATAGGCCTCCTTGTCACTCACCTGGCCGCTGTTCGTAATTGAGGTGTGTAACTCCGAAGACTCATGATGCTCCTCATATTGGGGCTGATACTCCGGCCGCACTCGCTCATATTTGACAAACTGCAACTGGGCTGCGGGAGGCACCGTCTGGATATGACTCTCCGGCATTTGTTCATAATGGAAGTTACCCTTCGGCACTGGCGGGGGGTTGGGGTTCTGGGAGAGAACTGGTTTGAAATTTTTCAGGAACTTCCTGGAAGGAGCCTCCTCCAGGGAATTTTGTATCTGCTTTGCCTGCTCCACAAATGCCTGATAGGATTGATATCTCGGCTGGGTGGCCTGTTCCTGTTGCTTTTCCCGTTCCAGTAATTTTTCCGTTTCCTCCTGGGCCTTCCTCAGCTTATCGTCATGGATAATGTGGACATTGACCGAGTGAGTAGGTCCCTCGGAATATGTGACACTTTGGGCCGGATCCTGATAGACTGCCTGGGCAAAGTTTTGAGTCTCTGCTATTTGATTATCATCCTGCGGAGCATCCACAAAATCATCCGAGGAATTGTCATTCAGAATGACAATTGGGGCCTTGGAGCCGGAAGTTGAGTTGCCATTGGTGGCATTGTCATCATCTGGATTTACGAGGAGACTTGGCAGCACCGAGGCCTCCTTGGCAGCACGATTTATACGCAGCAGCTCCTCTTTACTAATGGAATTGCTGCCATCCCGAAAATCTTCAGAGGAGGACTTGCTGGCAGAAGGGTCGCCCAGGAATTTCTCCACCACAATTTCCACATGACCCGGACTCGTTTCCCTTCTTGTCTCCCGGGTCATGGTCACAAAGGTAGAGATTATCGTGGAATTTTCCGGCGCAGTCTTTTGGGATTCCGATATTTCCTCCAGTTTTGGCTCAAACGGAATGAGGGTTTTGGATATTTTAGGCCATTCGCCAGGAGTTTCCTCTTCCTTTCTGGATTTTGTGGCAGGTTTTTTGGTAGTCGTTGAGGTTTGAAAGGATTTGGGAGGTCTTCTTCGAGAAGATTTTCCCCGAGGTTTTCTGGTGGTGGTAGATAGTGTTTTTGAAGGAGCAGTTGTAGTTGTGGTAGTAAAGGAAGGCTTTTTCGTTGTTGTTGTAGAGGGAGCTTTTGTTGTTGTTGTTGTAGAGCGTGTTCTTGCTGTTGTTGTTGTAGAAGGAACTTTCCTTGTTGTGGTACTCCTTCTGGTTGTCGTTGATGTGGTTGTAGTGGGAGTTGTTGTCTCAACTTCCTCCTGAACCTGTTGCTCTCCTTCTTCCTCCTCTCCGGATTGAGTTTCAAAAGCAATAGCCAGTGGATCATTGTAGACTTTCTCTTTTTGCACAATTCTGGCATGGAATTCCCTGCCCTTCAGCGGTCTATCCGTTGGCATTGGTTTGAAGGGTATCAACATTTCAATGGAAGCCAGTTCTGCACTCTTCTCAGGCATGGGTTTGAAGGGTGTAGGGGTAGATTTCATGGCCACCGTGGGTGATGGAGTTGCTGGCAAGGATCTCTGGACTTCGGGTGGTATATAAACGGGATGGACTTGATGCTCGATGACAGGATTGGAAATAAATTCGGGTGCAGAGTTTGGAATTTCGTGAGGTACTTGATGTAAATGGGGCTGCAGGTGTTCCAGATATTCTTGGGGTATTTGATGTTCCAAATGCCCTTCGTGTTCCTGGGGTATTTGGTAAACCAGGTGTCCCTGGTGGTCCTGCTGTTGTTGCTGTTCATCAGCCGGATAACTAAACTTGAAAATATCCGAAAATCCTATGGGAAATAGATTTGTTAGGACCTCATTAATGGTGGATTGTTTTTTGGGTTCGGGCGGCCGTGACTTTTCCTCTGCCGGATCATTGTAATCCAAATCGAAGGGTATATAGGCATTTGTCGAAGTGGCAAGTGGTGCAATGAGCTCTATGTGGGCCGAAACTTCATCCAAGGGCTCGACCTGAAAATGAGAGAGAGAGAGAAAATAAGACATAAATGTAAAAGAACGTAAGCCAGAATTTGTACCAAATATGGTAGTATATGGTACTAGTACGTATTTAGAAAAAAACGCAGCCTTATATCTTGCCTAACCTCCAAGACTGATACTAGTGAAAAATTTAAAAATGAGGGACATTCGAGATCCCCTTAATAGCCTCAGAAGTCCTTCTAGGCCTTCTATAGCCACAGAAGAAATTCAAGGTCTCTATAGTCACATGAGACGACTTTTGAGGTCATCTCTAGTCACAGATGACCTTCGAATGTTTTTATAGACTCTAAAAGTCGTTGAGGTTTTCTAAAGCCTCAGAAGGTCTTTAATATCCTCTGGAGACTTGCGAGGTCTTTTAGAGAGACAGAAGAGCTTTGAGGTCTTCTATAGCCACCTTAGACCTTCTAGGTTTTCTATAGCCTCAGAAGACCTTTGAATTCTTCTTTAGCCTCAGAAGACATTAAAGTTTTTCTATAGCCTTAAGAGACCCTAGAAGTTCTCTATAGCCAAAGAAGGCATTTGAGGTCTTCTATAACCTCAGAATACCTTCCAGTTCGTATGTAGCCTCAGAAGACCTTTTAGGTTTTTTATAGCCTCAGAAGATTTTTTATATCTTTAATAGCCAAAGGAGACCTGCGAAGTCTTTTAGAGCCACAGAAGACCGTTGAGGTCTTCTTTAGCTAAGAAAGACTTTTGATGTTTTCTATAGCATTAGAGGACCTTTGAAGACTTCTCTAGCCTCAGAAGGCATTTAAGGTCTTCTATAGCCTCAGGAGACTTGCGAGGTCTTTTAGAGAGACAGAAGACCTTTGAGGTCTTCTATAGCCTCAGAAGATCTTTAAGGTCTTCATTATCCTCTGGAGACTTACGAGGTCTTTTAGAGAGACAGAAGACTTTGAGGTCTTCTATAGCCTCAGAAGACGACTTTTTAGGTCTTTGATAGTCACAGATGACCTTCAAGGTCTTCTATAGCCTTATAAGATCTTTAAGGTCTTCAATAGCCTAAGGAGACCTGCGAGGTCCTTCAGAGCCACAGAACACCGTTGAGGTCTTCTTTAGCCTCAGAGAATCTTTGAGGTCTTCAATAACCTCATGAGACCTGAGAGTACTTTTATAGCCACTGAAGACATAAGAGGTCTGCTATAGTCACAGGAAACCTTTGAGGTCTTCTATGGCCTCAGAAGACTTTCGATGTTTTCTATAGCCCCAGAAGGCCTTCGGGGTTATCCTTAGCCTTAGAAGACCTTCGAGGTTTTCTCTCCTCACAGAAGATAATCATTAGGGTCATCTATAGTCACGGAAGACCACTTTTGTTGTCTTCTATAGTAACAGGTGACATTCGAGGTCTTCTATAGCCTCGGATGGTCTTTTAGGCCTTCAATAGCCTCAGGAGACCTGCGAGTACTTTTATAGCCACATAAGTTCTTTGAGGTCTCTAATAGCTTCAAGAGACCTTCGAGGTCTTCAATAGTCACAGAAGATCTTCAATAGCCTCAGGAGATCTAAAATTTTTATTATGGCAACAGAAGACCTTTTAGATCTTCTATAGCCACAGAAGAGCTACGAGGTCTTCTATAGCCTCAGTAGACCTTCCTGGTCTTCTATAGTCACTGAAAACGACCATCGAGTCCTTCTATAGCGACAGAAGGCTGTAGAGGTCTTCATAGCCTCAGAAGACATTTGAGGTTTTGTAGGGCCACAGAAGGTATTCGAGGTCTTCTTTAGGTCACAGAAAAATTTTGAGGACTTTTATAGCCTCAGAAGACATTTGAGGTTTTCTATGGCCACATAATTCTTTCGAGGTCTTCTTTAGCCTCAGTAGTCCTTCGAGGTCTTCTATGGCCACATAAGGCCTTCTTTAGCCTCAGTAGTCCTTCGAGGTCTTCTATAGTTACAAGAGACTTTCGATGTGTTCTATAGCCACAGAATACCTTTGAAGTGAAAAGACTTGAAAAGACATTTGAGGTATTTTGTAGCTACAGAAGATCTTTCAGGTCTTCGGAAGCCACCGGAAACTTTTGAGGTGTCCAAAGGCGGTTGAAGATATTTAAGGGTATTTGTAGGTCTAAAAATAGGATGTATAGAGAATTTAATATTTTCTAATCTTTGGTCCGTGCTGCCTTGAAAATGCTAAAATTTCAATAGCCTTAGGAGATTTGCGAGGTATTCTATAGTTACATGAGACTTTTGATGACTTCTTAGTCACAGGAGACCTTCAAGGTCTTCTATGGCCGCCAAAGACTGTCGAGGTCTCACAAGACATTTGAGATCTTCTTTAGCCTCAGTAGTCCTTCAAGGTCTTCTATGGCCTCAGTAGTCCATCGAGGTCTTCTATAGCCTCAGAAGAATTTCGAGGACTTCTATAGCCTTAGAAGACATTTGAGATCTTTTATGACTATAGAAGTCTTTCGGCGTCTTCTATAGCCTCAGAAGACCTTCGAGGTCTTCTATGGCCACATAAGTCTTTCGAGGTCTTCTTAAGCCTCAGTAGTCCTTCGAGGTCTTCTATAGTTACAGGAGACTTTCGATGTCTTCTATGGAGTCTTTTTTAGCCTCAGAAGACATTTAAAATATTCTGTAGCCTCAGAAGATCGGAAGCCACCGGAAACTTTTGAGGTCTCCAAAGGCCGTTGAAGACATTTGAGGGTATTTGTAGGTATAAAAAGAGGATGCGTAGAGAATTTAAGATTTTCTAATCTTTGGTCCGTGCTGCGAGGTATTCTATAGTTACATGAGACTTTCGATGACTTCTATAGTCACAGGAGACCTTCAAGGTCTTCTATGGCCGCCAAAGACTTTCGAGTTCTCAGAAGACATTTGAGGTCTTCTTTAGCCTCAGTAGTCCTTCGAGGTCTTCTATAGCCTCAGAAGACCTTTCTGTAGTTACTGGGGACTTTCGATGTCTTCTATAGCCACAGAAAACCTTTGAAGTCATTTATAGCTTCAGAAGACATTTTAGGTATTCTGTAGACTGAGAAGATTTTTCGAGTCTTGGGAAGCCACCGGAAACTTTTGAGGTCTCCAAAGGCGACATTTGTAGGTATAACAAGAGGATGTATAGAGAATTTAAGATTTTTTTAATCTTTGGTCCCTGAAACAAATGTTGCCTTGAAAATTCTAAAATTTCTGGTCCATGAGAAGCAATATTTCGAAAAAATTCCCTATCCTGCCAGAAAGTCCTGAAAATCAGGATTCTTGGACCTTGAAAAAATATCTCTTTTATTTTTCATGATTTCCTCTATCTGATATTTATTCAGATGCTATTAATACCTTAACAATGCTATCCCTACACACAACACCTCCCAACATTCTGTACCCTTCCCCAAAATGTTTCCCTATTTTCCAAAAGTAAAACATGTGAAACCGTTGACACCTATTGCCACTTTCATGACATTCTCGATTCGAATTTAAATAACAACATGTCCCATATTTTCCAATTCAAAGTGTTCGAACCACAGCAACAACACGTTTTGACAGTCAAAACAAGCCAATCTGACAATCAGCCAACGACTGACGACTTTTATCCCTTTGTGTTGGGTTCCCCAAATTTAAATTTCCCTCAAGGGGTAGAGGGAGAGAGAGAGAGGGAGGAAAAATGTTAAGCAATGTCAGTTGCTAAAATTGAAATTCTTACCTTTTTCGAGTCCTCTTCGCTTTTGTTGTTGTTGTTGTCGGATTCGTTTGAAACATTTATTAAATGTTTTTGGGATTGTTGCGTGTCACCGCCAACATCCACAGCGGCAGCGGGGCTTGTAGCTCCCTCAGCCGCCCCAGTTTCATTTCTATCGGGTTGGCGACTTTGACGTTGTTGCTGCTGCTGTTGCTGTTGCAGCTGTTGACGACGTTGTTGCTGTTGCCTCAAAATATTCTGGAGCTGCTGTTGATGATATTTTTGCTCCTTCTTTTGCTGGTCCTGTTGATCCTTTTGATGTTTTGTCAGTTGTTGATGCTGTTGTTGTCGTTGTTTCTTGTGCTGCTGCTGACGTTGCTGATTTAATATAAAACTTGCCAAAGTGGTTGATGTCACATTCAGAGGTGGCTGTAAGGGCAGCAACGATGTTGTTGTTGTTACGTGGGCATTATTCAATAGCTTCTTGGTGTTAACTTTGCCCAGGTTTTTGTTGCTACTGTTGCTGCCACTCTTCTCATTATGTGTGTTGTCGACTGCCAAGCTGCTGGCATTGGCCGTTCTTGTTGTTTCGTTGTAATCTGCCACCGATGTTGCCAGGACTATTGTGACAGGTCGTGCCGACTTCGTTGCCGTTGATTTCGTAACAACAACCGTTCGCTTGGGTGTTGATGGTGTAACAACATATGTTGTTTCCGTTTTGGTGAGCGTTATCAGGGTGGTGAGCAGGAGCAGAATACTGACAATAACAGTTGGTATTAGAAATTTTCGTAACATTGCCACTCTGTGGAGAGAGGGAGAGAATAAGAAAAAAAGAGAGAGAGAGAGGAAGTGAGTGAGAGAAGAATAGAAAAAGAAGGAAATATTCAATGAAAAGATTTGCAAAAATTGGAAAAATGTTACATGTTCTGGTGGAAGTTCGGAAAATTCATGTTCCTGGGGTTTCGTATGCAAACTAATGTGTGAAAAGTTCTGGGCTTGTCATTAGGTGGTGAGTGGGTGTGTGTGTGTGTGAATTATTTATCCCTCCAAGTAATGTGTGGGAAACATGTTAGAACATCTGGTGTGATCCGTAGTATAGTAATATAGATATAATTTATTTCAAGGTTTTACAACGAAATTGTAAGAGGGTCTTACGTGGTTACAGAAGAGCACAAAGCCCTTCTGAAGCTATAGAAAGCCTTAAATGTCTTCTGTGGCTTTTGGAGACCCCAAAGGTCTTCTGTGGTTGTAGAAGACCTTAAGAGTCTTCTGTGACTGTAAAAGAATTTGCAGGCCTCCTGTAGCTAATTAAGATCTAAAAGATCTTCTGAGGCTATAGAAGACTTCGAAGGTCTTCTGCGACCATATATGTCCTCAAAAGTCGTTCAGAAGTCATCAGCGGTCTTCTGTGGCTATAGAAAACTTCTAGAGTCTCCTGCGGCTATATAAATGCCTTCTGAGGGAAGACTTCAAAGGTCCTCTGAGGCTATAGAAAACCTCAACGGTCTTCTGTGGCTCTAAAAGACCTCGCAGGTCTCCTTAGACTATTAAAGACCTAAAAGATCTTCTGAGCCTATAGAAAACCTCGAAGATCTTCTGAGGCTACCTAAGACCTAGACGTTCTGCTGAGGATATAGAAAACCTTAAATGTGTTCTGAGTTTAAAGAAGGCTTCAAGGGTCTCCTGTGGCTATAGAAGAGCTTGAACGTCATCTGTGGCTATAAAAGAACTCGCAGGTCTCCTGAGGCTTTTGAAGACCTCGAAGATCTTCTGAGGCTATAGAAGACGTCAATCATGTTTTCTGTGACTATAGAAAACCTCAATGATCGTCTTCTGTGATTATAGAAGGCCTCGAGGGCCTTCTCAGGCTATAGAATACTTTTAGGGTCTCCTAAAGCTATAGAAGACCTCAAAGATTTTCTGTGTCTATAGAAAACTTCTAGGGCCTCCTGAGGCTATATAAGATTTCAAAGGTCTTCTGTGGCTATAGAAAACTTCTAGAATCCCCTGCGGCTATAAAAGACTTTAAAGGTTTTCTGTGTCTATAGAAAACTTCTAGGGCCTCCTGTGGCTATAGGAGATCTCAAAGGTCTTCTGTGGCTATAGGAAACTTTTCGGGTCTCAAAGGTGTTCTATAACTATGGAATAAACCTCAATGATCGTCTTCTGTGGTTACAGTAGGCATCGAAGGCCTTCTGAGGCTGAATAAGAACTCAAAGGTCTTCTGTGGCTATAGAAAACGTTTAGGGTCTCCTGAGGCTATAGAAGACTTCAAAGGTCTTATGAGACTATAGAAGTCATCGAAAGCTTTCTAAGGCTTAATAAGACATCAAAAGCCTTCTAGAAACTTCTAAGATCTCCTGAGGCTATTGAATACCTCAAAGATTTTCTGAGAATATAGAAAACCTAGAAGATCTTTCGTGGGTATAGAGAACTTAGAAGGTCTTCTATAAAAGAACTCGCAGTTCTCCTTAGGCTTTTAAAGACCTGGAAGGTCTTCTGTGACTAGAAGTCATCAATTATCGTCTTCTGTGATTATAGGAGGTCTCTAAGGCCTTCTGAAGCTAAATAAGACCTCAAATGTCTTCTGTGGCTATAGAAAACTTTTAGGGTCTCCTGAGGCTATAGAAGACCCGAAAGGTCTTCTGTGAATATAGAGGTCCTCGAAGGCTTTCTAAGGCTTAATATGACCTCAAAGGCTTTGTGTGGCTATAGAAAACTTCTAAGGTCTGCTGAGGCTATTGAATACCTCAAAGATTTTCTGAGAATATAGAAAACCCAGAAGATCTTCTGTGGGTATAGAGAACCTCGAAAGTCTTCTGTGCCTATTAGAGAACTCGCAGGTCTCCTGAGGCTATTGAAGATCTTCTGTGATTATAAAGGGCCTCGAAGGCTTTCTGAAGCTAACTAGGACCTCAGAGGCCTTCTGTGGCTATATACAACTTCTAGGGTTTCCTGAGGCTATAGAAGACCTCAAAGGTCTCCTATGACTATTGAATGAACCTTAAATCATCTTCGGTGAGTATTGTAGACCCTCTAAAGCTTAATGACCTCAAAGGCCTTTTGTGGCCACAGAAAACTTCAAGGATCTCCTGAGGCTATAGAAGACCTCAATGCCCTTCTGTGGCTACACATAGATAGGAGTTTTGAAGACCAATTCAGGCCTAAAATCGTGCGCACACCTTAGACTAGCCATCCACATATTATATAAAGATGTAAAAAAGCTGAATACCCTCCACCATTTGGAACGATTTTGGCAATTTTCAAAAAAATAAAATCCGTTAAAAATTCTTAAAAATACCGAATGTAGCCGTTATATTAGGGTCTATACGACGACGTGGACCTGCATAGGCTACTTTTGTCATAAGCCATTGCGATATTCCAATGCGAAACTTGAAAAAAAAAACCGGTTAATAATGTAGCACATACCGAATATAGGGAGGATCCATTATATGGGGGCTATATCAAAACGTCGACCTGCGCGGACAATTTTCTGTCTTAGGCTGTAGTATCCATTACGAACTTCAAGTACCAAATTTGAAACAATTCCGGTGAATAATGCCGTTATAATCATTAAAATACAGAATATCGGAAGGTTCCGTTGGAAGGGGAGGCTATACGAAGACGTGGACCTCCACGGATAATTTTCTGTCATAGGCTGTAGTATCCATTACGAACTTCAAGTATCAAATTTGAAACAATTCCGGTGAATAATGTCGCTTAAATCATCAAAATACCGAATATCGGGAGGTTCCGTTGGAAGTGGAGGCTATACGAAGTCGTGGACCTACACGTATAATTTTCTGTCATAGGCTGCAGTATCCATTACGAACTTCAAATATCAAATTTGAAACAATTCTGGTGAAAAATGTCGCTAAAATCATCAAAATACAGAATGTTTGGAGGTTCCCTTGAAAGAGGAGGCTATACGAAGACGTGGACCTCCACGTATAATTTTCTGTCATAGGCTGTAGTATCCATTTCGAACTTCAAATAACAAATTTGAAACAAATCCGGTGAATAATGTCGCTAAAATCATCAAAATATCGAATATCGGGAGGTACCGTTATATGTGGGCTATACCAATACGTGGACCAAATGGCCTATTTTCAATACCAAAAGTCCTAAAGACAAAATTTACATTTGAGTAACCTTTTTATCAACCTACTTCATTTCGTTCGGAAGCTAGAGTGATTTCCGCAGACGGACAGGCGGACGGACATCGCTAAATCGACATCGACTTTTATGCTGATCAAGAATAGATATACTTTGTGGGGCCTGAAATGTATATTTCGAGATGTGGTTCAAACGGAATGACAAACCTAATATACCCTCCATAGTATTGTGAAGGGTATAAAAATCCACGATTTTGGGTCTCAATTGGTCATCAAAATTCCGATCTATAGGTCTTCAAAAATTATTACAAAAATCCACGCTCCTAGGCCTTCTTATGTCACCTACAATATCATAAATGAAATCTACACTTCGGGTATATATCGGTCTTCTAAAATTATTTTTCAAATCCACCTTTTGCGGTCTTCTATAGGACGTCCAAAAAATTTTACAGATTCCCCTTTTTCTTGGGGGTTTTTTTGAAGGATTTTTCTTTGAAGGTTTTTATATATTTTTTTCGGATATTCAAAATAGTAGGTATTCAACAATTATTACAAAAATCCCCGCTCCTAGACCTCCATATGTCACCTACAATATCCTAAAAAAATCGACGCTTTCGGGCAGCTATCTCCTAAAATTATTTTTCAAATCCACCTTTTCGGTCTTCTCTAGGTCTACCAAAATATAGCAAAAATTCCCCTTTTTCTTGGGTTTTTGAGATTTTTATACCCTCCACCTTGGAAAGTAGGGTATATTAACTTTGTCATTCCGTTTGTAACATCCTTAAATATTCGTCTTAGACCCCATAAAGTATATATATATTCATAATCAGCATAAAATTTTAAGTCGATTTAACGATGTCCGTCTGTCTGTCTGTCTGTCCGTCTGTCTATCTGTCTGTCCGTCTGTCTGTACGTCTGTCTTTCTGTCCGTCTGTTGAAATCACGATACAGCCCACATTATTTGACGTAGAGCGCCAAAATTTAGCAGAGCAATTTGCATTGTGTCTAGGATGGTTGGTATTGAAAATGGGATATATCGGTCCACGTTCTGGTATAGTCCCCATATAACGGTACCTCCGGATATTCGGTATTTTGATGATTTATGCCACATTTTTTCGCGGATTTGTCTGGAAATTGGTATTTGTAGGTCATAACGGGTCCCTGAGCGTGTGGCAAAACATTGCAAGTATAGGTCCACGTTGTGGTATAGCCCCCATATAACGGTACCTCCCGATATTCGGTATTGTGATGGTTTTTGCCACATTTTTTCACTGATTTGTCTAAAAATTGGTATTTGTGGGTCATAATGGGTCCTAGTTCGTGTGGCGAAACATTGTAATTATAGGTCCACGTTTTGGTGTAGCCCCCATATAACGGTACCTCCCGATATTCGGCATTTTAATGGTTTTTGCCACATTTCTTCTAATGTTTCTTTTACCCTAAGGTGGAGGATATTAAAAGTTTGGCCCGGCCGAACTTATTGTTTTTTTTTACTTGTTTTAATTTTGTTTTCAAATATCAATAGCAACAATCTTGGCAGTACTTCTTTCCCTCATTTGCCTACAAAAACTTCAAAATCTGCGATAAAAATTACCAACAACAACAAAAAACTGCTAACACTGTATTTTAATATCTTTAACTAAAACAAAGCGCATTGCATCGCAACAATGACTTGGGTTTTTCATAACTTTCCTTGTTTTATCTGCGGACTGAGATCGCGAAAAAAATTGGAATTTTTTTTGCAGCGGCAAGTAACCGAAAGTTGACATTTACCGGTACTGCATGACGATCAAGTTGATCTCGCTGGGTATTGGATGGCACATGCCTGGCCAGCCAGCTCTGATGATCGAGAGGGGAGGTAGGTTCGCTCGCTCCATATGACACAGAGTGGCAGGCATGTGTAGCAAGTTTGCCATTTATGGTTGCTTGCCATCGTTTAGGTAATGTTTGCTTGACTAGCCGAACGTTAAGCGTTTTGCTCTCTTGACTGGCCAATACCTTTGCGGAGTTGTTTTACTTCTTTGTTGTTGTCGGTGTTGTTGTTGCTGCCGCTTGTTGCATGGGGCATGATGATTGTTTTCATTTAAGTCATTTTCATGGGTTCGTTAATCGCTGCCAGCTTTTTGCTGGCGCTGAAGCTGCTGCCACCGCCTAAGTGAATGTGACTAATATGTCCATGAGACACAACGACTGTCAGTGAGTGTCGATTGTTTGTTTTTATTTTTTTTCGTTTTTTTTTTTTTTTTTTTTTTTTTTTGCCATAGTCACTGTCGTCTGGTGTCAGTGACCGTAAAGTGTCATAAGAGTGGTTTTGCCTGTCTTACTGGGACGGCCTTTAGTTTACGCGCTCACATTGAGACCCTCTTTCACCACTCGGTTGTGGTGTTGTTGTCATCATCGTTGGCATTCAGTTATGAAAATATTATATAATCGACCATATAAAAATTTGTTTGTGACTGTGTGTGTTTGTGCATATTTTCGGCCCAATACTAGGCCAGGGGGGGGGGGGGGAACTAACATGTGCATTCATTAATTTTTCCTTTGGTTTTTCTTGATTTTTCATTTCGTTTTTTCCCATTTGGGGGAAATCCGCTACTCGAACTTTAGTTTTCTGTTAGCATAAATCATTGGCCGTCGCTTTGGCTGTTATGTGAAGCTGTCATGCCCAATGACATTTTCGTGTCTTATGATAGCTTTTCTTTGCCAAAGGGAAAATTGAAAATTATTTTTTTTCTTTTTGGGGTAATTAAGACGTTAAGATGGTGCCATTGATAGTCCGATGATAGTGCAAAACAGTTTAGTCATGCTGAGTGATATTTTTTTGGAGACATTATCATCAATCAGTGTGCCCAGTAATTTGTTGTTGATTTATTGCCATGCTTTGAGATATCTAAGGGCAGTGTTGCAAAATCTGACATGGAACAGGTGTTTGGTTTGATTTTTTTAAATAAATTTTATGGAGACCTATAGAGACCCGAAAGCTTTGGTATATGAAGTAATTTTTGCCTGAAAGCGTGGATTTCTAATTAAATTTAGGGGACTTCTAGAGGTTAAATTAGTTTTTTTTTAATTTTTTTTTTTTTCAAAAAAATTAAATTTTTAATTTTTTTTTTAATTAAATTTTGTTAATTTTTTTTCAATAAATTTAAATTTTGTAAAAATAAAAGACTTTAAAATCTTGTGGTTAATTAAAAAAAAAAATTAAAATTAGATTTTTTTTTTCAAAAAATTAAAATTTTTAATTTTGTTAAATTTTTTCTTCAATAAATTTAAATTTTTCAAATTTTTTTCTTGATAATTTTTAATTATTTTTTTTCAAAGAATTAAAATTTTTAAAAGAAATAGAGACATGACAGTTTAGGTAGGCAGGGAAGGCAGACTTAAAAATCCTGAAAGCGTGGATTTCTAATTAATTTTTAGGGTCTTCTAGAGGTTACAATATACTTTTGTTACATTTTGATTTTTTTTTTTTTCAAAAAATTAAAATTTTTAATTTCTTTTTTCAAAGAATTAATTTTTTTTTTCAAAAAAATTAATTTTTGTAAGAATAATTTTTCAAAAGTTTTTTTTTGGGTAATTCTGACACTTTTTTTCAAGAAATTAAAAATTTATTTATTTTTAAATTTTTTTCTCATTTTTTTTTAAATTTAAATAAATAAATTTAAAAATTAAAAAACAATTTTTGGGTAAATTTGAAATTCTAGCTATGGAGACCCAATATGCTCAAAGGGCTGGATGTTTATACTAATTATGGGTCACTTATAAATGACTGAATGATGACAGAGTTTTTTTTTTTAATTTTTGAAGATCTATAAAAACTAAAAACGCTATTTTTTAAAATAATTAAAAAAAACCTTTAGAGGCTTGAATTATTTAATTTTTAAACTAATTCTAGGGGAAAAAATTGGAGACTTAAAACAGACCGAAAGCATGGATTTCTAATTGATTTTAGAGGCCTTGTAGAAGTTATTTTTTTTTTCAAAAATTATTGTTTTTCCAAAAATTAAAATTTTTAACATTTTTTGGAATTTTTTAATTTTTTTTTAAATGTTTTTTGGGGAATTGTTGAAGTTATTTGTTTGAAGATCCATGGATGTTTATGCTAATTTTAGGTCACTTATAAATGACTGGAAGTACAGAGTTTCTTTTTCGAAATTTTTGAAGATCTATAAAAACTAAATAACCTCAATTTTTAAAATAATCTAAAAAACCTTTAGAGGCTTAAATGATTTAATTTTGAAACTAATTTTAGGGGACACTTTGTGGCTAGAAAGCAGAGAAATTCTCTGAAAAGTACTTTGAACTTTTGTAAAAATACGCCTTCAAAATATTGAAAAATCGGGTAATTTAAAAATTCATTGAAAATCCTTTAAAAAATCATTTTTTTTAATAAAGTGTGTGGCGATCTACAGAGACCCTCAGGCATGGATATTTAAAGTAATTGTTTGGCACTTATATTAGAAAAAAAATTGGAGACTTTTTTTCAAATATATATTATATATATATAATTTTTCAAAATGTTTTTTTAGGAATTGTTGAAGTTCTATTTTTGGAGACCCATGATGCTCAAAGGGCTGGATGTTTATGCTAATTTTAGGTCACTAATAAATGAAGTTTTTGAGATATTTTTGGAGATCTATAAAAATTAATTAATTAATTGTTAAAATAAATTAAAAAACCTTAAGAGGCCTAAATGATTTAATTTTTAACATAATTTTAGGATACCAATATAGACTAGAAATCACGCATTTTTAAATAACTAAAAACATTTTTTTTTTTTTTTTAATTTAAAATTTTAATTTTTTTTTTGCATTTTTTAAAATATTTTTCAAAATGTTTTTTGAGGAATTGTAGAAGTTCTATTTTTGAAGAGCCATGGTGCTCAAAGGACTGGATGTTTATGCTAATTTTAGGTCACTAATAAATTATGTTTTTAAGATATTTTTGGAGATCTATAAAAATTAATTAATTAATTGTTAAAATAAATTAAAAAAAACCTTTAGAGGCCTAAATTATTTAATTTTTAACATAATTTTAGGATACCAATATAGACTACAAATCACGCATTTTTAAATAACTTTAGGATGTCTTTAAGCGTGGATTTTTTACGAAGGTCTTCAAACGTGGATTTCTGATGGAGGTCTTTAAACGTGATTTTTTTAAATAATATTAGAGGATCTTTAAGGCTCGGTTTTTTTTACAATTTTAGAAGAGCTATAGAGTTCAACAGGGTATTTTTTTTAAAAATGTTTGGGCTACTTTTTGGGTTCTGAAATTTTAGTTATTTTTTTTTTAATATTTTTTTTTAATATTAAGGTCTGAAATTATGTATTTTTTTAATATTTTTGGAATACCTAAAGAAATTTGAAATCGTGGCTTCTTTTAAAGCCTAAAAGGATCCTATACAATTTAAGAATACCTGTAGTTGTCCGAAATGGTGTTTTTTTTCATAATTTAAGACGACCTATAAAAGTCCGAAATTGTAATTTTTTAGAAAAATTATTTTAGACGACATATTGACATCTGAAAGGGTGGAGTTTTTAAATGGCCTAAAAGGGTCTTTAATGACCTGAAAACGTGGATTTTTATGCAGTTATGAATGTCTATGGAGGTTCGAAATTGTGGATTTTTTCAGAATTTTAAACGACCTCTAGAAGCCTGTTGATTTATTAAATACATAGTGTTACAGGTTTTCAATGGTCCGAAAACTTAGATTTTTATATAAATTTAGAAGATCTATAGAGGGACGAAAATGTGGGGTTTTCCATATTTTTACAAGACCTATAGAGATTTGAAAACGTGGATTTATTAAATAGTGTTAGATGGCATACAAAAGCCCAAAAACGACGAATTTTAGGGCATTCAATATTTTTATAAAATTTTAGAAATTATGGATTTTTTCATAATTTTAGACGACCAATAGAAGCTTGACAGCGTCGATGCATTATATTGTGATAGAGGCTTTTCAAGGACCCGAAAGCGAAGAATTTTAGGGGATTCTTTAAGAAGACCTATAGGGGTCTTAAATTGTGGAATTTATTTTATAATTTCAGATGAAGAATTTTCAATATATAATTTTAGGGGATTTATTAAATAGTGTTAGAGGGTCTTCAGGTGCCCGAAAACAATTTAAGACTATCTATAGAGGGCCAAAAAATGTGGATTCTTTTCATAATTTTAGCTTTTAGCTGAAGAGCCTTCAGTCTGAAAAGCGTTGATTTCTATACAATTTTAAAAGACCTATAGAGTTCCGAAATTGTAAATTTTTTATTAATCTTATACCTATAGAAACTTGACAGTGGGGTGCAGTAAATATTAATAAAGGGCCTGAAAGTGACGAATTTTAGGGGATAATTTAGGAACGTAAACGCAGAGGTCCTGAAATCCACGGATTTTTAAATAGACTTAGTAGAAGACCCAAAACGCGAGGATTTTCAATGCTTCAAAACGTGCGTTTTAAAATATTTCGATTGAACCTATTTATAATGTGTTCAAGGTCTCTTGGAACTACGTATGAAACTTTCATTCTCCAAATCCTTTAGTTTTAAAAGAACTTCAATGGCAAGCCTTTCATTAAACTGAACTGGGTTTTTACGTTTTTTTTTCTAAGTCGATTCATGGGAGGATTCTTTTGAGAGAACAATAATCGCAGAGATTTGAAGGAATTCTTAGACCCCCCCCCCCCTTTATTAAAAAGGGATGGATTTTTACAGGAATTCACAGAGGCTTCAGCCAGCTTAAAATTACGGTCTTCAAAGAAAATTAAACAGATCTTCAAAGCTCATACCTTGTGGATATTAAATAAATTTGGAAAAAATATGCCTTAATAGGAAAAAAAATCGTGATTTCAAAGGAGGCTGCGAATCCTGAATTTGAAATCAACAATAATGTACTATTAAACCTCTGAAAATTATCCACAATGTTCCGCTATTTAATACTTCTTTGAAACCATTCAATAATCCACTATCCACTGGACCTCCGAAGGCCGCTATTAAAATATTCGACGACCTGTGGAAGCTTGACAGTTTAAATGCATTTAATAATGATATAGGTTCTTCAAGGGCCCGAAAAAAAACAATTTCTTTCTTTCCAACCAATTTAATTTCTTTAAAGACCTATGGAATCCGAATTTGTGAATTTTATTTAAAATTTTAGATGACCTATGTGAGCCTGAAAATCCATGAATTTTTTATATGGTCTTCAAGAACTTCGAAGGTCAGCCTTTCAACAAACTAAACTGGGCTTTTACGATTTTTTTAAGTCGATTTATGTGAGGATTCTTTTGAGAGAAAAATAGTCGCAGAGATTTGAGGGAATTCTTAGAAACCACCCCCAACCCCCCTTCATTAAAAAAAAATGGATGGACTTTTACAGGAATTTATAGAGGCTTCAGCTGGCTTAAAATCGCGGGTCTTTAAAGAGAACAGGGTATACCTGATGGATTTTTAATAAATTTGGAAAAAATATACCTTAATAGGAAAAAAATCGTGATTTCAAAGGAATGATGGAGAGGCCTTTCGGCTCCGAATCCTGAATTTGAAATCAACAAAAATGTACCTTTAAACAAGTTCCACATTGTTCCGCAATTTAATATTTCTTTGAAAACATTCAATAAACCACTATCCACTGGGCCTCTGAAGGCTGCTATTGAAATATTCGATCTTTTAATATCTTTAAATCTCTCCATAGGCCTTAAAATAGACAATTTAGGAAATCTTAATGACTCCGAACATTGGCCAAGGATTTTGACTTTCTTGGATTTTTAAAATATTTTATAAGGCCTTTAGGTTCTCAAAAATTTTGAATGAATTTGAATGTCAAGGATTTTGGCAGCACTTTGAGCCTTTGAGGAAAAAAATCCCTACAAAAAACGACAACGACCAAAAAAAGATATTTCAAGGAACATTTCAAGGAACAAGACTTCACAACTAAAATCCCCAACTACTTAAACCCTCAATTCCTCAGAAAAGGCGTCTCCCGAGGAAGAAATGTTTTGGATGAGAAGAAATTCAAAAATTCTTTCATGTTTATGTTCAATCCTTTTTTTCTCAGTGGAAAATTCATTCTTTTGAGTTATCCATATTTTTTTATAAATTTTCTTTATACATCTCACACTACAACAGTTAGTAATATTTCGGTTAATTGTGTTAATTTGTCACAAACATCCAAAAATGTGTTACCCTATTCTGTCAATGTGTTGTAATCGATCTTTTTATTATTATTATTTTTATCTTCTTAATTTTTGTTTAACTGGTGTTGGTTGTTTACCTCTGCTCCCGTCTGAGCCAGGCTTCCAGCTCGTAGTGTGAATAGGTTTTCTGGTATTTCATTTGTGTAACTTTGTGTTGTGTCCTTAATACCATGATGGGAATTGGTGGTTAAGATGCCCGTGTAGAAATGTTGTTGTAGTTGTTGTTGATAGCAAATTTATAGCACAAGCATTCATGAGAACCAACCTTTTTGTAATTCCATTAAATTTTGAGGCGGAGATCAACGGTTGAGGATAAATTCAATTCAGTGTTTTTGAAGATGTTTGTGGTACACTTTTCAAAATTTGTTGACACAAATCATATTTTTTATTTACACGCTTTGTAAGCTCATTTAAAAGTAATCCTTTTTGGCTTATTATAATATTATCTTCTTATTTTTCTTTTCCTATTTTGTTTATAAACCGACAGTTATTTATGGTATTTAGAGGATTAGTGTTACAGATCAATGTCCATGTGGGCAATCACAAGTTTTCCGACAAACAATTTTCATTCGAAATAATATTATTTTGTTGAGTCCTTTCCGTTATCGCACGCTAACTGTATATTTTTGCACACGCAGTGTTTTTGTGGTAGGCACACAACCGTTATTCAGCCAATCCGCTGAGCGAATGAAAGTGAAATTGAAACGCCGCGTACATTTTCTTACTGTTATCACCAGCCATCATCAACGTCATTATCATCATCTTCTCGTGGGCATCGTTGCTAGTCATGATCATCATTGTGATCAACTTGTTGTCGTCGTTCAGCGTCGTCGTCGTCGTCATTGGCATCAGCTGAAAACCACCAACCAACAAGAAGCCGCAGTTGGAATATGGCAGAAGACTGGGAAAACAAGACGAGTAGGAAATTTTTGAAAATTTTTTTTGGCAAAAGGGGAATTTTTAGGGCGCTACCACCGGGGCTGGAATTGTGGGCTTATGAAGAATATTCTTTCAGGACTTAACAAAAATTATTTTTCAGATCTCTTTTTTCATTGGTTGTGGATTTTTTTTTTAAATTATATGTATGACCTTGGACTGCATGTGGATTTTAAGCCTGGAGTGGATTTTTTAAAAAAATATTTGTATGGATTTAAAAAAATACATTTTTATGGCTTGGATGTGCATTTAAAAATAAAAATATATAATCAGGACTTGGATTTTTTTTAAAAATATATATATATATATATATTTAATGTCTGGATTAGATTTAAAAAAATATTTTTATGTTCTGGACGTGGATTTAAATATATTAATATATATTTTTACAGCCTTGGGTTGGAATTAGATTTTTTTAATATTTTTATGAACTTGGACTGGACGTAAATTTTTTTTAATATATTTATGAACTTGGACTGGACGTGAATCTGAAAAAAAAAATATTTGTATGGCCATGGACTGGACGAGGACTTTTTTAAGAATATTTTTATGGCCTTTCACTAGACGTGGATTTTTTTTAAATATTGTTCTGGCCTTTCACTAGACATGGATTTTTTTTTTTAAATATTTTTATGACCTTCAACTAGAAGTGGATTTTTTTAAATATTTCTATGACCTCCAATTAGACGTGGCTTTTTTTAAATACTTTTATGGACTCAGACTGGACGTGGATTTTTTTAAATATTTTTATGACATTAAACTAGAAGTGGATTTCTTAAAATATTTTTTTTAATATTTTATTTTTTAGACGTGGCTTTTTTTAAATATTTTTATGACCTTCAACTAGAAGTGGATTTTTTAAATCTTTTATATTTTAAACGTGGCTTTTTTTAAATACTTTAATGGACTCAGACTGGACGTGGATTTTTTTTAAAAATAGTTTTATGGCCTTCAGCTAAACGTGGATTTTTTTTAATATTTTTATGTCCTTCAACTAGACGTGGATTTTTTTAAAATATTTTTATGGCCTTCAACTAGCCATGGATTTTTTTAAATATTTTTATGGACTGGACATGGATTTTTGAAAAATATTTTTATGGACTGAACATAGATTTTTTTAAAAGCACTTTTTAATATTTTTGGCATTGGATTTTTAAAAAAAAAATTTTTATAGCCTAGGACTGGATGTGGATTTTTCTAAAAATAAATTTAGGGACTGGGAATGAATGTGGACTTTTTTAAAAATATTTTTTGGCCTTAAACTGGACGTGGATTATTTTTTAAATATTTGTATGGCAAATATTTTTATGGCCTTCAGCCGGACGTGGATTTTTTTTAAAAAAGATTTTTATGACCTCAGACTGGACATGGATTTTTTAAAAAATATTTTTATGAACTTGGGCTGGACGTGGATTTTTTTTAAAATATTTTTATAGATTTGGAAGACACGTGGATTATTTTTTTAAAAAATTTTTATTCACTTGGAATGGACGTGATTTTTTTAAATATCTTTATAGTGTTCAACTAGACGTGGATTTTTTATTAAAATATTTTAATGGACTTAGAATGGACGTGGATTTTTTTAAATATATTTCTATATACTTGGAATGAACGTGGAATTTAAAAAAAATATATTTTTATGGACTTGGACCGGACGTGAATTTTTTAAAAATAATTTTATGGACTTGGAATGGACGTGGATTTTTTTTTAAATTATTTTTATGGCCTTCAACTAGACGTGGATTTCTTAAAAAAATATTTTTATAACCTAAGACTGGACTTGGATTTTTTTAAAAAACATTTTCATCACCTCAGACTGGACGTGTATTTTAAAAAAAAAATATTTTTGTGACTTCAGACGTGGATTTTTAAAAAAAATATTTTTGTGACCTCAGACGTGGATTTTTTTAAAAAAATATTTTTATGAAATCAGACTGGACTTGGATTTTTTAAAAAACATAATTTTATGAAATCAGACTGGACTTGGATTTTTTAAAAAACATAATTTTATGATCTCAGACTGAATTTGGATTTTTAAAAAAACATTTTTATGAAATCAGACTGGACTTGGATTTTTTAAAAAACATAATTTTATGACCTCAGACTGGACGTGGATTTAAAAAAAAGTAATTGTAAATTAAAAATTATTAGAACTAGAAGTAAATTCAAAATAAAAATTATTAGAACTGGACGTCGATTTTTTTTCTAAAAAAAAAAATAAATATTATTAGAGCTGGCCGTCAACTTTTTTTTTTTTTCTAAAAAAAAATAAAAATTATTAGAACTGGCCGTCGATTTTTTCCCAAAAAAAAAAAAAAAAATTATAATAATAAATTATTAAAAAAATATATGGCCTGAACTGGACTAGACAGAGACGTGGATTTTTTAAAAAAAATTTTTTTGGAAAACATTTTTATGTCCTTGGATGTGGAATTGTTAAAAAAAAATTATTTTCCAAAATATTTTAATGTCCTTGGACGTGGAATTTAAAAAACAAAAATGTATGAAAAATATTTCTATGGCCTTGGACGTGGAATTTTTTTTAAAAATAATTTTTGAAAAATTTTTTATCTTTTCCCAAGCACCAGTCAGATCGTAGAATTGTTAAAAATATTTGTCCAGGTCAAGCTAAAATTGTTTTTGAAATTGAATCTTTTTCCCAAACACCAGTCAGATCGTAGAATTGTTAAAAATATTTGTCCAGGTCAAGCAAAAATTGTTTTTTATTTAATAGTTTTTTTCAAAATCCATCTTGGATACGATCTTAGGTTTTTAAAATAATTTTCCAAGGACGAGAAATAATAAACGATTATTTAAAAATTATTTTCAAAAGACACAGATAAAATCATTTTTTGTAAATAGCTTCCCAAGGACCCTTAGAATCGTAGTATTAATAAATATATTTTTTTAAATATTTTTTTAAATTAATTTTCAATCGCCCTTAAAAATTGCTGATTTTTTTAAAAAAAATATTTTCCATAATCGCAGATTTTCCAAAACAATCCATTTTTATGGAGCCCTATTCATCCGAATAACCAACCATACCCAAAAGAGAAATTGTAGCGAAATAATTGAAGCAAGTAAACAGCTTCCGAAAGGTTTAGCAAAGTTGATTTGCCACTCGAGCTGTTGTTGGTGGTTTGCTCGTTATTGCAACAAGCCAGCCAGGCAGGCAGTCAGCCAGCAAGCCTAGCTGGCAAGCCAGGCTGGTTATTATGACGTTGTTAAAACTCAATTGCGCAATTGTTTATTTTTTCTTCTTCTTCTTCGGCAGCTCCTTCAACATTGCCTGGGGCCTACAACATACGGGAGAGCATGCGTGGTGGAATTACTTTGACTCACAAAAGAGCAAGCAACAGCAGGCAGTCGTGATCCCAGGGTGAGTAAGGGAATACCCCCCGTCCAAGTCTTGTCTTCTAAAACCACGAAGCAAACAAACAAGTTTCCTTAACATGATTGTCATTGCATTTATTTTGAGTTTTGTTGCAATGTTTGTTTGTTGTTGTTGTTGGTGTTTCTGTTGTCGCTTGATTTCTGTTTACTTGGCTCAAGACTTGCAACATTTTGAACATGACCTTAACGTGGCTGTAAAATGCTACGAAAAAAAAACATTTTTTTTTTGGCAGTGGCATGCGGCATGCCACCACATGCATAATATGTGAGCGATTCCAAGGAGCAATAACAACAACAACAACAACATTGACTCACAGAGATCACCATTTTTAAGCAAATGGGAAAATTTTGAAACTGGTTTTCTTTATTATTTTCGCAAAATAGGATTTTTTTATTGGCCATTGTCTTGGGATGAGAAGAGAAAGCCCTTCTTGGATTAAAATCAAATAAATAAATGAAAAAAAAAAAATACAATGCAATAAAGGAAAGATAAAAACAACAATGACATTGGAAATGGAATTGCAATCGAAATTTATTTGTGTGGATTTTTTTTTATAAATTATTTAACAGTTTTAATTACCGCCAACGATTATCACTTGAGAAGATAATGAGGAAAAAAAGAAATGTGGGATATTTGGGAGGAAAATTGTTAATTGGGTCTTAAGTTGTAAATAATAAATAAGCAGCCAGACTGTAATTTTAAATTATATGATTGTAGTATTGAAAAATATTTGACAAATACTGATATAAGAGCCACTGAAAATATGTTTAAGCAAATTTCAAAAAAAAAAAAAAATAAATAAATAAATAAATAAATAAAAAAAATTGAAATGTGTTTCGAAAAAAAACCTATAATTTTAGCTTTTTAATAACCATACAATTGTTACCTCTAAAGTCCTTGGAAAGGACCACCATTTCGAACGAAACAAAAACAACTAAATCCGTTAAAAATTCTGTTAAAATCTTAAAAATACCGAATATAGCTGTCATATTAGGGTCTACACGAAGACATGGAGCTGCATAGGTAACATTATATGGGGGCTATACGAAGACATGGTCCTGAACAGACAATTTTCTGTCTTGGGCTCTAGTATCCGTTACGAACTTAATATAACAAATTGTAAACAATTTCGGTAAATAATGTCGGTAAAATCATCAAAATAACGAATATCGGGAGGTACCTTTATATGGGGGCTATACGAAAAAGTGCACCTGCACAGGTAATTTTCTGTCTTAGGCTGTACTATCCATTATGAACTTCAAATATGAAATTTGAAATAATTCTGGTAAACAATGTCGCTAAAATCATCAAAATACCGAATATCGGAAGGTACCGTTATATGGGGGCTCAACGAAGAAGTGGATCTGAACAGACAATTTCCTGGCATAGGCTGTAGTATCCCTTACGAACTTCAAATACAAAGTTTGAAATAATTCCGGTAAATAATGTCGCTAAAATCATTAAAATACCGAATGTCGGGGGGTACCGTTATATGGGGGCTATACCAAAACGTTGACCTACAAGGCCCAACGTTAAGGAAGTGGAGGAAAGAAAACAGCAACATCAGCAGAAATGTTTGGAAAAGTAAAGAAGCGATTTAATCGACACCCGCATCGCAGTGGCCGAAATTAACTCGTGAGCTGAACATATCGCAATATTCCTTTCGGAAAATGTTGAAAAATGAATTCGGGGTAAAGCCATTGAAGCTCCAAAAAGTGCAAGAACTTACACCGCAACAGAGAGAAAATAGACCCAAAAGAGCTAAAGAGTTGCTTCGCTTGGCCGAAAGTGGGGAACTGCCGAATCTGGTTTTCTCCGATTAGAAAACATTCGTTGTCCAGCGGTTTCTAAACAAACAAAATGGTGGCGTTTACTTGTCAAAGAGGTCAGCTGAAAATGTGCACCTTCGGTTGGCCACCAGAACTCAAGCGCCGGCCATGGTGATAGTGTGGGCCGCCATAACAGCCGATGGCTCGCTCTCCGCTCGTATTAATCGACCGTGGCATCAAAATAAATACTGAATATTAAATCGTGGCATCAGAATAAATGCCGAATATTATCGCGAAAATATTCTGGAGGGTGTATTAAAGCCTTGGGCATGGAAACATTCTGGCCGCAGACTTTGGACATCAGCACCAACAGGGCTCAGCACCATTGCACTCAGCACGCGCCACCCAAGAATGGTGACAAAATGAGGTTACTCGCTGGCCACCAAAAGCTCTGGATACCAATACGTTGGACAATTGTGTCTGTAGTGTTTTGGAAAGCAAGGTTGGCACTAAAAAATACCAAAGTGTCGATCACCTCAAGCAAGCGCTTCGCCGGGAATGGGCCAAAATACCGCAGAGCAACATTCGGGCAGCGTGTGACGGTTTCATTGGCCATTTGAATGCCATAATTCGTGCCAAAGGTGACCAATTTGGACAAATCTAAATATATTCTAAAATCTGATGCTATTTCCGATATTTGGTGAAAATGGCTTCAGATATAGCTACAGCTCCCATATAACAGGGTGAGGTAAAAAACTGCAACAAAGTCAAATGCCATAATTTTGACATTTTTTATTTTTTTATTAATTTAAAAAAAATGTAAAATGTATGGCGTTTGACTTTGCTGCAGTTTTTTTAACTCACCCTGTTATATGGGAGCTATAGCTATATCTGAACCCACCATTTTCACCAAATTTGATGTACTTGTTTCTGGACTGAATTCGGTTGGATGTGCCAAAATTCAGGTCATTTAGATATATATTGGCCATTTGGTGCACAATTAATCCGAAATCGTTTGAAGATATATGGGAGCTATATCAAAATCTGATCCGATTATCACCAGTTTCAATAGGGTTTGTCCTTGCACCAAACAAATGATTTGTGCAAAATTTCACCTGGATCAGGAGATAAATGCGATCTGCATTTTGTTCACAAGAATACATGGACAGACGGACCGATGGTCGGATGGACGAACATGCATAAATCGACTCTGAATGTGATTCTCTGCAGATCATCAAAAGGAACTATGGGTCTATCTCGTTTTTTTTTGCCTGATACAATAAAATGCACAAAGACATAATACCCTGACCACCTTGTGGTGTAGGGTATAGCCATGGGTCTATCTCGCTTCCTTCCGCAAGGTCCTTGCAAAATATTTTGCAAAAAATTTGGATTTCAAGACCAAAGGTCTTTTGTCTCACATTTTGTGATCTCTGAAAATTTATTATTTAAATATTCGTCCTTGAATCTATATTTTTAAAAAGTCCTGAAAAATACTTTGAAATTTCACATATATCCATAATTCTCATATATCTTAAAGTTACTTTTTAAAGTCCAAGTTTCATGGCTTGAAGGTCCTTAAAAAATATTTTGTAAAAAATTTGGGTTTCAAGAAAAAAAGTCTTTTACAAACATTTCCCCAAGAAAAAAAATTTTGTTATCTCGGAAAATTTATTATTCGTCCTTCGTTCTTAAATCTATATTTTAAAAAAGTCCTGGAAAAGTCCTTTGATGTTTCACATATGTTCATAATTCTCATATTCCTTGAAGTTACTTTTTAAAGTCCAAGTTTCATGGCTTGAAGGTCCTTACAAAATATTTTGCAAAAAAAAAAAAAAAATGGATTTCAAAAAAAAAAAAAAATCGGTTTCCAAAAGTTTTTGACAAACATTTCCCCAAAAAAACACATTTTGTGATTTCTGAAAATTTATTATTTAAATATTCGTCCTTCATCCAAGAGACTATATTTTTAAAAAGTCCTGGAAGAGTCCTTTGAAATTTATTAATACAAATTTTTTACTTGAATTACTTATATATCTCATTGCTGTCGGATTTATTTGTTTATTGAAATGAAATCATTTTTTAAAACAAAGTTTCCCGATAGGAAATACATCAACACTTTGTGACATTGTGGCGGATAGCTATGAAAATTCCAAAAACAAAAACAAAAATACAAAAAACATTTCCTTCCTGTTACACCAGATTCCCGTTTAACCAAACAGAGGCAACCAACTGGCCGTACCAATATCCAAATACTGACCAACATAATTTAAATCACCTGCACGTTCGAAATCCAAAATCCGAACTCTAGTTTTTTTTCAAAACGGAAGAGAAATCAAAAGACCTGACCAGAGTGTTCCATATCGGCAACAAACAAGTGAAACACCCAATTTGTGAAATGAAATGCTTTCCTTGGAGTCGAATAAATGTTTGGCGTTTTCTGGAGCATTCAGCGAAAAGGAAGTGAAGTTTTCAACACCCAAACGGATCGACAGCAGCAGCAGCCGCATTGACAGACAGGCAGGCAAACAGTCGGACTAAATGTCGATCTATTTGTTTGTCGGCTGGTTTGTTGTTGAGGCATTAAATGCAACAATAATATTACCACACACATGCAGAGAGTTGGAGAGATTCATAAGCAACCACATCGTCGTCATCATTTGCCACATTTTTTTTTTGTATACCCTCCACCATTGTATGGAGGGTATATTAAGTTTGTCATTCCGTTTGAGGCACCTCGATATATACATTTTAGACCCTACAAAGTATATACATTCTTGATCAGCATAAAATTCTATGACGATTTTGCGATGTCCGTCCGTCTGTCCGACTGTCCGTCTGTCCACATGTCCGTCTGTGGAAATTACCCTAGCTTCCGAACGAAATGAAGTAGATCGATAAAATTTCACCCAAACATGTATAATGTCTGCATAACTTTTGGTATTGAAAATGGGCTTAGTAGGTTCACGTTTTGGTATAGCCCCCATATAACGGTACCTCCCGATATTCGGTATTTTGGCGATTTTAGCGACATTATTCACTGGAATTGTTTCAAATTTGGTATTTGAATTTAGAAATAAATACTACAGCCTATGACAGAAAATTGTCTGTCCAGGTTCACGTCTTCGCATAGCCCCCATATAACGGTACCTCCCGATATTCGGTATTTGGATGATTTTAGCGAAATTATTTACCAGAATTGTTTCAAATTTGGTATTTCATGTTCGTAGTGGATCCTACAGCCTATGACAGAAAATAGTTTGTGCAGGTTCACGTCTTCGTATAGCCTCCATGTAACGATACATCCCGATATTCGGTATTTTGATGATTTTTAAGAACAATATTTAACGGAATTGTTTCAAATTTCGTATTTATAGTTCGTAATAGATGCTACAGCCTGTGACAGAAAATTGTCTGTGCAGGTTCACGTCTTCTTTGTTGATTTTAGCGACATTATACACCGGAATTATTTAAAATTTTGTATTTGAAGTTTGAAATGGATGCTACAGCCTAAGACAGAAAATTGGTCAAGTATGTCCACGTCTTCGTATAGCCCCCATATAACGGGACCTCCCGATATTCCATATTTTGGAGATTTTAGCTACATTATTCATCGGAATTGTTTCAAATTACGTATTTAGAGTTCGTAATGTGAACCACAGTCTGTGACAGAAAAATGTCTATACAGGTTCACGTCTTCGTATAGCCCCCATATAACTGTACCTCCCGATATTCGGTATTTTGGCGATTTTAGCGACATTATTCATCGGAATTGTTTCAAATTTGGTATTTGAAGTTCGTAATGGATGCTACAGCATAAGACAGAAAATTGTCTGCGCAGATCCACGTCTTCGTATAGCCCTCATATAACGGTACCTCCCGATATTCGGTATTTTGATGATTTTAGCGACATTATTTACCGGAATTGTTTCAAATTTGGTATTTGAAGTTCGTAATGGATGCTACAGCATAAGACAGAAAATTGTCTGCGCAGATCCACGTCTTCGTATAGCCCTCATATAACGGTACCTCCCGATATTCGGTATTTTGATGATTTTAGCGACATTATTTACCGGAATTGTTTCAAATTTGGTATCTGTGACAGAAAATTGTCTGTGCAGGTTCACGTCTTCGTAGAGCCCCATATAACGGAACCTCGCGATATTCGATATTTTTTGGTGATTTTTATTGTAATACCTTATGACAAAAGTTACTTATGCAGGACCATGTCGTCGTATAGACCCTAATATAACAGCCTTAACGGATTTTATTGTTTTTGAGAATTGCCACATTCGTTCCAAATGATGGAGGGTTCTCAAAGTTCGACCCGGCCGAACTTACATGTTTTTTTACTTGTTTTTTTTTTTTTTTTGTTTCTGGAACATTTCCATTTTTTCCATTTCTCTAATTTTTTTTTGATATTTCATTCCAATCATTTCATGATTGTTATATATTGTTTTTTATGTTTTTTTTTTCATCTCATATTTTATTATATAATATCAAGTGTGTGGCTTTGTTGTTGCAATTGATTGCATTGCATTGCTTTCTTCATCATCTTTCTTCTACGCTTCGCTGTTGGTTACAAATCGTATTAATAATCCATTTTTTTTGCGTGCGTGCGTATGTGTGTTAAGCAAACAAACAAACAGTCACCAGAGTGCGGTTAGAGAGGGGGCCAGATAGATGGTGGATGTTCGATACATGGCAACACCAAATTGAATGCAGCTGCAACAATCCGTTGAAACCGAAAGCTTTGCAACAAAAACGCTGCTTTTAATTGGAATTGCGGTTTGTCTGGTATTAATTATATGCACAGCAGCAACAACAACAATCACAACAACAACAACAAATTGGACTTACATAAAAAAGCAACAAATAAATTGATAAAAATATATGTTAATTATTATTGATCATTGTCATATAAATGTTGCCACAATTAAAATATCCACAAAACAAATGATGCATTCTTGTCTAAAGAGTAGGGAGGGGGTGGGCATGACGACTAAGGGAAATGACGACAAGGAAAAAAGGATTAAAAAATATTTTGTAGTCCCTTAAATTTAATTTTTTTAGAAATTACAAAAAAAAAACAAATTGTTTTAAAATTTTATTATTAAAAAATCCTAAAACATCTATTTATAAATTTATTTTTAAAAATAATCCTTTTGATGATCTGCATGGAATCACATTCTGAGTCGATTTGTACAAGTCCATCCGCCTGTCCGTCCATTCGTCTGTCCATGTATTTTTGTGAACAATGTACAGTTCGCATTTATTGCCCTATCCAGATGAAATTTTGCACAAATCATTTGTTTGACCCAAGGACAAACACTATTGAAATTGGAGATTATCCGTAAAAAATTAGATATAGCTCCCATATATATCTTCGTCCGATTTGCCTTTTATTGTGCACCAAAGATGTAATATAAGACCGAATAATATGGAATTTTGAACATACAACCAAATTAGGCCTGAAAATAAGTATGCCAAATTTGATCGAAATCGGTTTAGATATAGCTATAGCTCCAATATATATTGTACATCCGATTTGTTTTTTTAGTCCTCCGCAGCCGTAATATGCACTCTGTGACAACAATATTTGGGGAAATATATCAAATACAGCTCAGAAATACCTTTGCTAAATTTTATCGAGATCGGTTCGGATTTGGATATATCTTCCATATATAACTTCTTCCGATTTACTTTTTTATTGTGCACCAAACGTCTAATATTTTCCTAATTAGGATGAAAATTGACATTTACGACCGAATTGAGTCTAGAAGCTATTATCTCAAATTTGATCGGTTCGGATATAACTATAGCTCCCATATATATTGTTCATCCGATTTGTTATTTTAGTCTTCCGCAGCCGTAATATGCTCTCCGTAACAACGATATTCAGGGAAATATATCAAATACAGCTCAGAAATATCTTTGTCAAATTTTATCAGGATCGGTTCAGATTTATATATATATCAACTGGGCAATACAAGTCCGAATTAAAAAGATACAAATACTTCGGCATAGTCTTTCGAACTTTAAATTATAATTTTAATCATAGCGTGCATGATTGAATTCTCGGCCCCGCCCGACTTTAAGACTTTCTCTACTGATTTTGAAAATGTGTACTACAAGTGCCCAAAACGTACTAAATAGTACTCTATTTGTTACAATTTGGCATTTGGTGAACGGATAGTGTTTGAAATCTGAAATTTGGTATTAGGGTCGTTCTTCACGTATATCCTGGGCGTATGTAGGTGGTTTTGAATATGTGTACTATAATTGTACGAAAAGCTGGTTGACATTAAATTTGGTATTGAGTGAAGAAATAGGGCTGGAATCCTCAAATTTAATATTGAGGTATCTGATGGTATCTGGAATTGAGACATGAAGGTGATTTTCGCAATGTATACCATTATTGTTTTTTGAATATTCTAAATGTTGCCAAATTTTTGAATTTTCCTTACTAGTTGTAAGATTAATTCGTCCCCACCCCCCTCCTCTGAGTGCTGGATCACAGTAAATTTTCTGCCAAAAACTCGAACCCCATTTTTGTAAAATTTAACCAAATCTAAACCCTTTTTGAAAATAGTTTCCACTTTATTTTACAATTTTCCCAAATTTTATCAACATCGTCATCAATCGTCATCGCAAAATTAAATTTTTGTCATGAAATAAATAACTTCCGATTTGTATCAACTTGAAGTTGTAAATATTTTTTGGGAAATTTTTTGTTTTTTTTCTCTTCTTCTGCTGTTGATGGCTCGAAATTGTCAATATCAGCTATTAACTGGAAAATAAAACGTCAATAACTTTGATGTGCACTGCAAAGTTTGCCGGAATAGCTGAACAGTGTCAAATCGCAAAAAATGCAATAAATTTCACAATGAAATTGGCGACAACAAAAATAACAGCAACAACAACGACAATGGCAATGGCAACACAACAAGGCGTAGTTTGACAATTATTGACATATTTTGGAGATAAACAAAGGATTTCTACAGAGAGGGGGAGGTTGAAAATATTTGGGAGCCTAGTGGTGGTGGGAATGAAGCTGAAAATATATGGGAAAGGAGGTTTTAGGTGAAGGCGTTACAAATTTTGGAGAGGGAGGTTTCAACATTATTATTTTTAAATTTTTGTGATAAATTTTTCGGCCGGGCCGAACTTTGAATACCCTCCACCATTTACGACGAATTTTCAAAAAATCAAATCCTTAAAAAAATCTGTTAAAATATTAAAAATACAGAATATAGCCGTTATATTGGGATCTATACGTCGTGGACCTACATGGGCATTGTGCGAAGAGCTGGACTAGCATAGACAATATTCCATCATATGCTGTAGCATCCATTACGGACTTCAAATATGACATCCGAAACAATTTAGTTTGGTATTGTACCTAAACTCGTCAAAATACCGAATATATGCACATACTGATATATGGGGCCTATACGAAGACCTGGACCTGCATAGACAATTTTCTGTCTTAGGCTGTAGTATCCATTTCGAACTTCAAGTACCAAATTTGAGTTAATTACGGTTAAAAATGTCGCTAAAATCATGAAAATACCGAATATCGGGAGGTACCGTTATATGGGAGCTATACGAAGATGTGGACCTGCACAGACACTTTTCTGTCTTAGGCTGTAGTATCCATTACGAACTTCAAGTATCAAATTTGAAACAATTCCGGTGAGTAATGACTCTAAAATCATCAAAATACCGAATATTGGGAGGTACCGTTATATGGGGGCTATACGAAAACGTGGAGCTGCACAGACAATTTTCTGTCATAGGCTGAAGTATTCATTACGAACTTCAAATGCCAAATTTGAAACAATTCTGTTAAATAATGTCGCTAAAATCATCAAAATACCGAATATCGGGGGGTACCGTTATATGGGGGCTATACGAAGATGTAGACCTACATGGTTCATTTTTTGACTTAGGATGAAGTATTCATTACGAACTTCAAATACCAAATTTGAAACAATTCCGGTGAAAAATGTCGTTAAAATCATCAAAATACCGAATATAGGAAGATACTGATATATGGGACCTATACGAAGACGTGGACCTGCAAAGACAATTTTCTGCCACAGACTGTAGTTCCTATTACGAACTCTAAATACGTAATTTGAAAAAATTCCGGTTAAACATGTCGCTAAAATCATCAAAATACCGAATATAGGGAGGTACAGATATATGGGGGCTATACGAAGATGTGGACCTGCACAGACAATTTTCTGTCTTAGGCTATAGTATCCCTTTCGAACTTCAACTGCCAAATTTTAAACAATTCCGTTTAAAAATGTCGCTAAAATCATCAAAATACAGAATATCGGGAGGTACCGTTATATGGGGGCTATACGAAGACGTGAACCTGCACAGACAATTTTCTGTCTTAGGCTGTAGTATCCATTTCGAACTTTAAGTGCCAAGTTTGAAACAATTCCGGTTAAAAATGTCGCTAAAATCCTCAAAATACCGAATATCGGGAGGTACCGTCATATGGGGGCTATACGAAGACGTGGACGTGCACAGACAATTTTCTGTCATAGGCTGTAGGATCCACTTCGAACATGAAATACCAAATTTGAAACAATTCCGGTGAGTAATGTCGCTATAATCATCAAAATACCGAATATCGGGAGGTACCGTTATATGGGGCCTATACGAAGATGTGGACCTGCACAGACAATTTTCTGTCTTAGGCTGTTGCATCTATTTCGAACTTCAAATACCAAATTTGAAACAATTCCGGTTAAAAATGTCGCTAAAATCATCAAAATACCGAATATCGGGAGGTACCGTCATATGGGGCTATATATGAAAACGTGGACCTACATGGCCCATTTACCAACTTAACCTACCTACTGGAAACATAAACATTTGTGCAAAATTTTAGCCTTCTATCTTAATTCATTTGAAAGATAGCGTGATTACAACAGAGAGGCAGACAGGCAGACGGACAGACAGTCAAACAGACGGACATCGCAAAATTGACTTAGCATTTTACGCTGACCAAGAATATATATACTTTGTGGGGTCTAGAATGAATATTTCGAGGAGTTACTAACGGAATGACAAAGTTAGTATACCCTCCATAGTATGGTGGAGGGTATAATAAGGCCTCTCTCTACAAAATTGCCTCCTTCTCACCTTTCTACAAATTTAAGGCTTCCTTCCCAAAAATCACTCCTCATCTCAATTTCAAAGTCAATTAAATTATTTTCTAATTTTTATATTTTATTATATACAAGAATATTTTTTTGCATTTTCTCTAGGTCCCTGCTAGGTTATTTTCGTTATCAAAAAATCAGGGGCAAAAATTCGAGGTATAGGCCTCGTATTGATTTCAAAACTTTTTTGTATTTTCCTTATTAAACCACAATTCAGAAAAAAACTCTAGACCTGCATCCTCTTTAATACTAATTAAATGTACTGAATATTCAATCTTCCTTAATGTCCTTTTTATAATATCCTTTGACAGCAGCAACACCCCCTCTCCTACCTCTAGCATTCTAGTCCTTTCTCCCTTGTAATACTCATAATATTGGCAATGACATTCCACATTGATTGATAGATAAGTTAACAAACTAATTCAACACAAATCACTTTATTTTACTACATCCTGTACCCGATTTCCCCTCTCTTGCTCTCCTCCTCCTCCACCCACCTAATCAATTTTATTAAAGAGAATCCTAGTGTGCGTGTGTGTGTTTTTGTGTTGACAACAATGCATGCCACCAGCATCCTTAAAGACTCATCCGAATGTAATACACTCAAGACAAAGTAAATAGATGCATGTGTGTGTGTGTCTCGGCATGTGGGTGTATGTGCAACAAGGAGAACAACAAGAGCAAGGCATTCAGCGACAACTGCAAAAATGAATTCAACAAAGCGACATTAAAGTATCTGTCTTTACTTCAAATGTAAACAACTTCAGATACAATCAATTTAGTTAGGTTAAATAGCAAATGGGTTAAGTCACAAATTGGAAAAATGTTTAAAAAGGAAAGAAGGATGGCGCCCAATTGAAAGGTTTTTTAAAAAAAATATTTGGATGATTTTTAAAGGATATTTCTTCAAGGAACAGCAGACTTACAAACGAGGACTTTCAAAGGATATTTTTTAGGGACCGATGTTTAAGAAATGGGTATTGTACAAGGGATTCGTTTTCAAAGACTAACAGGGCAATATTCTTAGATTTTCTACTAAAAATTTTCAAGGACCTAGAAGCTAGAAAAAAATATTTTCCTAGCACCTCTAAGAAGTATATATTTTTTCTGATAATATTTTCAAACAATAACATCAGCAATCTAAACATAAAATTTCAGAATTGTTACTACATCCCTTCACCCCATCACTTTTCGCACAATTGTAGCACACATTTAGAATTTTTTTTTTAAATTCTTGCAAACAATTTTTTTTTCAAGACCCTAGAAACTAAAAGTTGAAAATTTTTAAAAAATGCTATTTCAAGGACCACTAGGAAATGTAAATTTTCAAGCAAAAGCAGACAGAGATGTTTTAAAAATGTTGTTAAAGGCATTTTTAAGGACCAACGATCGACAAATGGGGATTTAAAAAGACCAAAAAATTTGGTTTTTTAAAGGATATAAAGGTTCTTGAAAATATATCCATTAAAAATCTAAATCCAAAAATCCTTTACAACAGCTTGTCCTTGATATAATATCCTTTAAATATGTAAATTCTTAATCCAAAAAATTTTGATTCTTGAAGGATATTTGTTTATGGACAAGCTTTTTTGTAGGACCTTTTTAAGAAACGATCAAAATTTGGGGATTATAAAAGGAAGGAAGGTTTTTCAGAAATATTTTTCAATGACTTAGAAACCAGAAAAAAATTAATTTTTTAAGAATATTTTTCCAAGGACCTTCAGACTAAAAAAATTCAATTTTTAAAGGATAATATTTTTAAGCAATAGCGTGTTTAATAGATATTTTTTCAAAGAGCCGCAGAACAAGAAATATGGATTCTTAAAGGATATATTTTCAAGGTCTCGTAGACCAAAAAAGGCGATTCTTACAGGATATACTTTCAAGAACCAAAACTTCGATAAACAGGGATTTTTAAAAATATATTTTTAAATACCAACGATCGAGTAATGAACATTACCAAAATAAATTTATTTAAAGACCAACAGGGTAATATTCCTATATTTTAAAGAAATACAATTTTTAGAGGATAATATTTTAAGCAGAGCTGACGAAGAGATTTGGTTTTAAAGGTATATTTTCAAGGACTGCAGTCCCGAAAATTTGGATTCTTGAAGGATATTTTTCAAGGACCCGCAGAACAAAAAATATGGATTCTTAAAGCATATACTTAAAAGGATTTTAAGGACCAACGATCACCAAAAATTTATTTAAAAAGGATTTTTTTCAAGGACTAACAGGGAAAAATATTTTTTTAAGGATCTTAACAAAATATTTTGCCAAGCACTTATGGCCAAAAATGAAAATTCTTAAAGGATTTTTAATGGATATACTTTCAAGGACTCCCAGAACAAGAAATATGGATTCTTAAATAATATTTTTTCAAGGACTAGCGGATAAATAAACAAGGATTTTTAAAACGATCGACTTAGTAACTTTACAAAAAAGGCCAGCAAAGATGTATTTTTAAAGAATATTTTTCCAAGGATCTTAATACCAAAAAATGAGGATCTTTTATGGACAATTTTGTAACTACCAGCAGATAAACAAACATTGATTTTTTCAAGAATGTGTAGAATATTCTTTCTTGGACCTTGACCAACTAAAAAGATCAGCAGATAAATAAACATCGAATTAAAAAAGAAAAAATATTTTTACAAGAGTCAAATGTGAAGTAATTAAGAATATTTGGATTTTTCAATTCAAATATTTTTCCTGGGTCTTCGGAAGTCAAAATCATTTAAAGTGATGTATACCAACATATGGAATATTTAAAAGATAATTTTTTAGGTATCAGCAGATAAACAAACATTGATGTTTCAAGAATAATTTATTCAAGAACCGATAAAGAATAAAAATAATAAATTTGGGTTATAAAGGACATTAATAAAAGGATCAGCAAAAACATCGAAATTTAATAATATTTTTACAAGAGCCAGTAGGCTAATAATTGTGAACTATTTAAGAATATCTTTATAAGGCCGCCAAACTTGGATTTTCCAATTCCAATATTTTTCCTGGAACTTTGGAAAAAAATCCAATATCTAACCTAAATATCTTTAAAAGACCAGCAGATCATCAAAAATTGATTTTTAATGATCTTCTTTCGAATGCTATTATCTCCTTTTACCCTCGATCCCCCAATACCCACATGCCCATTTTATCCCTCATCGTGTGATTCGTCATTCACTTGCATTTGATGAAAATACACAATTTTAAGTTTTGTCTGTGTGTGTGTGAGTGTGCTGTTTTTTTTTCAAAATCTTTCCATAGCAGCGGAAATATACACATGAAACTTTTATACTCTCCCACTTTAAATCATTCTTAATGTTTGCATTTAAACTTAAGCAGCAGAAAACGAAGCAGGCGAATGAATGGGATAAAGACAAGAAGATGGCAACAACATGAAAAGCTTTTGATCAGTAGTAGCAATGGTGAAAGTAAGAAAGTTCTTTAACAAGAAATACTTACCAATATGTATGTGCATTCGGAGGAGAAGAATATATTCGGCGAAAAAAATATGATTACCTAAAGAACAGGGGGCCTTGGATTTGAGGAATTTTTGAAAACTGAGAAGTATTTTAAAACTATCTTTGGGGGTATTTTTGAGTAATATACACTACTTAGTAATATACACGATTTCTTGGAAAAAATAAAATGTTAAAAATCCGAACCTTAAGTTTAAAGAAAAAAGAAAAAAAATTGAAATAAATAAATAAAAAATCCGGAAGTAAAGTCCTATGAAGAAAATTAAAAAAAAAACACCTCTATATCTTATTTCTATATATCAAGAGGGGCCTCAGCATCAAATTTCAGAATCCCAGCTCTATTCCTTCACCCAATATCCAATTTAGGACTATCTAGTAATTTTCGTACAATTATACACAAATGTTGAAAACCACCTTCATATCTCAATTCCAGGTACCAACAGAGGTTTGAATTTGAATGGATTTGGATTCCAGCCATATCCCTTCACCCAATACCAATTTAGTACCAGTTAGTACTTTTAGTACAATTTAGTTCACATTTTCGAAACCACCACCAGTTCTCATCACCGGATACTAATAGTGACTTATATAACAAATATTGGGATTGCAGCTCTGTACATTCACTTAATAGTAAAATTAGTACTATTTCGTACTTTTCGTACACATTTACTAATTCCATCTTCATATCTCCACTGCAGACATCAACAGAGATCTCAATATCAATTTTCGGAATTTCAGCTCCATTCCGTCACCCAATACCAAACATAGTACCATTTCGTACTTTTTGTACAATTACAATACATATTTCCAAAACCACCTCCATATCTCATATCCAGATGTCAACAGTGATCTCAATATCAAATTTCGGGATTCCAGCTCCATCACCCAATAGAAAATTTTGTACCATTTCGTAGTCCTTGTACAATTGTAGCACAAATTTCCAAAACCATCTCCATATCTCAATTCCAGATACAAATAAAGTCCCCCATTTTAATTTTCGGGATTGCAGCCCTATCCTTTCACCCAATACCCAATTCAGTACTATTTAGTACACATTACCAAAATCGCCACCATATCTGAATTCCAGATACCAACGGAAACCTCAATATGAAATTTGAGAATTCCAGCCTTATACCTTCACCAAATACCAAATATGGTACCATACTGTACTTTTTGTACAATTATGCTACACATATCTAAAACCACCTCCAATATCCTTGTTACACATAAACAACGACCGTAATACAAAATTTCATATTTTAAACCCTCTCTTCAACCAATACCAAATTGTACCATATATAGTACTATTTAGTACTTCTCATAAAAATATGGGACTCATCCTAATTTCAAATCCAGATACCTCACCGCCTCATTTCAAATCCAGATACCTCCAGACTCTATCAAATTTCAGATATATTTCTCTACTCTTTATCCAATACCAAATTTAGTACCATTATGTACTTTTAGTACAATTATAGTACACACTTCGGAAACCAAATCCACATGTCCAGGTTACACATGAACAACAACCCTTTTAACAAATTTCATATTTCAAACACTCTTTGTTCAGCCAAAACGGAATTCTACCTACTAAAGTACCATTTCGTACTTTTCGTACAAATATGGGACGCAATTCTAAAATCATCACCATACCTTAAGCATAGATACCAACAGTGATATTTTTATCAAATTTCCGTACTTTAGCGCTATTGCTCCAATCCAATACCAAAATAAGTACCATTTGGTACTTTTCGTACAAATATAGGACGCATTTCCAAATCATCGCCAAATCTTAAACACAGATACTATCAATATTCTAAATATGGCAAAATATTTATTATTCAGAATATTATCCCTATTCCTTCAAAAAATGCCAAATTTAGAACCATTCAGTACTATTTGTATAATTATAGTACATATTTCCGAAACCACCTCTATATATCCAGGCTATACATGAACAGCAACTCTAATACCAAATTTTAGATTTCAAACACTATCTCTCCTTCTAATACCAAATTGTACCAAATTTGGTACTATATAGTACTTTTTGTCCAGTTGTAGTGCACATTTCCAAAACCACATCTTTATCACAAACCTACCACCAACAAGGTAGCCAAAACAGAATTATAAAATTCCAGTTTCATCTATTCACCCTAAACCAAACCAAACGTATTAAATTTTGTTAGATTTTAGTACTTTTCGTCCGATTGCAATCCAAATTGGTAGGTCTTTGCCTTTCTCAAACTCTTTCCCCCATGCTTCTATTATGAACCCAACCCCACTTCCATGCTAAATTTCGCGAGGATCGGACCATAATTGGTACCTGTAGCATGCTCTCTAATTAACAGGGACAAACGGACAGAATAACGATCGGACTCACATACAGGACAGGGAGATCCATATTTATAATCGTGAGTCTAGTACAGGGCTAAACAACCACTACCAACAAAAATGATTTGATAGTGTATGTTTCAAAGAAATGCACATCGAGAGAGTGACTCTTCCTCTCTCTCTCTCTATAAAAATTGTGTGTGCCAAATTTGCAAAGCAAATTTTTGTTGTTAGTAAACAAGCGAGTAGTTCTAGTGGGGAGTTTTATACATTATAATTGTGTGTAAGGAGTGATGAATAGCCCATTAGCGGTGTGTTGGAGAGCCTTGGTCTAGGAAAAATATTTCGGGGAGTTTTTGGACCAATTAAACTTATTTTTAATTTTATCCGATTTTTTGCCTCACCCTGTCGAAGTAACCATTTCATATTAGGGTCTCAATATATTTCGAATCCTGGAAATCAAAAAAAAAAAAAAAAAAAAAAAAAACAAAAAACGACAACAGTCCAAAAATTCTTAATGGCTCTGAGATCCTGTTTATCTCGATTCATTAATCTAAATTCTCTTCATTTGTTATCCCTTTTTTCAACTTCATGTTATTGAGGTCCCACTGTGTTTCCAACCCAGAAGATGTTATGTTGGGTTGTTCCACCTTCAATTTCTTTAGTTGTTGTTGTTGTCTTTTTTTTTTTTTTTGTGGAAAAGTTTCATCTTCAACTGTCGCAAATACTTATGTGTGTTTTACAAATATCAATTTCCGTAAAATGCAATTCAATTTTCAGATTTTTGCATCAATGCCATGCAGGCATGTCGAGTTCAGTTAATGCGTGAGCAACGAACGGAATATTCCTGCAGGCTAAGGGAGGGGGATCAGCTTCCCCACGAGTCTCCTGCTGATGCTGATACAGAGGAGGAATTGAAAAGACAGTGAGAGAAAGATATACATTTTCGAGACTTATTGAAGTTTTCCAGGCGGCTGATAAATAGGAAATTAAGAGGATTTTCAATTTCGTAATTTTTATAAAGGTGGACCAATAAAAATAGATTTTTTTAATTTCATGATGAAAAAGGGTCTTGGTAAGATATTGAAAAAATATAATTTAAAAAAAAACCAAGTTGTAGAAAACATTGAAAAAAAATATTTTTTTCAACAAATCCGAGTAGATATAATCTTTAAAAAATATATATTAAAGAAATCGATGTAAAAAATATTAGAAAAAAATATAAAAACGTGTTTTCGAAAACATCCCCGTATTTTTTTTTAAATAACGCTAAAGGGTCTTGGAAGAATATTGAAAAATTATTATTTAAAAAAACAATGAAGATTGAAAGAAATATATTTTTAAACAAATCCGAGTTGATTTAACATTAAAAAAAATTAAAAAATCCACATTAAAAAAAAAAATATTTAAAAAAGTGTTCTTGAAAAAAAATCCCCGTATTGAAAAAAATAATTTTAAGAAAAATCCACGTTGAAGCAATCTTTGAAAAAAAGTTTTGAACAAATTCGAGTTGAAATAATCATTGAAAAAATATTAAAAAAAAAAAACACGTCAAAGAAGGCTTTGAAAAATTATTATTTAAACAAATCACTTTGTAGCATTCATAGAAAAAATATTTTTTGGACAAATCCGAGTTAATATTTTATTAAAAAAAAAATATATATTTGAAAAATCAACATAAAAATATTTAAAAAAGTGTATTTGAAAACATCCCCGTATTGGGAAAATTATTCTTAAAAAAACAAACGTTGAAGCAATTTTTGGAAAAAACATATTTTTGAATAATTCCTAATTGAAATAATAATCCTTAAAATCCTTAAAAAAATATTTAAAAAAAAAATCCAAGTTGAAACAAACTTTGGAAAAAACATATTTTTCAACGAATCCTAGTTGAAATAATCTTTGAATAAATATTTAAAGTCTACGTTAAAGCAATCTTTGAAAAACAAAATTGAACAAAATTCGAGTTGAAATAATCTTTCAAAAAAATATTCAAAAAAAAAAAAGAATAAATAATCTTTGAAAAATTATTTAAAAAAAAATCCACGTTAAAAATCTTTGAAAAATTATTTCTAAAAAAATCCACGTCAAAAATCTTTGAAAAATTATTTTTAAAACAAATCCACGTTAAAAAATCTTTGAATTTTTATTTTTAAAAAAATCCACGTCAAAAAATCTTTGAAAAATTATTTTTAAAAAAATCCACGTCAAAAAATCTTTGAAAAATTATTTAAAAAAATTCACATTAAAAAATCTTTGGAAAATTATTTTTCAAAAAAATACACGTTAAAAAAACTTTGAAAATTTCTTTTTAAAAAAATCCACGTCAAAAAATCTTTGAAAAATTATTTATAAAAAAATCCACGTCAAAAAATCGTTGAAAATTTATTTAAAAAAAAAATCCACGTCAAATAATCTTTGAAAAATTATTCCTTAAAAAATTCACGTGAAAGCAAACATTGAAAAAATACTTTTTTTAACAAATCCGAGTTGATGTAAAAATATTGAAATATTATCTTATGAAAAAATATTATTTGAAAAAAATATTTTTAAAAAATTCACGTTGAAGCAACATTTGGAAAAATATATATTTTTGAACAAATTCGAATTGAAATAATCGTTAAAAAAATATTTTAAAAATTCAACGTCAAAAAAATCTTTAAAAATTGTTATTGTAAAAATATCCATGATTGCTTCATTAAAAAAATATTTTTGTAAACAAATCCAAATAATATTAAAAATATACAAATATGTTTAAAAAAAATCCACATAAAAAATACTAAAAAGAGTATTTTCAAAGTCATCCCGTATTAAGAAAATATTATCTTTGAAAAAATATTCAAAAAAAAAAAAAAAAAATCAACATTGAAGAAATCTTTAAAAAAAATTAAAAATTATTATTTTAAAAAGCGTTTGAATCAATCATTGAAAAAATATAAATTTTTGGCCACATCAAAAATAAATAATAAATAATTATAAAAATCTAAATAATATTGAAATAAAATTAAATCCCAATTTAAGATGATTTTCTTGAGCGAGCTAAATAATAAAATTTTTTTATTCTCTTCATTTGTAGCTCATCTCCTATTCTCTCTCTACCTTACAATCTTCTGTCTTAACTTTCTTCACCCTTCAAAGACATCTTCCTCCTTTTCCTCCAAAAAGAGAAAAAGAAATTGCACCAGCTCTTGTATAGTCAGTGAACTATTTACTTTTCATTGAAGTTTTATTCCTTTGAGTTTGTCGTATTATGGAAAATTAAAAAAAAGGCAAGCGGTTAGATAAAAGCAGCAACTTGAAGAAATACTTTAGTGGAGGGGGTTGGGGAAATAAATTTCAATCATTCATTGTTAGGCGATTGCAAAATAAGGGGGGAAATAGAGAAAAATAAACAACGATGTTTTGTAGGGAAAATCAAAGAAGGAAAATTGAAACGAACTGTGGGTTACAAGAGAAATTAAAAAAAAGAGTGAAATTATTAAATTAATTTTAAGTCTCGATAATAGATTAAAAAATTAAAAATTCCAAGACTATCAGTTCTAGAAAAAATATATTCAGCTTTCTAAAATTTTCAAAAATGGGATCGCTTTGACAAAAAATATTTAAATTTAAAAAAAATCTCGATTGTCATCCTTTTTTTTTTGTTTTGCGATGAGTTTTTAAAGCCTGAAATTATAAGAATTTTAAAATATTCTTATCGAGGAAATTTTTGAAAAAAAAATTTTTTGAACAGATCCGAGTTGAAATAGTCGTTAAAAAATATTTTTAAAAAAAATCGCGTTGAAGCAATCTTTGAGAAAAAATATTTTTTAACAAATCCGACTAAAATTAATCTCTAGAAAATATATTATAAAAAAGCATTGGGGGAAAATATTTTAACGAAAAAATATTTTTAAAAAAATTCGTTGAAGTTATTTTTTAGGAAAAATATTTTTTAACAAATCCAAGTTGAAATAATCTCTAAAAAATATATTAAAAAAAATCTCAAAAAAAAATATTAGAAAAAATATTTTAAAAAAATATCACTTTAAAAGAGCAGCATTGGGGAAAAATATATTAACGTTGAAGGGTCTTGGAAAACTGTATTTAAAAAATCTAACTTGAGGAACGATCTTGGAAAAATCCTTTTCAAAGACTCCATGTTGAAATAAAGACTGCATAAATATTTAAAAAACATGGCTGAGGAACTGCCTAATATTTTTTTTTAAAAATTTTATTGTTTTTTTTTTTTTTTTTTTGAAAATCCTCTTCGAATCTTCGAAAAGAATATATATTTAAAATACGCGATGTCATTAAAAACATATTTTGAAAAATCCCCAGAATAGATTAAAAAAATAAAAATTGCAAGACTATGGCTTCTAGAAAATATTCAGTTTCCTAAAATTTATGGGGAACTCTTTGCAAAAAAAAAAAAAAAAATAGATAAATAATCTTTAAAAAATATTTTTAAAAAATCCACATCAACAAATCATTAAAAAATATTTTTAAAAAATACACGTCAAAAAATCTTTGAAAAATTATTCCTTAAAAAAATCCACGTTAAAGCAATCATTGAAAAAATACTTTTTTTTGTCAAATCCGAGCTGATATAAAAATATTGAAATATTATTATATGAAAAAATATTATTTGAAAAAATATTTTTGAAAAATTCACGTTGAAGCAAAATTTGGAAGCAAAATTTGGAAAGAATTTTAAAATGACCATAACTCAAAGATTTCCTCGATGCGGATCTTTGAAAAAAAATTTTTTTTTCAACAAATCCGAGTTGGAATAACCTTTGAAAAAAATGTTAAAAAATTCATGTCGAGGAATTTTTTGAAAAAAAAAATATTTTTTTTTTATCAGATCCGAGTTGAAGTAATCTATGAAAAAATATTTAAAAAAAATTCGTTGAAGCTATCTTTGAGGAAAAATATTTTTGAACAAATTCGAGTTTGAAATAATCTCTAAAAAATATATAAAAAAATCCCAAAAAAATATTAGAAAAAAAACATCACTGTAAAAGAGCAGTATTGGGGAAAAATATATTGACGATGAAGGGTCTTAGAAAACTGCCCTTAAAAAATCCAACTTGAGGAACGACTTTGGGAAAAATCCCTTTTAAAGACTCCATGTTGAAGTAAAGACTTTGCATAACTAATTAAAAAACATGGCTAAGGAAACGCCTTGTATTTTTTAAAGGAAATTTGAATATTTGCTAATTTTTTTTTTTAAGAAAATCCACTTTAAATCTTCGAAAAGAATTTAATTTAATTTAATTTAAAGAATTTAATATATAAATTTAAAGAATTTAATATATGTGATGCCATTAAAAACATATTTTTAAAAATTCCCAGGAATAGATTAAAAAAATAAAAATTGCAAGACTATGGCTTCTAAAAAAATATTCAGTTTCCTAAAATTTAAGGTGAACTCTTTGGAAAAAAAATATTTCCGAAAATTATGAAAAAATCTCCGTTCTATTTTTTTGTGATGAAATTTTTAGGCCGGATTTTTAAATGGACATAACTTCTTAAATATTGAGAATTCGAAGTTTTTTTTTTTTGTAATGAGTTTTTTGAGCATGAATTAATAAAAATTTTAAAATGGCCATAACTTCTTAAATATTGTTTTTTCGACATTTTAACCATGTTTGGTGATCAGCTATTAAGCGGGAATTAATAAGAATTTTGAAATGGCCAAAACTCCAAAAATCTTCAAAAATGAAATTTTTCCTCCAAAATTTTCCCTAACGATTTTCACACTTCCACTTAATCCGCATAATTTCGCTATGCACATCATGGAAAGCCATGGCCGAAATCAATAGACGTCGGACTTGTTTGCTTGGTGCCACTTTAAAGGCATTCAATGGAATTCCTTTAAATTTATTCGAAGCCTGGCGTGAGCATAGCTCACTGCCTGCTAGCTTGTATTTTTATTGTCATTCCGGTTTTTCCTTCATAAATAAGGTATATTTTCCAAATGACAACAACAACAGCAGCACCAACAAACTGCGATATTGAATCAGCGTTCAATGGCATTGCGATACTATTTTGTAATGATTGTATATGGGAATGGTGGTGTTGTTGACGATGTTGCTGTTATTGTTGCTGCTGCTGGTATTGTTTCCACTTTGGAGGTTGTTCAATTTTATTATTATTTTCTTCAATCGAATGTTTATTGAATTCGTTTTCATTATAATTTTTTTCGGGTTTTATTTTTTATTTTTCTCACCTGTTTTTGTGTTGGCATTTTGGTGATCTTGTATTCTGTTTTTTTTTTAAGTTTAACGAAATTTTGGTAAAAATTTTGAAAAAAATATTTTCGAACAAATCGGACTTTAAATAAGCTTTGAAAAAATATTTCTATAAAAATACACGTTAAAGAAATCTTCTAAAAAAGCTAGTAAAAAAGCTGTAAGTTCGGCCGAGCCAATCATTGAATACCCTCCACCATTTGGAACAAATTTGGCAATCTGTATTTTGTTTCATAAGTAAATTCCATGATTGATGGTCTAGAAGTCCTTAAAAATAATTTTCTGTAAAAAATCCACGTTTGAAGGTCTAGAAGTCCTTAAAAATAATTTTCTGTAAAAAATCCACGTTTGAAGGTCTAGAAGTCCTTAAAAATAATTTTCTGTAAAAAATCCACGTTTGAAGGTCTAGAAGTCCTTAAAAATAATTTTCTGTAAAAAATCCACGTTTGAAGGTCTAGAAGTCCTTAAAAATAATTTTCTGTAAAAAATCCACGTTTGAAGGTCTAGAAGTCCTTAAAAATAATTTTCTGTAAAAAATCCACGTTTGAAGGTCTAGAAGTCCTTAAAAATAATTTTCTGTAAAAAATCCACATTTGAAGGTCTAGAAGTCCTAAAAAATAATTTTCTGTAAAAAATCCACGTTTGAAGGTCTAGAAGTCCTTAAAAATAATTTTCTGTAAAAAATCCACGTTTGAAGGTCTAGAAGTCCTTAAAAATAATTTAAAAATAAAAAATCCACTTTTGAAGGTCTAGAAGTCTTTGGAAAAAATATTCTTTAAAAATCCACTTTTGAAGGTCTAGAAGTCCGTGGAAAAAATATTATTTAAAAAATCCACGTTTGAAGGTCTAGAAGTCCTTAAAAATAATTTTCTGTAAAAAATCCACATTTGAAGGTCTAGAAGTCCTTAAAAATAATTTTCTGTAAAAAATCCACGTTTGAAGGTCTAGAAGTCCTTAAAAATAATTTTCTGTAAAAAATCCACGTTTGAAGGTCTAGAAGTCCTTAAAAATAATTTTCTGTGAAAAATCCACGTTTGAAGGTCTAGAAGTCCTTAAAAATAATTTTCTGTAAAAAATCCACGTTTGAAGGTCTAGAAGTCCTTAAAAATAATTTTGTGTAAAAAATCCACTTTTGAAGGTCTAGAAGTCTTTGGAAAAAATATTCTTTAAAAAATCCACGTTTGAAGGTCTAGAAGTCCTTGGAAAAAATATTCTTTAAAAATCCACTTTTGAAGGTCTAGAAGTCCTTGGAAAAAATATTCTTTAAAAAATCCTCTTTTGAAGGTCTAGAAGTCCTTGGAAAAAATATTCTATAAAAATCCACGTTTGGCGGTCTAGAGGTCCTTGGGAAAAATATTCTTTAAAAATCCACGTTTGGTGGTCTACAGGTCCTTGGGAAAAATATTCTTTAAAAATCCACGTTTGGTGGTCCAGAGGTCCTTGGAAAAATATTTTTTTTTAAAAATCCACGTTTGTCGGTCTAGAGGTCTTGGGAAAAAATATTCTTTAATAATCCACGTTTGGTTGTCTAGAGGTCCTTGGAAGAAATATTCTTTGAAAATCCACTTTTGGCGGTCTGAGGTCCTTTAAAAAAATAATCTTTAAAAATCCACGTTTGGCTGTCTAGAGGTTCTTGGAAAAAATATTCTCTGAAAATCCACTTTTGGCGGTCTAGAGGTCCTTGGAAAAAAATATTCTTTAAAAATCCACGTTTGATGGTCTAGAGGTCCTTGGAAAAAATATTCATTAAAAATCCACATTTGGCGGTCTAGAGATCCTTGGAAAAAAAATTCTTTAAAAATCCAAGTTTGGTGGTCTAGAGGTCTTTGGAAAAAATATTTTTAATATTTTTTAAAAAATTATGTTCCATTAAAGTTTCATTTTTTAAGCCAACGTTTGTATTTCTGCTAGTCCTTTGCGAAAAAAATGATGAATTGCTATTGTTATCAATTATTACTTTTAATATAAATTTAACGAATTAATTAACACCTTTCGTGTGACACCTTTTCTTTTGGTGTGTGTGTGTGTGTGCGTTTCACGCAGACTTCCTGCCAAATAAAAATGTTGGCATTTCTGCGAACATTTTCTCTATTAAAAGATACACATTATTAATTAATTACAAACGCATCAAATGAGCTGTGAATGGCTATTTATAATTTAAGGCAATCATGATTGGCTTGCTGCCTGGCCGGGTGGCTAGCTGACTGGTTGGTCTGCCAAATTGTCACAACCATTCATTGATTATCGACACTGGTGGTGGTGGTGAGAGACAAAAAATCAGTGGCGACATCAGCATCATCCTCATCAGCAACAGCAGCAGCCATGGTGACAAAAGGCCACACATATAATAACCCTGTGGCAGTCGCGTCGGCTATTTAATGATTTCCAGACAAAAACACAGAAAAAAACTCGAAATCGAAATCAGAATCACAATCCATAACCGTATCAGAAAAATAAATTAATTGAACCGTAGTAATTCTGATTGCGGGAACTGAACAAACGCGACAGACAGTGGCAATCACAGTTCGCCCACAATGGCAACAAAAATAATTTCTTAATAATTTTGATTCATTAAAAAATGGGATATAAACGAAAAACACTCTTATTAATTATGCGACACAAATTAAAAAAAAATCAATAAATAAGTTGTGGGGAAGTGTTGAATAAAAATATATGAATTCAGAAAAAATAAAAAACAAATAAAAATTATTTAAAAAAATACTTACAATTAATGAACTGCCACACACATGGCAAATACTAGAGAACATCATCAGCAAATAATACATCAACATCGCTTTTTCATTTCAAATGTACAAATTAGCTTTTCTGTTTTTTTCAAATTTTGTTTTTAATTATAAATTTTGTGCCCGGGCGAGATCGATCCAACACCCAGAGCCAGTTTTTAATTTAGGTTTTATTTCTTTTTTTCTCTCTACCTGCCTCAATGATAATTGGTCGCCAGGATATGATAACAATTATCGAGACCACTCTACACTAACCTGTTCCATTCACGCACAATTGACCGGATACCTCATTACTTATGAAAATGTTTAATTTGTCTATAATTAAGTCAATTGAAAATTCACAGTTGTGTGTGTGTGTGTGTGTGTGCGTATGTCAACAATTTTCACGCCGAAAAATTCGCCCACATAAAATAACATGAATTTTGGAAAATTAAATAGAGGAAAATGTTTTGCAATGTGAATTATAATTAAAACTCGAAACAGGGATGAGAACGTTGCACAAAATGACCAAATGAAAAAGAGAATTTTTATATTTTCTGAATAATATAATTTTTAAAATTCCTGTTTGGTGGTTGGATAATCCTTAAAAAATTCTTGAAAAAATCCCAAAACGGTGTTTGATAAGTTTTATTAGTTAATTCCATGTTTGATGATCACAAAGTCATTATTCTAGAACAAATCTCTGTTGGGTGGTCTAAAGGTCCGGGAAAAAATATTCTATAAAAATTCATGTTTGGCGGTCTAAAGGTCCTTGAATATATATTCTCCACAAATCAATGTTTGTTCAAAAAAAAAAAATATAAAAAATATTCTGAAACAGTTTTTTTGTTATATTTGAATATTCTTTAAAATTCCACGTTTGATGGTCTAGAGGTCCTTTAAAAATCCACGTTTGGTGGTCTAGAGGTCCTTGGAAAAAATATTCTTTAACAATTCACGTTTGGTGGTCTAGAGGTCCTTGGAAAGGATCCTCAAAAAAAAAAAATATAAAAAATATTCCGAAACAGGTTTTTTTGTTATATTTGAATATTCTTTAAAATTCCTCGATTAATGGTGTAGAGGTCCTCGAAATTTTTTTTTATAAATCTATGTTTATTTCTCTAGAGTTCCTTGTAATTGAAATATAGGGTGAGATGAAAAAACTGCAACCAACTTCAGACTGCTGTCATATCTAAGCCACTCGTCCGACAGCTGTTAAAGTTAATCCAGTAACAGCTCATTATATTAAATCTTTATAAAATCCGCGAATATAGCCCTAATGGTCTTTGAAAAAAAATCTTAAAAAATACACGAGTATAGCCCTGATGGTCCTTCATAAAAATTCTTTAAAAATCCACGATTATAGGCCTCATGGTACTTGGAAAAAAATCTTCAAAATATACACGAGTATAGCCCTGATGGTCCTCTATAAAAAATCTTCAAAAAATCTACGAGTATAGCCCTTCTGGCCCTTGGAAAAAATCTTTAATAAATCCACGATTATAGCCCATGGTCGTTGGAAATTAAATCTTTAATAAATCCACGAGTGTAGCCCTCATGGTATTTGGAAAAAATCTTTAAAAAATCAACGAGCATAGCCATGATGGTCCTCTATAAAATTTCTCAAAAAATCCAAGATTATAGCCCTCATGGTCCTTGACAAAAAATCTTTGAAAAATACAAGAGTATAGGGATCATGATCCTTGAAAAAAAAAATCTTTAAAAATCCAGGTGAATAGCCCTTTTAGCCCTTGAAAAAAATCTTTAAAAAATCCACGAATATAGCCCTTATGGTATTTGGAAAAAATCTTTAAAAAATCCACGAGCATAGCCCTGATGGTCCTTAAAAAAACCTTTAAAAAATCCACGAGTATTGCCCTCATGGTCCTTGAAAAAAAAATTTAAAAACCCAAGAGTATAACCCTTATAGTCCTTAACAAAATGTTTAAAAATCCATGAGTATGTCCCTAATGATCCTTGGAAAAATTACCCCCAGCCATAATTTAAAAGTATTCCCTTAAAATCCAACCTTCAATGTCTTAAAAACTTCTTTAAATAAAAATTGACGTTTATAGCCCCTTGGGTCCTCGAAAAACATTCCTTGGAAATTTGCGACAATAGTTCTGGTATTACTTTGCATTTTTTTTTAAAAACACAATCATAGTTCCGGCAGCAATTTGAAAATATTAAAAAAAAAATCACGATTATACTCCTCATGGCCATTGAAAGCATACTTTAAAAATCCACAATATCCTCTGGAATATATTAAAAATGTTTTTAAAAATAATCCACGACGATAGCCCTGATTTGTCTTGAAAATATACTGTTCTCAAAATAAATAAATATAGCCCGATTGTTTTTCAAAAATATTCTTTAAAAATCCACGCTGATGGTCCTTGAAAGATATTCTTTGAGAATTTCTTAAAATTATACCTCCGATGATTTTTGCAAAATATTCTTAAAAAAATTCACAACTTTTTTGAATATCCATAAGTAAGACTGATTGTTATTCAAAAATATTCTCAAAAAATCCACGATTATTGCGCTGGTGGTCCTTGACAAATATTCTTCGAAAATTTTATAATTATAGTTTTGATGGCTTCTGAAAAATATTCCTAAAAAAATCCAATACTGCAGCCCCAGCAATAGTGTGAAAATATTTTCTTAAAAATGCACGATTTTAGCCTTTAATATTATTTTAAGGATCCACGATTCCAGCTCTCAAACTCTCTGAGAAAAATTCTCTTACCCCAAATTCCGTTTACCTCAATACTCAGCCTTTTGGTAATTTAAAATGATTTATTAAAAAAAAAAAAAAAAAACTATTTAAAAAATCCTCGATTATAGCGCTAATGGTCCTTAAAAAATATTCTTCGAAAATTTTATAATCATCGTTTTGATGGTCTCTGAAAAATATTCTTAAAAAAATCCAAGACTGCCGCCTAGTTTGAAAATATTTTTTTTAAAAAATACAAAATTTTAGCGCTGGATGCCCCTAAATAATATTATTTTAAGGCTCCACCATTTCAGCTCTCAAACTCTCTGAAAAAATGTCTCTTACCCCAATACTCACCCCTTTTTGGTATCTCAAAATATTTTATTAAAAAAAAAAACACAAGTCTATTTTATTTCTGTTTGATAATGGCATTTTATTTAGGGTTCTTTCTGTATTCCTTTCATTTTTTTTGTTTCTTTTCAAAAATCATTTGATAATTTTTTCTTATTTATTTTATTTTCTTTTGTTTTTTTTTGTTGTTTTTTGTTTGTCATATATTTATATTATACATTGTATATATATTTTCTTTTTTTTTTTTTTTTGTTGGGGAATATATATATAATTTTTTTTGTTTGTTGTTACTGTTTTTGTTTACCAATTGGAAATGCTTTCAATTGTGGGTTTTTTATAAATAATACTAGGATTTCGTTTTTTGTCGTTTGTTTTATTATTTTTTTTATTTTGCTTAAATATTGGCAAACATTTTTTTTCTATGGAAATTGAACTTGGTTGCTGCACATTTAAGTTTTGGGGGTTTGGTTTGTTTTTTTTTTTATTTTTATTTTTTATTATAAGGAAAATAAAAATTTTGTTGTTGAAATTGTTGAAAATAAAAATATTTGGAAAAATCATAATACACTTATAAAATAATGGAGTTAACTTAAATATTAAAAAAACTGGGAACCAATTGTTTTTGTTTTTATTTTATTTTATTTTATTATTTTTTTCAAATATACATTTATAATAAATTGAATTTGTTTTTGGCTTGTAAATAATAAATATATATATTTTTTAAATTTATTTTTAATAATTAATATAGTTTTTTTTATTATTATTTAATTATAGTTAACATTACGACGTGTGTTTCTTTCTTTGTTTAGTTTTTTATTATTTTTTTTTTTTTTTGTTTTTTTTTTAATTTTAATAATTTTTATTTTTTTATTCTTATCCCTAAATTGTTGTTTTATAACTCTTGCTATGTATGTTTCCTTTGTTAAACATAATTGAATTTTGAATTCAGTTTTTTTTTTTTGTTTTTAAATATTTATTTTGTCATTCATTAACATAAAATTGGCGTTTGTTTTATTATTTAATGGATTTTTGCTTTACTTTTTGTAATTTATTTTATTTTATTTTTTTTATTACTAAAGTATGAAAATTGTTTAAATACAAAAGCTGATAGTTGGTTTTGGTTTTTTTTTTTTTACATGAATTTATTTTAATTTTTTTTTTTAATTTCTAATTTATGAAATATTTATATTACAATAGTAGTGGTAGTAGTTGTTTGTTTGTTTGCTTTATGTTTTTTGGCCAGTTTATTTTGTCCTCTCAGACACACACATACATACTTATTTAAATCTAGAAAAAAAAAAAATAATTAAGCATTTCCATGTTTGTGGGGGACTTGTTTTTGTCATTTTACATAAAGTAAGTTTTTTTTTTGGTTGGTTATGGTTTCTGGTTGAATTTTGTATTTTTTTTTTGTTTTTTTAATATTTTTATTTATTTCTTTTAACTACTTCCTAATTGGAGTTTATTTGTTTAGGGGTTTAGGTTTCCATATTTTTTTTTTTTTTTTGTTTTAATTTTTTTTGGGGAAATCATTTCAACAACATTTACATATCCTCTAAATGCTTGCTACTTGGCATGGTTCATTGTTCTTTTTTGTGGATGGGAGGAGGGGTTTCGGTTTTGTGGAAGGGTCTTTTTAAATTTTCATTTGTGAAATATTGAGCAAAGTTTTTTATTTTCTTGGTTTCTCTTATTTACATGGCAGGGCTTTGTGAATTTGATTTTCTTTCTTCGTCAGGGGGTTCCTTTAAATTAAAAAATATTACAAGGAAAATATTTGATTTTGAATTTTTGAAGAGAATTTTTAAAGGACCTTAAGGGATTTTATCGTGACACTTTTACAAAAATTTTTTCAACAAATAATTCAGAAGGACCTCAGCTCATTAATAGTACTTTTTTTAAAGGATAATTTTTTTTTAAAATACTTTACAAGGATCATCCAGGCTATAATCATGGATGAGGAGAATATATATATTTTTTAATTTTTTTGGAGATAATTTTAAAGAAGCCTGGTGGATTTCGTAGTGACACTTTTAAGAAATATTTAGAAATTAATTCAGAAGGAGCTCAGCTCTTTAATAGTTTATTTTATATTTTTTTCAAGGATAATAGTAAATTTTTTAAAAAATACTTTACAAGGATCATCCAGGCTATAATCATGGATGAGGAGAATATATATATTTTTAATTTTTTTTGAGATAACTTTAAAGGATCCTAATGGATTATATATATATTTTTTTTCAAGGATAATAGTAAATTTTTTAAAAAATACTTTACAAGGATCATCCAGGCTATAATCATGGATGAGGAGAATATATATATTTTTAATTTTTTTTGAGATAACTTTAAAGGATCCTAATGGATTTTATAGTGACATTTTTAAGAAAATTTTTAGAAATTAATTCAGAAGGACCTCAGATCTTTGTCAGTATATTTTATAAAATATTATTTTCAATGATAATATTCAATTTTTTTAAACAATACTTTTCAAGGATCATCAGTGCTAAATATTTTTAATTTTAATATTGTTTTTTAGCATGATGGCTTTCATTGTGACACTTTTAAGAACATTTTTTGAAAATTAATTCGAAAGGACCTCAGCTCTTTAATAGTTTATTTTATAAATATTTTTTTTTTCAAAGATAATAGTCAATTTTTATTAATTAATACGTTTCAAGGATCATCAAGGCTATAATTATGAATAAGAAAAATATATATTTTTTTGAACTTTTTTGAAGAACATTTTAAAGAAGCCTGATGGATTTTTTAGTGACATTTTTAAGAAAATTTTTAAAAATTAATTCAGAAGGATCTCAGATCTTTGTTAGTATATTTCATAAAGTATTTCTTTTTTTTTCAAGGATAATATTCATTAAAAAAAAATACTTTTCAAGGATCATCAAGGCTTAAATCGTGGATTTTTTCAGAATATTTTTAAAGAGGTGCCGGGGCCATAATCGTAAAGTTTAAGATCAAAGAACATTTTTCAAGGACAATCCTTCATTTTTTGCGGATTTTTTAAATAATGTTTTTAAAGGACATTCATGGCTTTAATACAAAATTTTTTGGGAATATTTTTAAAGGACTAGAATGGTTATAATAGTAAATTTTTTAAAGAGTATTTGTCAAAGATCATCCAGCCTACAATCGAGGATTTTTTTGTGGAATATTTTTAAAGCATTGCCAGCGGCTATAAGTGTGAGTTTTTAAAGAATATATGTTAAGGATCATCGAATATTTTTAAAGAGTATTTTTTAAAGGTCTATAATCGTGATTTTTTTTTAGATAATGTTTTTCAAGGACAATTAGGCCTACAATCGTGGATTTTTTAAAAAAAAAATATTTTTCGAGGATCAAAAAGGCTATGATTGGAGCTTTTGTTATAAAATATATTTCAAAGCCCATAAAAGTATATTTTTCAAGGACTATAATCGTAAATTTTTTAAATAATATTTTTCAAGGATAATCAGGACTGTAATGGTGAATATTTCAAGAATATTTTAAGGGCAATCAGAGCTATGATAGTAGGTTTTTTAAGGGAGAGTTTTCAAGGACAGTCATGGCTAGAATTGTGATTTTTTGAAGGATTATTTTCGAAGACCATTTTTTAAGGACAGCCATGGCTATAATCGTGAATTTTTTAAAGAATTGTTTTCGGTTCATTAGGGTAGTTATCGAAAATTTTCAAAAAAAGGAGGATTACCAGGATTGAATCGTTGGTTTTTTAAGAAATATTTTCAAGAACAGCCACGGGTATAATCGCGAATGTTTTAAAGAATTATTTTCAAACTTTTTTCAGGGTTATAATCGAAGATTTTCAAAAAAAAAAAATATTCTTCAAGGATTTTCAGAATTGAATCGTTGATTTTTAAAGAATTGTTTTCAAGGAACATCGGAATTTTTTAAAGAATATTCTTCAAGGACCATTAGAACTATAAACGTGGGCTTTTTAAAGAATATTTTTCGGATGCCACCGGGGATGTATTCGAGGATAATCGTGGATTTTTAAAGGATATTTTCCAAAGATAAACATGGATATGGATATTTTTTAACTATGTGGAGAATTTGTAAAAAATATTTTCCAAAGATCCTGGGGGCTATCGTCTTGGATATTTAAACATATTAGTCAGGGATCGTTAGGATCATCAGGACTATAATCGTAGATTTCTAAATAAAATTTTTTGGAGACCCTCATAGGAGATTTTTAAAAGAATATTTTCCAACGATAAACATTGCTGTAGGCTTGGATTTTTTGATAATCGTCGTCAATCTTTAAGAAATATTTTTCAGGTCTGTATTCTTGGTTATATTTATCATATAATTTTTCAAATATTTCCTCCTGAATTATTTTTTAATTTAAAATTACCCCTTATATAAATTTTATTTTATTTTTTATTTTATGTATTTTTTTATTTAAAATATATGTATAAATAAATTATATATTTTTTCTTTAATATTTTTGTAACATATTTTTTATACAAACAATTTTTAATTTTTTTTTTCTGCTTCATCTAAAATCTAACACATTAAAAATAATTTAATACAGTTTTTATTAATTTTCACAATATTTTTTTTTTGTTTTGTTTTTTTATTTATTTTTTTGCTTTTGGTTTGGTTGGTTTTACTAATCATCGAATGGAAGGAATTGGTTTGTTGATGTATACAAAAAAACATATATTTAAAAGTTATGCCTCTATAATAATAAATTATTAAAAATAATAATATTTCTATAAATAATTCTTACAACGTTTTTATTTTACAAAAATTGTTTTGCGTGTCTTTTGTTTTTTAATTTTTTTCATTTAACAGAAAAATCAGTCATTTTTGATTATTTTACTCATTTGTTTTGTTGGTATATTTATTCAAAGGATTTTTATAAATAAAAAAAAAATAATAAAACAATGGCGATTTTTCTTATGTTAAAATGTGATTTTAAAGTAATTTTTTGTTTTATACATTCGTTAAATTTGGCCAGTTTCGAAATATACACATCTTTATTTTTTTGGATTTTAATATTTTTTATAATTTTTTTTTATAAAAAATTTGTAACTGAAATAATAAATATACTTTTTATAATATAAGAAATATGTATATATTTTTTAAATAATATAACATGAGAAAATATGTAAAAAATATTTTTTTAATAATATTTTTTAATAATATTAAAAATATTTTAATATAAAAATTTTTTTAATATTAAATTTTTAATATGAAACTGAAATAAGAAAAATATTTTTTATTTATAATATAAGTAATACATATATTTTTTTTTAATAATATAAAGGGAGAAAAATGTGTAGGAATCATGATTTTTGATATAAGAAATATATTTTTTTAATTGATATTAAAAAAATTAAATTTTTTATAAAACAAAAATCGGACCTGATTTAAGAAAAATATGTTTTATTATATAAAAAATATATAAATATTTTTTAAAGGACAATAATATTAAAAAAATATGTATTTTTAATATAACAAAAATTGGAACTGAATTAAAAAAAATATTTTTTATAATATAAGAAATATGTATATACTTTTTTTAAATAATATAAAGGGAGAAAATATATAAAAATAATTTTCTATAATATAAGAAAAAATTTTTTCAAATAATATAAACAAAAATATTTATTTATTTATATAACAAAAATTGGAACAGAAATTTTAATTTTTTTTTATAATATAAGAAATATTTTTCTAAATAAAACTAAGCAAGAAAAAATTATAAAAAAAAATTCATGATATGAGAAGCATTTTTTAAATAGTGCTAAATGAGAAAAAAATTTAAATTTGTATAAATTAAATTTTTACAAATTTATTAAATTTAATTTGTATGAATAAAAATGAAAACAATTAATTTACAAAAATATATATATATAAAAAAATTAAATTAAATTGTATATATTTTTTACAAATTAAAATATTAGTTTGTATATATAAAATAATAAACTAAATAAAAAATTATATAAGAAATTATTTTAAAAAATATTAAATTAAAAAAGAGAAACAAAGCAAAAAATAAAAAAAAAAATATTTATTTATTATTTATTTATTTAATATATAAATAAAAATAAATAATAATTTATAAAAAAAATTAAATGAAATTGTATTTATTTTTTTACAAATAAAAAAATTAATTTGTATATATAACATAATAAATTAAATAAAAAATATATAAAAAATTATTTAAAAAAGAAACAAAGCAAAAAAATAAAAAAATATATATAATATATTTTAATATAAATATATAATATATTTATTTGATATGAGAACATTTTTTTGTATAAAATATATTTTTAATATAAATAAAAATAAATAATAATAAAATAAATTTTATTATTTTTTTCAAATTTATTAAGTTTAATTTGTATGTATAAAAACGAAAGAAAAAAATAAAATGTAAAAAAAATATTAAAAAAACTATTTAAAAAAAAAACTATTTTTATGAATTACAATTTAAATTTTATTTATTTTTTACAATTAAATTAAATTTAATATGTGGATAAAAAAATATAAATTAAATAACAAAAAAGGGTTATATTAAAACTTATATTTTTTTAAAAAAATAAATTAAAAATTATAAGCACACCAAAAAAATTGTTTTTGACAATTGAATAATAATAAAATAAATTTTATTAAATTTTTTCAAATTTATTAGATTTAATTTTTATGTATAAAAAGAAAAAAAAATAAAATGTAAGAAAAAAAATTATTAAAAAAATACAATTTTAATAGAATTATTTTTTTTTAATTAAATTTTATTTATTTTTTACAAATATTTTTATTTTTTGCTTTGTTAATATTTTTCAATTAATTTTTTTAAATAGAATTTTTTATATTCATTTTTTATTTAATTTATATTTTTATATATAAATTAAATTTATTTAATTTGTACAAAATAAATAACATTTAGTTTATATATAAAAAGTATATATTAAATAAAAAAATATATAAAAAATTCTATTTTTAAAAAATTTAATAGAAAAATATTAACAAACCCAAAATTAAAAAACAAAATATTTTGACATTTAATGGCAGATTTCAATGACAGTGATAGAGATAGTGTGAGAGATTGCTGTTTAATTTTTTTTTATTCATTTACATTATTTAATAATGTGTTTGCTTTTCATTGCATACTTTTGGGAAATATATGTTTCCATGTTTAATATTAACAAAATTAGTTTAAGACTTTTGCAGCTTTTAGGGATACTGCCTTTTGAAGTATTTTTTATTTTATTTTAATATCATATGATAGCTTAATAGTAGACACAGTAGAGTATATAAATAGTTAGTTGTAGTTTTGTTATATTAAAATTATTTTATTAGCATAGTTTTAGGCTTAGAAGTTACAAAAAATCATAATTTAGTAATAAAAATAATAATAAAAATTATTCACAATTTAATTGCTATTTTTTTTTGTTGTGTTTTGCTTTAAACCAAATATCTTAGCCACAGTAGGCTAAGTAAATACCACCACCAATATTGGGCTCTTATCCAATTGGAAGTACCAAAAACGGGAAAATGTATTTCCTCGGGTTCGCGCAGTTGCTCTTCCTCCTCGTCAATGACATTGGCCAGGGGTCGATAACGCAGAGTAAAGTTGACTTTTATCACTGCCTCTGCCACACCACCGGGAGAGGAGACAATGAAATAGAAGGTGCGTGGAACACGTTCATGCATGCTGACATAGGTTAGGCGGGCCTCTTTGCAAAATGGGGTGGGAAGGTCCTGGAAAAAATTAAAAAATATTTTTTATTTTCCAATTTTTAATTTAAATTTTTTTGCAAAATTACCTTGAAACCATAGGCCAGCACAGTGTTGCCATATTGATTGCCGGGCGTATAGACCCGATCACCATGCAGCCATCGGGCCGCATGGGCCGGGGGATTGGCACAAAATTCAACGGATAAATGCAGCGGGGAGCCAGGATATGCAACGGGTGTGGTATTGCGGGCCACAACGGTGGGTTGTCCTGCAAGTAAATAAATTGAAAATATTTTGAAAATTAATAAAATTCAAAAATGGGAAAAAATTTTTGTTAATAAAATGGAATAAAAGTAAAATAAATAATTTTAATTTTTAGAAAAAAAATCTAGCCCCTGGAACCAGGTGTGGGTCGAAATTTTTATTATCTCACCCTGTATATTCTTGATCAACATAAAATTCTATGTCGATTTAGCGATGACCGTCCGTCTTTCCGTCTGTCTAAATCACTCTAGCTTCCGAACGAAATGAAGTAGTTTGATAAAATTTTACTCAAATATATATTATGTTTGCAGGACTTTTTGTATTGAAAATGGACCATGAAAGTCTACGTTTTGGTATAGGTCCCATATAATGGTACCTCCTTATTTTCGGTATTTTGGTGATTTTAGCGACATTATTCACCGGAATTGTTTCAGATTTGGTATTTGAAGTTCGTAGTGGATACTACAGCCTAGGACAGAAAATTGTCTGTGCAGGTCCACGTCTTCGTATAGGCCCCATACAACGGTACCTCCCGATATTCGGTATTTTGGAGATTTAAGCGACATTATTCACTGGAATTGTTTGAAATTTGGTATTTGAAGTTCGTAATAGATACTACAGCCTGTGACAGAAAATTGTCTGTGCAGGTCCATGTCTTCGTATAGCCCCCGTATAACGGCACCTTCCGATATTCGATATTTTCATGATTATAACGACATTATTTACCGGAATTCTTTCAAATTTGGTATTTGAAGTTTGTAATGGATACTACAGCCTATGACAAAAATTGTCTGTGCAGGCCCACGTCTTCGTATAGCTCCCATATAATAGTACCTTCCTATATTCGATATTTTGATAATTATAGCGACATTATTCACCGGAATTGTTTCAAATTTGTTATTTGAGGTTCTTAATGCATACTACAGCCTGTGACAGAAAATTGTCTTTGTAGGTCCACGTCTTCGTATAGCCTCCATATAACAGTACCCCCCTATATTCGGTATTTTGATGATTTTAGCTACCGATTTTTTCAAGTTTCTTACTTAAATATTGTAATGGCTTATGACAAAATTTTTGGACCTGCATAGGGGTCCACGTCGTCTTATAGACCCTAATATATTGGCTACAGTCGGTAATTTTAAGACTTTAACTGAATTTTAAACGGATTTTATTTTTTTTATTTTTTATTTATTTATTTATTTTTTTTTTTTGAAAATGTCCAAATTCGTTCCAAATGTTAGAGGGTATGTAAAATTCGGGCCGCCCGAAATTACAGCTTTCTTACATGTTTTGAATAATTTTTTAATTTTTTTCTCATTTTAAAAATTAAAGCTTTATTTATCCGTTATTAAAAAATAACAAATCTCAAAATCTCTTTCTCATGGGAAATTATTTTTCCCTTCCCCGAAAACCCCTTTCATATATTTCATCATGAATTCAAAACTCTTCAATCCTTTCAATGAATTTGTCCCGGCTGTCATTGAAATAAAGTCGGCGGACATTTTGAAATTAGAGTTAAATGTTATCTCTAATAATGCCCCAGCACACACACACCCTCTCTCTCTCTCACACACAGACACACATACATAATCACTCTCAGATACACCAACACCCTACAACAACTATTACTACTAACACCACTACTTCCCCCAAAAAGGGACAATTATTGTACACGACTACTAGCTGTTTCTTTTGTAAAAATGTGTGTGTCTATTTTTGTGTGATTGTATGTATGTATGTGTGTCTAAGTCCCGAACAAGTTGTGACAACTTGTTTTACTGCTTACATCCGGTACTTTTCAACTTTTCAGAACTCATATCCGTTTGACTATGGTTACACGCTTGTATGAGGATGGCTCCTTTTGGGTTTTGGGCGGCCCCAAAAATATGGTTGGTAGCATCATCACGGTATTCCAAAATTTGCCAATGAGTATGGGTGCGGGTGTGTGTGTGAGTGTAAGCTATTTTGCCAATCTGAATGGAAAAGCTATTAAATAGGAGTCATTAAAAACATAACATGACAAAAGTTTCCCAAAAAAAAAGCAAAAACGAATAATTCTCTGCTCTATGGAAATTTTTTGAAAGCAGGATGATGATGATGGAATCTAAAACTGTCTGTAAAGTTGCTTCCTTTTTTTGGAGTATATTTTGGGGGGAGAGGTATCCGAAATAGTCATCAGGGATAATGTGCTGAATATATCTCATATTGAATGGTTTTTCAGTTTGTTGCCAATTTTTTTAGTTTATTTTAAATTTATTTTTTTTTTCTTTTGTGAAGGAGGTGAATGGCTTTTCATGGACAAATATTTGAATAAATTAAAAAATATTAGAAAAATTTAAATATTTCCATTGATTTTTTTTCGATACCCAAAAGTGGTAGTCGAAATTGGTAGAGAAAGAGGATGAGTTGGAAGGGTGGAGAGGGAGAGGGGGACGAGAGGGGGTTCAGAAGAGGGAGTTGAGAAAAGGGAGTAGAGGAGAGGGATTTGCGGAGAGGGTGTTGAGGAGAGGGAGTTGTGGAGAGGGAGTTGTGGAGAGGGAGTTGTGGAGAGGGAGTTGTGGAGAGGGAGTTGTGGAGAGGGAGTTGTGGAGAGGGAGTTGAGGAGAGAGGGTTGAGAAGAAGGAATTGTGGAGAGGGAGTTGAGGAGAGGAAGTAGAGGAGAGGGAGAGAGAGGCTATCTAACAATTTGTCCATAACAATTATTTTAATTGGAGTTGCAGTGTTATTTTGTGTTTGGAAAAAAAAACATAGCATACTTATAGGCGTTGAAATAAAAATTTATATATTATTTTACTAAAAGGATAATTTAGAACTAAAAAAGGCAAGCTTTCGAATGTAGACAAATGGAAAACAGGATATATTTTGCATATTTTTTTTTTTTTTTTTTGAGAAAAATAAATATCAGATGAGAGGAACTGATAAATGGACTACTAATATAGCTATCCAACAGTTGTTCATAACAATTATATCAATTGAAATTTATGTTTTCATAGTTGATTTAAGGAAAAGTAATTATAGACCAATTCGGATATTTTTTCTTAGGAAAGAACTAATCAATGTTTACAATTTTTTGCTACATAATTTTAGGCGCCATGAAACCATAATAACAATATAAATTTATATAAAAATAATATTTTATAGGAAATTAAGTGTATTTTTCTGTTAAAAAAATCATTGCATATTTTTAGGCACTAAACAACCTCCTTAAATGGAGGTTGGAACTGCATAACAAACACCAATTCTCATTTTATTTTTAATTATTATTTTTTTAAAATTGAAAAATTATTGAAATAGATACTAAACAGGTTAAAAAAAGTATCCTTCGGTCTTGCCGACATATCTCTACCCACAGCCAGTGTTCGATTATTTAACTATATATTTTTGACTTCTGTTATGATTATTCAAATTGATGACCATCTATGGAGTAGATTCCGAAAGAATGGACTAATAATTTCCATTTCGTATGGGACCTAAAATATAAAATATGATATAAATATTGTGACGTGTCGGGTTTTGACAACAGCAGATCGTGAGTTAGTACAAATAATGGGATGTGTGAAATATGAAGAGAACCTTATGCTTATTTCGAATTTTATGATCGTTGTGGTTATTCAAAATGTTGTCCCTTAGTGGGTACCAGAAGGAATGGTCCGATCTCTACCATATTTATGGCAGATCTTGTGATGATGAAAATATGGAGTTGTACCGAGTTTGAGTGGAAACAGATGTTAATTTCGCATTTTATGAGTTTCAAGGATATTCAAAATTGAGACCCCATGTGGGAGAGGTAATAGACCTATATATCCCATCTTTACAGCAAATCTTGAGTTAGTAGGAAAAATGGGATGTGTGAAATATGAAGGGAACCGGATGCTTATATTGGATTTTTTGATCGTTTTGGTTATTAAAATCATAGAACCTTAGTGGGGTAGGCACAAGAAGGAACGGTCCGATCTCTACCATCTTGGTAACATATCTTGTGTTGATGGAAATATTGAGATATGCCAAGTTCGAATGGAATTGGATGTTAATTTTGCATTTTATGAGCTTCATGGATATTCAAAATGTTGACCCTTTGTGAGGGAGGTACTAGAAGAAGTGGACCGATATATTCCATTTTCACATGAGATCTTGTGTTATTAAAAATAATGGGATGTGTGAAATATGAAGAGAACCGGATGCCTTTTTCGGATTTTATCCTCGTTTTTGTTCTTCAAAACTTTCACCCATTGTGGGGGAGGTACCAGAAGGAATGGCCCGATTTCTACCATCTTTTAAACGGATCTACTGTCGATGGAAATATGGAGATTTACCAAATGTGAATGGAATCGGACGATAATTTCGCGTTTTATGAGCTCCATGGATATTCAAAATATTGATCCTTTGCGGGGGGAGGTACCAGAAGGAATAGTCGGATCTCCACCATATTTGCAACAAAGCTAATGTTGATGGAAACATTGAGATGTACTAAGTTTGAATGGAATCGGATGTTAATTTCTTCATGAATATTCAAAATTATGACACTTTGTGGGGGAGGTACCAGAAGTAGTTGACCGATATATCTTATCCTTCCACTAGACCTTTGGTTTGAAAAAAAAAATAGTGTAATGTGTGCAATTTAAAGATAGTCGGAGCCTTCTTTCTCACATTTTATATGGGTCATAATTATTCAAAATGTTTACCGTTTACCGGGGTGGTACTTGATGGAGTGGATTAATATTGTCCATTTCCGCACCTATCCTAGCACCGTTGCAAATGTTAGGATTTGCAAAGTTTGGGCTAAATCGGATTATCCTTTCTATTTCGGTACAGCATTTTATTTTTTATTTATTTATTTATTTTTTTTTTTTTTTGAAAAGTTCGACAGAAGTAGTGAATCGGATCGGATTATCCTTTCTATTTCGGTGCAGCATTTTATTTTTTATTTATTTTTTATTTTATTTATTTTTTTTTTTTTGAAAATTCCGAAAGAAGTTGTTAATCGATATTGCCCATCTTTGAACTCGATCTAAGTTTGATGATAATATTACGATGTACTAAGTTCGGACCAACACGGATACTCTTTTCGAGGGTTATCGTTCGCACAAGCCAAAAAGACAAACATATAGACGGATGCTATATCGACCCCAGATGACCTGAAACGAGTTTGGTCCAAAGAAATCTGGGGTCTTAACCCGTTATTTCGACAAGACACATTTTGGCAGTATCCTCCCTGGCCATATGGCTGAAGGTAAAAATAGGATTAGACAGATGGACACAAGAGTAGGCAGATCTTCCCCTTCAGAAAATATCTCTATCCGTTATATTCCCGTCATTTCGATGAGGCACGTTTTGGCCTCATATACCCTCTCTGGCAATATGGGTGAGGGTATAAATAGGATTAATTTCCCGCTTAAACAAATAGACACTCTGGTAGGCAAACCTTCCCCTTCAGAAAATATCTTTATCCCTGCATCCATAATGAGGACCCTGCTGTAATTTTTATTAGGCAGAGGGATCGGTCGACTCACCAACTACTTCCTCCCATACATATTCCCCATCTCTGCATCCTCTACATGGAATATAGTTGCATTGGTTCTTTAGTTACAATCTCCCTGCCAATTTACCATTTTTTCTTATAAATTGTACAACAACTCCTAAAAGTATGCTTTAAATTTGTTAATATAATTCTATGGCCGCTGTAAAACACTTCAGTTAACTATTGCAACATTTCGCCCCCCAAGAGGCTACTCTCAATAATTTAACAACATTAAAATCAGAGCTTCTTCCTCTCTCTCTCTCCCACCCCCCTTCCTTAACGTGACTGGTTGCCTCCCCTCTCCCACACGCCACCCTCTAGCAATTGTTAACTTGGAATATAAAGTGACACAATGCAATAATAGTGGGAAATTGAATAATTTTTTTTTTGTTATTGTTAAAAAAAGAGAGCGAGAGAGAGGGGAAGACACAGAAAGGAACACGAAACAAGTCGCAAGTAAATAAATGGAAACTATTACAACAAAACGGACCATCCATTCCCTGGTTGAGTGCAATTTCTTTGTTTTGGTTGTTGGGTGATGGAGGTAGGAAGGACTGGCATTTAAGTCAAAAACATTTATTTCAATGCACAAGGAGAGTCGTTGGCGTTGTTGCTAAACAAAACGCCACTTGGCTAGCTGCTGAGAGTAGGAATCGGAATAAAAAGGAAAACACCAACAATTGGTGCTGCTGAACAATAATGGCCGCATTCTGTTTGAATCCTCTTCAGTTGCATGCATATTTTCCAGTTTTCTCCACTACTTTCTCCTCCCTCCTCTTTCTTTTCTTCTCCTCCTCTCCGATATTGCATTTCTATTGCCTCGTTGAGGAAAAACTTTTGTTTGCTCCACTCGCTATCGAGGGAATTGATGTAATTGCTTTAGAATACTGTTGTTACTACTGAAGAAAACATTATTATTGTTGTTAGTTAGTTTTTTCTTTTTTTGATTTTATTTTGTTAACAGCATTTTACCATTGCATATGGCAAAATAACATTGGCGGCATCAATTTGTTTGCTATTTGAAAAATACGATGGGGGGAGACAGGGACATGGCTAAGGCGTCATGGTAAGTGATTCGTCGCTTGTTTAGTTGGCCGCCAGTAAACGTTGCCAGTTATTCTCGGAATTGTTAATACCAAAAAAACACACAAAGTGGCAATTTGTTTTCGCAAGAAGAAAATTCAATTTGCAAGGAAAAAAATGTTGTTAAACAAAACGCCACCATCTCCAATGGAACTCTTAAACAATGAATTTGCATTTGGCCATAACACAATGGCATTGCATTGTTGTCTTAGTAATCGGCAATGGTTGCAGAATTAATATTATCAGCAGGGGGAGGGGAAGGGGAGGAATTTTAATTTAAGACAATAATTGATAAAAAAAAATGAAACTCATAATTTAAATTTATTGAAATGTGGAGGATTTACAATTATTGAATAGATGAAAAACTTTTAAAAAATAAAAAAACTAGGAATATTTTCTTCAAAAATTTGGTTTCCTAAAAGTATGCAATAGTTTTTATACAAAAAAATTGACGACCCTTTCCGGAAGAAAAAATATTGAGCTAAATATCAGCTAAATAATAAAAATTTACATCCCAAAAGTATGCAGTACTTTTTGGGAAGAAAACGAAATTTTCAAGAAAAAAGGTGTTAAAAAACGCCACCATTTCATTTTGAGATCTAAAACAATGAATGAAATTGACAATGACTTTGCATTGACTTTGATGGTTGAAGAAGAAAAATTATCCGAGAGAATAGGGGAGAATTTTTTAAATTTGAAGAAATAACTAAAAAAAATATTTTTAATAGTTTAATTTTTTTTAAATGCGGAGGATTCAAAATTATTGGATTTACTTATAAAAAAGTAAAAAAAAGAATATTTTCTCCAAAAACTGAATTTAAAATTTTGGTGCCCTAAAAGTATGCAGTAGTTTTTATCCAAAATATACCCCCAAATAAGAAATTTTGGCGACCATTTCTAATGGAATAATTGTTAAGCTGTTAATTATGCTTTATTATATGACAGATATAAGTATTGGAAGTTTTGACCCCTTTGTGGCTGTGGTACCAGAAGTGGTTTGCAGATATATATCATTTTCACAACAGATCATGTGTTAGCAAATATATTTGGATGTGTGAAATTTGAAGAGAGTTGGATGCTTATTTTGCTTTCTTTGAGGGTTTTGTTTTTTAAAATCTTGAACCCTTTTCATGAGAGGTAGCATAAGATATCGTCAAATCTCCACCACCTTTATAACAGATCTAGTGCTCATAGAAATATTGAGTTGTACCAGGACTGAATAGAATCGAATGTTTATTTCGCATTTTATGAGCTGAATGGATAATCGACAATTCGACCTTCTGTGGGGGAGGTACCTGAAGGAGTGGATTAATGTATTCCATCTTAATACCAGACCTTGGGTTGATAAAAATATTGGGATGTGTGAAATTTGAAGACAATCGGCCACTTACACCACATTTTATAAGAGATATAATAATTCAAAATGTTGACCCTTTGTGGGGGAAATACTTGATGGAGTGGACCGATATTTTCCTGACCTAGAACTGATGCAAATATTAAGATTTGGGCAAAATGGAATTATTTTTCCTCTTCCTGTGTAGTAAATTTTTTTTCTTTTAAAATATTGACATTTTGTGGGGGAGGTACTAGAAGGAATGGACAGATATTGCCCATCTCCGAACTCGATCTAAGTTTGACAATAATATTACGATGTACCAAGTTTAGATCAAATCAGATATACCCTTCGAGAGTTATCGTGAGTCCGTAAGTCAGCCAGACTTACGGACATCGTTAGATCGACTCCAATGGTCCATAGAGACATAGGGTCTAAAACCGTTATTTCGATGAGGCACGTTTTGACCGTATCAAATGATATATATCCTCTCTAGCCATACGGCTGAGGGTATAGTAATTTAACAAGAAAAAAAAACAAAACTGCTATTCTGATGGCGCCGAAAATTATATTATAGAATAACAATATTACAATAGAATAATATATGATATTGACCTTAAAACAAGGATGAGTTATTTGACATGCTAATTTAAAAAATTACTAAAATATTAAAGAATTTGTTTCGAAATTCTATTCCAAGATCCAATTTTGGTCTAAATTTAAAATTTAAATCAAAACAAAAAAAATACATGTTTTGGTGCCTAAAATTCTTTGAAATAAATTTATGAATAATAATCCAACAAAGTCTTTTCAATGCATCCATAAGAGGGACCCTCGATATTATTTTGAAAATTTAAGAAATATCGAATTTTCGAAATCAGAAAAGTCTTCTGAGGTCCTTAAAAGACCGTGAAAAAATCTAGTAGAGCATAAAAATATTTTTCGTGTTTAAAAAAAAATCTCGACTATTCCTTTGATTTCTAGGACTAGTAGTCCCCTCTCTGTGTTTATTAGCTATAATTTGTAGTCCCTATTTTTAAAAATATTCGCGGCTTGTAGCGCCTTAAATGCTTCTGAACTACTTGACCTTTGCCCTAAATTGCCCTGTGCAAATCTACGACTAATTGTGCCTTAAGTTTTCCTAAACATCCTCGACTTATTGTCCCAAAATGTTTCTTAGAAATTCTCGAAATGAGTTTTTATTTATTTTTAAATTGTTCGGGACTTGTCGTCTTTAATTTCTGTTTAGTTAAAAATGTGTTAAACTATCAACGACTTACATTCCCAAAAATCTGATAGAAACAAAATCAGAGACTTACGGTGCACCATGCTCTCAACACTTCTTTGCAAAAATCCACGAATTCTAGTCCGTACAATTCTTCAATAAATCCACTGCTTTTGGTACATACAATTCTTAAAAAAAAAATCAATGACTAGTCCTTAAAATTTTTCAAAAATCTAAGACTTCTAGTCCTTAAAATTCTTAAAAAAAAAATCCATGATCTTTAGTCCTAAAGATTCTTCAAAAAAATTGACGACTCCAGGTCCTTAAAATTATTTAAAATAAATAAATAAATATAAAAATTAAAAAATAACCAACTTTGGTGCATAAAATTCTCCAAAAAATCAACGACTTTCAGCGCTTAAAATTCTTCGACTTCAAGCCCTTAAAATTCTTAAAAAAAAATATCAACAACCTTTGGTGCATAAAATTCTTCAAAAAATCAAAGACTTCTAGTCCTTAAAATTCTTTAAAAAATCTAAGACTTCGAGTCCTTAAAATTCTTCAAAAAAATATATGACCTTTAGTCCTAAATATTATTCAAAAAAATTCACGACTTCAAATACTTAAAAATCTTCAAAAAAAAAAAAAAAAAAAAAAAAAAAAAAAAATAACGCACCTTTGGTGCATAAAATTCTCCAAGAAATTAAAATTCTTCGAACAAATCCACGACTTCAAGTTCTTAAAATTTTCCAAAAATCTAAGACTTCAAGTTTTTAAAATTCTTCAAAAAGTCCATGACCTTTACTCTTAGAGATTCTTCATAAAAAATTCCTGACTTCAAACCCTTAAATTTCTTCAAAAAAAAAAAAAAAAAAAAAAAAAAAAAAAAAAAAAAATCAACAAACTTTGGTTCATAAAACTCTTCAAAACATCAAAGACTTCTAGTCCTTAAAATTCTTCAACAAATCTAAGACTTCTAGTCCTTAGAATTCTTCAAAAAATTCATGACCTTTAGTCCTTAAGATTCCTCGAAAGAATCCACGACTTTAATCCATCAAAATTCCTCAAAAAAAAAAAAAAAAAAAAAAAAAAAAAATCAACGACTTCTAGTCCTTAAAATTCTTCCAAAAAATTAAAGACTACTAGTCCTTAAAATTCTTCAAAAAATCCATGACCTTTGGAGGTTAAAATTCATCAAAAAAAAAAAAAAAAAAATTACAAATTCCGCTCTACTTGTAATATGACGCCTAAAGGTATGCAACAGCCATGTTTTTGCAATTGATATTGTATCGTTTAATGAAATCTTTATCGGATTCTGAAATTAATTAATAATTTAATTTAAAAAAAAAAATTTATAATAATTATGTAACTCATTTGAGCTTCAAATCCTACTATACCTTATCACTTATGAAAATTAATTAAACCAAAAATTCCAAACTCCTCATTTTCTTAATGAACGGTCATTGGCCAACTACTACGTGGCTGATAAAAAAATACTTTTCACACAGTGTTACTGTTACACAGATATCACATGTTCTAATATGGCGCCTAAAAATATGCAGCAGTCACTTTAAAACAATTGATTTTGTATCGTTTAATGTTTACATCATTCTAAAAGATTTTTTTGTGGGATTTCAAATTCAATAAATAATTCAATTTAAAAATTTATACTTAATATTAAATATATATCCCATTTGAGCTGCGAACCCTATTGTACCTCATCACTTGTTAAAAATAATTTAAAAAATAAATAAAGACAAAATTATTGATTTACTGTTAACTGAAACTACATGTTTTAATAAGGCGCCTAAAAGTATGCAGCAGTCACTCTCTAAAATATATTTATGGGATCTCAAAATTAATAAATAATTCAATTTTATTAAATTATATTTAATATTAATTATATATCTCATCTGATCTTTTAATCCTATTATTCCCGTCCCACGAGGAAAAAATTATTAAAAAAAATTATAAGAAAATATCAAACTCGCCCCACTTTTTTAAAAAATTACAACAAACCTAACGGCCATTGGCCACATATTTTTCACGCACACAAGGACAGTTGCAAAATAACTGGTGGTGAAAATCCCCCCTTAAAAAAATCCCAGACAGTAAATATCTGATCAATGGGCAGACAGTAACAAGTGTCATGGCCCCATAATTTATTTTCCCCCTCCTCGCTGCTCCAAAATCAAACAACATAATCTGAAAATCTGTAAAAAGGGTATTTTAATTATATTAAATATTGAACCGAACCCTAAAAATTCCTGCAAAGACGATTCATTATTTTTGAAAATTTCATCAGCCCTGATAGATAAAATGGAAGGCAGCCATCATTGCAGGGCTCCTGCTTCCAGAAGACTACAAAGCCCTCCCCCACCCAAACAAACCCACACTCATGTATTTTCGGTAAGTGTGAATTGATGCTTCTATTTGCCACCACTAGAGGGTCATAAGTGTTTATTGGAGTTTTTCAAAAATTTTTGCAATTCAAACACTTAGCCATACTGGCTGTCTGTCTGCCCTGATATCCTTGCGCCATCAATGTTGTTTGGCTGACGCCACGCACAAACCCTCCCTCCCTCCCTACCCGTCACTTGACTTAAGGCAACATTTTCGAAAATTTTGCTGTCTGCCAAAAAGAATATTCCTCCATGTTGTTAATTGATTTCTCCCGAAGCTAAATAATGGAAAACTGTCTGAATTTGCTAAGTGTCGGTGGGGTCGGTTGGTCGGTGTGTGTGTGCGTATCGTTGTTGTCCAATAACATGGCCAAATCAAGAGCAACTTAAGAGGCGTTATCTAAGGGATTTTTCTCCGGAGGGTGGGGGAACAATTGAATATTTAAAGTTTCAAATGGAGATTTTTGGTTTTGTTGTTGTTTTTGTTATATTTCGAAATTTGAATGGCAAATGTTGGGCATAATTTAAAATTACTTTCATTGCAGAGATTAGTGAAAAACGTTTTAAAATAAATTCAATTAATTTTATGCCTAAAGATATGCAATGGATTATGAAATCGCCATCAACCATGAAATCGAAACAAACGTTAGAGAGAGATGAGAGTTGATTTTGATTTAAAAAACGAAATTTTTAATTTATTTAATTTAAACAACGAGATTTAAGAACTAAATAATTATATAAAAAATTAAACAAAGTTACGACTTTAAAAATAATTTTTCGAGGAAAATTGGACCACCCAAACGTAAATATTCTGGCAACCTGGGAGATATATTAATTTATGAAAATAATTCTTAAAAACAAATAATAAAATTTATAGTTTAAATTTATTTAAATTCGGAGGATATAAAATTAATGAGAAAATCAAAAATTCATAAAAAATAGAACAAAAGTGGGATATTTTCTAAAATGTACAATGAATGTAAATTTTTTAGTCTCCTAAAAGTATGCAACATATGTCAAATAATAAATCTCCTAAAATAAAGACAATTTGTAAAAATTGTTTAGCTGTTATTTATGCCAATAAATATAGTAAAAAATGTCTGAGCTCCAAAAAGTATGCAATACTCTTTATTAGAAATACTAAATCGTAACAAAGGGGGGAAATTAAGGTGGGCCATAGAGAGCTAAAAGTGGATTTCCCTAAAAAAACTAACGAAATGGTAAATGGTAATATTTTAACGACCTGGGGGAGGTATATTAATTTATAGAAATAATAAAATATAAAAATAAATAAAAAAATAACTAATAAAATTTGAAGTTTAAATTTATTAGCCTCCGTCTATACAATTATTGAAAATATTACAAATTCATAAACAAATAATTCTACCAAAACTGAATTTAAATTTTCGTTCTCCTAAAAGTATGCAACATAATTATTATTAAAAGTCCCAAACTTTAAAAAACTTTTGGTGACCATTTAAAATGAGAACCCGTTTAGCTGTTATGTTTTGCAAATAAAGTTTATAGTCTCCTAAAAGTATGCAGTACTTTTTACTGAAAGTACCACCAAATACAAAACAAAAACCACTCAAACGCAAATATTTTAACGATTTGATTTTTTTTTTTCAAGGAACCAAAGACCACCAAATAAGGATTTTTTTAAATATGCTTCAAGGATCCTTAGAGCAAATACATTTTTTTCAAGGACCTTAGAGCCTAAAACGTGTTCATTTCTTCAATGGACCTTAGAGCTATAAACATGGAATTTTAATGAAAATTTTTTCAAAGGTCCTTAGAGCAATAATATGAAAATCTTTTAAAGGACCTTATAGCCTTAATCGTGGATTTTTATCCAATTTTTTTTTCAAGAACCTTAGAGTCTTAAACTTGGATTTTTTAATGAATTTTTTTTCAGGGACCTTAGAGCCTTAAACGTGGATTGTGTTAAACAGTTTTTTTCATGAACCTTAGAGCTATAAACGTTGAATTTTTAATGAAAAAAATTTCAAGGACCTTAGAGCTATAAACGTGGATTTTTTTTATTAATTTTTTTCAAAGGACTTTAGTGCTATAAACGTTGAATTTTTAATTAAATTTTTTTCAAAGGACCCTAGAGCTATGAGCGCAGATTTTTTAATGATTTTTTTAAATTTTTTCAAAGGACCCTGGAGCTATAAACGCAGATTTTTTAATGATTTTTTTTAATTTTTTCAAGGACCTTAAGACTACAAACTTGGTTTTTTAAAAAAAAATTAATGAAAGATTTTTGAGGACCTTAATGCCATAAACGTGGATTTTGTAATGACATTCTTTTCAAGGACCTTAGAACGATAAATGTGGATTTTTAATGAAATTTTTTTTCAAAGACCTTAGACCGATAAATGTGGGTTTTTTAATGAATTTTTTTTTTCAAGGACCTTAGACCGATAAACGTGGATTTTTTAATGACATTTTTTTTCAAAGAACAATGAACGTGAATTTTTGAATGCATTTTATTTCAAAGGACCTTAGACCGCTAAATGTGGATTTTTTAATGAAATTTTTTTCAAGGACCGTGGATTTTTTAATGAAAATTTTTTCAAGGACCGTGGACTTTTTAATGAATTTTTTTTTCAAGGACAGTGGATTTTTTAATTAATTTTTTTTTTTCAAAGGACCTTAGACCGAAAAACGTGGATTTTTTAATTAAAATTTTTTTAAAGGACCTTATACAGATAAACGTGGATTTTTTAATTAAAATTTTTTCAAAGGACCTTAGACCTATAAACGCTGATTTTAAAATGACATTTTTTCAAATGACCTCAGACCTAAAAACGTGGATGTTTAATGAAATTTTTTTCAAGGACCTTAGAGCTTTAAACGTGGATTTCTTAATGAAAATTTTTTCAAAGACCTTATATTGACAAACGTGGATGTTTTAATGAAATTTTTCAAAGGACCTTATACCGATAAGCGAGAATTTTTTAATGAATTTTTTCAAGGACCTTAGACTGATAAACATGGATTCTTTTAATGAAAATAATTTGCAGGACCTTATACCGATAAGCGAGAATTTTTTAATGAATTTTTTTCAAGGACCTTAGACTGATAAACATGGATTCTTTTAATGAAAATAATTTGCAGGACCTTAGAGTTATAAATGAGGATTTTTTAATGATTTTTTTCAAAGGGCTTTAGACCGATAAACGTTGATTTTTTAATGATTTTTTTCAAAGAATCCTAGAGGTATAAATATTAGATTAGGATTATTTTATGAAACAAATTTCAAGGGCCTTAAACGTGGATTTTTTAATTAATTTTTTTCAAGGACCTCAGGCCGACAAACGTGGATTTTTCTTAATGAAATTTTTTTCAAGTGATTTTTTAATAAAATTGTCTTCATGGACCTCAAACCGATAAACGTGGTTTTTTGATGATTTTTTTTTACAAATTTCAAGGACTTTAAACGTGGATTTTTAAAGAAAATTTTTTCAAAGAACCCTAGAGGTTTAAATATTAGATTAGGATTATTTTATGAAGCAAATTTCAAGGACTTTAAACGTGGATTTTTAAATTAATTTTTTCAAGGACCTCAGGCCGATAAACGTGTATTTTTCAATGAACATTTTTTCAAGGACCTGGAAACTGGACGTGGAAATTAATGAAATTTTTTTCAAAAGTCCTAAGGCCTATAAGCCTGGATTTTTTAATGAAATTTTTTTCAACGACCTTAGACCGATAAACCTGGATTTTTTAATGAATTTTTTAAGGACCTTGGAGATACAACGCGCGTAGAAAAGTTGGTTTTGAAAAAACGACATTTGTGATAATTTTCGATACAATTTAAGAGATATATTCCGAAACGAATTTCCTGAATCTTTCCCACAATTTAAATATACCAAATATATACCCGAGAATTAAAATCATTTGAAATATTTGAATTTTTCTGCAAGGACTTTTATTTTTTTGCACTCGCATTTCAAATGTCATTCAAATACCCATTTATGGTCATAATTTCAAATATTTACATATCCTGCATCCTTTGTTGGATAGCCTCTTTCATTAAAGTCATTTTGTTTATTTTATTAAGTGTTTAAGTAGCAATTTGAGCCACATGTGTTCGTTCGGTCCTTGGCAATAACATCTTTTGAATAAATAATCATAAAAAGTCTAATATTCTGCCAACGCTCTCTCCCTCTCTGCATGCATGCACGGGGAAACAACCCTTCTTTTTCTGATTATATAATCTTTACATCTTCCCGCCTCTGCCATGAGGACTTCCACTGGCATATGCAATTTTAATTTGCAAAAATACTTATGGGTCTGCATGGGATTCTTTCAAGTCTGTCCCTTCAATGGCTATGGCGAGGATGATGAGGACGACGACGACGACGATGGCAACCACCAATTGTAGCCAAAGGCTGCCACAGAGGTTTTGGTATTTTTTCGTACGACTTATCCTTTTCCCCTCCTTAATCCATGGCAAATGAGTTTGATGACCAGTCAGCCTGCCTGCCATCCAGCCACCATGTCCTTCACATTCCTCGGAAATTGTACGAAAATTGCTATGTAACTGATAATGCAATTTGTTCGAAATCGCTTTGGCCTCATATCGTCTTTATTCGTATTACTCGAAATGAGTGTAATTTCATGCGAAAATATATTGACCCTTTTCGGAGTGTGATGCTGTGCTAATTTTTTGCCCGCTCACTCTTTTCTCCCTGCCTTTTACGACTATGAACATTTCAGCCTTGCCATAAGTGGGCACAGTGGGGTACACCAAAAAGTTATGATTACTTTCCTAGAGCGAGTGTATTGCAATGCTCATTAGTTTATTATGAATTTATAGAATGTGTTTTCCGATTTGATACTATTTTTATTAAGCTCTCTCTCTCTCTTTCTAAGGAGGAAGTTAGCCCTTGGTCACAATGGGTAGACACTTAACGCCGACGAGTATCATGTGGCGTTATTATAAGTGGAGATTTTTTATGACCATATATTTTTTGCAAGAGTTGTTATTTTATGTCATTATGGTTGTAATGAATTGAGTTCGCTTGTTTATTGTGATTATTAAAGAGCTAAGTTTTGTATTCGGAGGGTGGAAAGAAATAGCTAAAGAATTATTTGAAAAAACAAAAAAAATAAAAAAAATAAATAAATAAATAAAAAATCAAAGCACATGATGCTTGGATGGAGTACACAAAATATTCTGGGGTGGGGCCTTTAGAGTTCCTACAAAAATTAGGAAGGGTGCAAAGGACTTTTTTTTTCAAAATAACTTAAAGAAAATTCCTTTCCATTTTCAAATTAAAAAAATTGAAGTCAAAAATTATAAAAAAAGTAAAAAAGCTGCAAGTTCGGCCGGGCCGAACTTTGAATAATCTCCCCCATTTGGAACGAATTTGGTAATTCTCAAAAACAATAAAATCCGTTAAAAATTCCGTTAAAATTTTAGAAATACTGGAAATACTAAAGCCATCACAATATTCAAATACGAAATTTAGGAAACAAAATTGGGCGCTCTACGAAGACCTGCACAAACAATTTTCTGTCTTAGGCTGTAGTATTCTTTGCGAACTTCAAATACCAAATTTAAAACAATTCCGGTGAATAATGTCGCTGAAATCATCAAAATACCGAATATCGGGAGCTACCCTTATATGGGGGCTATACGAAGACGTGGACCTGCACAGACAATTTTCTGTCTTAGGCTGTAGTATTCACTACGAACTTCAAATATCAAATTTGAAACAATACCGGTAAATAATGTCGCTAATATCATCAAAATACCGAATATCGGGAGGTACAGTTATATGGGGGGCTATACCAAAATGTGGACTTGCACAAACAATTTTCTGTCTTAGGCTGTAGTATCCGTTACGAACTTCAAATACTAAATTTGAAACAATTCCGGTGAATAATGTCGCTGAAATCATCAAAATTCCGAATATCGGGAGGTATCGTTATATGGGGGCTATACGAAGACGTGGACCTGCACAGAAAATTTTCTGTCTTAGGCTGTAGTATTCTTTGCGAACTTCAAATACTAAATTTGAAACAATTCCGGTGAATAATGTCGCCTAAATCACCAAAATACCGAATATCGGGAGGTACCGTTATATGGGGGCTACACGAAGACGTTGACCTGCATAGACAATTTTCTGTCTTAGGCTGTAGTATCCGTTACGAACTTCAAATACCAAATTTGAAACAATTCCGGTAAATAATGTCGCTAAAATCATCAAAAAAACCGAATATCGGGGGGTACCGTTATGTGGGGGCTATACGAAGACGTGAACCTGCACAGACAATTTTCTGTCATAGGCTGGAGAATCCATTACGAACTTCAAACACCAAATTCTGATGAGTATTTTCGCTAAAATCGTCAAAATACCGAATATCGGGTGGTACCCTTATATGGGGGCTATACCAAAACGTGGACCTACATTGCCCATTTTCAATACCAAAAGTCCTGCAGACAAAATATATATTTGAGTAAAATTTTATCAATCTACTTCAATTCGTTGGGAAGCTAGAGTGATTTCCACAAACGGATAGACGGACGGACATTGTTAAAATTTCATGCTGATCAAGAATATACATATACTTTTTGGGGTCTAAAATGTATATTTCGAGGTATTACAAACGGAATGACAAACTTCATATAGCTTCCATACTATGGTGGAGGGTATAAAAATCCCTTAGTATTTGGCGACATAAAATAAAAGGCGACATCTTGATATAATTTTCTAGGAACTTTTTGTTTGATAAATTTACATTTATTGACATTCTTGTAGGTGAAACAGCATTAAGCTGGATTAGGCTTCACCGTTTTTCAAAAAAGTTAAAAAAGTCTTTTGTCTTTTCATTTTGAAAATCTTCACGTTTGGCCCCTTAGATGCGAATTTTGTGAAGGCTCTAAAAATTGTATTAGGTAGACGTACGAAAGTATCAAAGAGCGCCATCTAGATTTGATTTTCTTATCTTCTCAGAAGTAAGGATTTTATTGCATATCCGTAGAATCAAAAGGAGTGTAAAAATAATTTTCTAATTACTTTGTCTCTCCACTTGACAATGGTGGAATTGTGTTATACAGAGCGCCATCTACATTTGATCTTAGGCAGATGGCTCTTTTTTAAAAAATACATCAGTGTACTTTTAGCCTGGAAAATGGACAGGGTTTTCAGAAATATATTTTTATCAAAATTCTAATAAAATACTACTCAATTTTGGAGTATTTTTAAACATTATGATCCGAAAATTTTTAAAATTTTTATCAATTTTTTTTCAAAGATTCGTAAAGGGAAATTATTCGTATACAGTGGAGATAATTTATTTTTTAAATTTTTTTTACGAAGGTATTACGAAAATGTACACACATTTCAATCTCTGTCAAAGCGTCTCACATTTCTCTTAAAAATCACAAAATTTTGTCACCCAGTGTATACCCTATTTTTTAATGGAAAATCTTCAAATTCTACGAATTTCAACTTTTCTCAATTCTCCCTGTTTTTCAAACTCTTGTTGTCATTCTAATTGGAAATTGGCAACTCATCTATCTCCTCAAACATATAATTAAAAGTCAAACGATGCATTTGAAATTCAACATCGACGTCGCTCTTTTTTCTCCCCATTCGATGTCGTGATAATATGTTCTTTTTTTATTTGGCAAACGAGAGACAAACAGTTGTATTGACAATCAGTCAAGGCTTGGCGCGATGTTCTCCATAATAATTACTTTTTCATATAAATTCGATTTGGAATGTGTTTTTCTTTTTTGTTTTGGAATAAAATTCATGTCCCAATACACCCCTCTCTCGCTCCATTGAACTAAGGTGACACATTCCTTTTTGCCGTAATTCGGTCTCTGTTTTTTTTTTTTTTTGTTTTTTATTTATTTATTTTTTTTTTTTTTTGTTTTTGGCTGTCAAATATTGGAGTATTGTCATTTTCAATTCGATTGCTGAAATATTTGGCTTATTAGAAATGTTCATCACGTTTATTTGTCAAAACTCATTTTATTCATTGAGGGTGATGATAAATGTGGGGTGACGACAGGGGTGGGGAGTGTTTAGTGGAAAGGGGAAGAGAAAGAGAGAGAGCAAAATATTTTTGCCTTGTTATTATTTTGTAGTATTTGTTGGTGTTTATCAATATTGACAAGACGTTGATAATTCAAACATGATTTTTACAGTGGTGGGCAAAATTGTGTTGTGTTGTGATATTTTTGGTTTTAAGAGGATTTAAAAAATTAAATTCGACCTTATATAATGCGAACTAAAGAATTTGAGACCCATCCATATTTTTTTCATTTATTCTTATTTAAAATTTATATTACCTTCGATTTTTTGGAGCCACTGTATTTAATTGTTATGGTTGAGGTGGGATTTAAAAAATTGAGGTTTTAAAAAAAATGAGTCAATAAAATAAGAACTAAAGACTTTGGGACCCATCCATATTTTTTTCAATTATTTTTATTGAAAATTTATATTAGCTTCTAATTCTATATTATTGTTGAGGGCAGGAATTTTTATACCCTCCACCATAGTATGGAGGGTATTTAAAGATTGTCATTTCGTTTAGAACACTCCGAAATATACATTTTAGACCACACAAAAAATATATATTCTGGATCAGCATAAAATTCTATGTCGGTTTAGCGATGTCCGTCCGTCCATCTGTCCGTCTATCCGCCTGTACGTCTGTGGAAATAACTCTAGCTTCCGAACGAATTGAAGTAGATTGATAAAATTTTACTCAAATATATATTATGTCCACAGGACTTTTGGTATTGAAAATGGGCCATGTAGGTTCACGTTTTGGTATAGCCCCCATATATAACGGTACCTCCCGATATTCGATATTTTGATGATTTCAGCGACTTTATTCACCGGAATTGTTTCAAATTTAGTATTTAAAGTTCGTAATGGTTACTACAGCCCGTGACAGAAAATTGTCTGTGCAGGTCCACGTCTTCGTATAGCCCCCATATAAGGGTACCTCCCGGTATTCGTTATTTCGATGATTTGAGCGTCATTATTCTCCGGAATTGGAATTGAAATTTGAAGTTCATATTGGATAGTACAGTATAAGACAGAAAATGGGCCACGCAGGTCCACGTCTTCGTATAGCCCCCATATAAGAGTACCTCCTGATATTCGGTATTTTGGTGATTTTAGCGACATTATTCAACGGAATTCATTCAAATTTGGTATTTGAAGTTCGTAATGAATACTACAGCCTAAGACAGAAAATTGTCGGTGCAGGTCCACGTCTTCGTATAACCCCCATGTAACGGAACCTCCCGATATTCGACATTTTGATAAGTTTAGCGAAATAATTCACCGGAATGGCTTCAAATTTGGTATTTGAAGTTCGTAATGGATACCACAGCCTAAGACAGAAAATTGTCTGTGCAGGTCTACGTCTTCGTATAGCCCCCATATAGCGGTACCCCCGATATTTGGTAGTTTGATGATTCTAGCGACATTATTCACCGGAATTGTTTCAAATTTGGTATTTGAAGGTCGTAATGGATATTACAGCCCGTGACAGAAAATTGTCCGTGCAGGTCCACGTCTTCGTATAGCCCCTATATAACAGTACCTCCCGATATTCGGTATTTTGATGATTTTAGCTACACTATTCATCGGAATTGCTTCAAATTTGGTATTTGAAGTTCTTAATGGTCACTACAGCCCAAGACAGACAATTGTCTGTGCAAGTCCACGTCTTCGTATAGCTTCCATATAAGGGTACCTCCCGATAATCGGTATTTTGATGATTTTAGCGTCATTATTCACCGGAATTGTTTCAAATTTGGTATTTAAGGTTCGTAGTGGACACTACAGCCTATGACAGAAAACTGTCTGTGATGATGCAGGTCCACGTCGTCGCAAAGACCCTAATATAACGGCTATATTCGGTATTTTTAAGCCACTGTTCCGCTCTATAAACAAGAATAAAAGAATTTTAAACTTATCCATATTTTGTCGAATGTCGAAGAAAATTGCCAAATTAATAGATTCCTGTAGGTTCTGGAACAGAATATTTTAGGAGCCACCGTATTTCATAGTTTTTAATTTAAATTCTTCTGATTTTTTCTTATAATATATAAACATTATTCTTAAATTGTTGCGCTTAAAATAATTATTAAAATAAAAATTAGTCCACATTTTTTTGAGACACTGTATTGCAAAATTTCGCAAGAAAAACCTAAGATTTTTCATATAATTCAAAAACATTCACATTTCAGCATTGCATTAATAACTTCTGTTTTTTTCATCTCCATTCATAGCTTTATGGAGCATCCTCCTCCCTCATCAAAGTTGAGGTTAAACAAAAACTTGCATTTTTGATTAGAAATTCTTGATTCATCAATCATTTGACATGTCAAATATGTTTTGCAAAGAAAAAAAAAAAAAAAAAAAAAAAAAACGTGTTCTTCTTTCACAAAATACAGATCAACTGCAAAAAATGTCGAGTAATTCAAACTGACAATTTCAAGGAAAAATAAGTGTAAACATGACTACCTATGAATATTATTCCAAGAATTGTCAAGAAAAAAAACCCAAAATGAAATGAAATAAAGCTATGAATGGCAACCTCATCAATATTGTAGACAACCGCGGGATAAAAAAAGGTTATAGGGAGGTAAAAACAAAAAAAAAAAAAAGCCTGAAAAATTATTAAAATTCTCTCTCATTTTCCTTGGCAACGTCCTGACGTAAATGAACGAAAAATATGTGTATGAAATTTTTATTTGAAGGCATTTTTTTCATTTTTTTGGTACATGGAATAAATTATGGGAACTGTGGATTTGAAGACTAAGGTAAAAATATTTTTAAAAAATTATCTAAAAATATAAAATAATAAAATGTATATGGTAATTAAAATATAATAAAATATGGCCCCTTGAAGTATGCAATACATTTTTTAAATATCCAGCTATACATATTTTAATACTTGTAATTGCTGAGGGCCCGATTATATAAAGTATGAGTCATATTTAAAGTGAAGTTTTCACATTTTATAATCAGCATTTTTATAGCATACCTATAGGCGTTCAAATGAAAATGCTATAATTATTATAAAATATATTTACTCTACATGTATATTATAAATGTTTTAATATACCCTGTTCTATAAAGCCTTTATTTTCGGTATAAAAAAGAGGGGGCGCCTAAAAGTATGCCATAAAATGGCTCGAGATAAATTTGGAAAAAACACTTTTACTTTTGATTCCAAATTAATGTGTAATCGGGCTTATAAGGGTACTTCCAGAACTGTCGTCTCGAAACAAAAACCTACATAGAAAATGTTCACCCTGGAAAAAATTCCTTCATCTCTAACCAGAAGACCCAAAAAATATTCCAAAACGAATTCTTTCAAAAGATAATGGGTAAAAATATTTTTTTTGATCCGTAAACATACAAGAGGTCCTTTTGCAGATTTAAAAATATTTTTTTGCATAGAAGACAAAAAGTCTAGCCTGAAAGAAGGTCCTCTTAAAATGGAGATCCTTTAAAACCTTCTTTGGAAAAAATCTCTTCATAAGAACTTCTCTCAACAGAAGATCTAGAAAAGAAGGCAAAAAATCTAGTCTGGAAAGAAAAAAGTCCGTCTGTCGTAAATGGAGGTCCTTTAAAGACTTCTCTGAGAAACAACTCTCCATAAGCACTTCTCAATAGAATACCTGGAACAGTTTTCAATAAGTCCTTTCCATATTACCTCCTCCTTCAGTACCTCAACACACAAAAAGATCTTCTCTGGGCGAAAAATCTACATGACCTCCCAAAGGTATTACGTAAAAGAAGACTCCCAGAAAATGTTTTCTGAATAGAGGACCTCAACAAGGAAACGAAGACAAAAAGTCTAGTCTGGAAAAAAGTCCTTCTTTCGTCAATGGAGGTCCTTTAAAAACTTTTTTGAGAAACAACTCTCCGTAATTACTTCTCTCTGCAGAGGACCTAGAATAGTTTTCAAAAAGTCCTTCCATATTAAGTATCTCCACTAAAAGATCTTCTCTGGGCGAAAAATCTACATGACCTCCCAAAGGTATTACTTAAAAAAAGACTCCCAGAAAATATTTTCTGAATAGAGGACCTCAAAAAGGAAAAGAAGACAAAAAGTCTAGTCTGAAAAGAAAAAGTCTGTCTTTCGTAAATGGAGGTCCTCTAAAGACTCCTCTGAGAAACAATTCTAAATAAGTACTTCTCTCAATAGAAGACCTGGAACAGTTTGCATTAAGTCTTTCATTTTAGGGACCTCTACTAAAATATCATCTCTGGGCGAAAAGTCTACATGACCTTCCAAAGGTTCTACGTAAAAGAAGACTCCCAGAAAATATTTTCTGAATGGAGGACCCCAAAAGGGATCCCCAGGATAGAAGATAATAAGAGGTTCTTCTTCGAATTAAAGCCTCAAAAATGGTCTTCTGTGGAAATAAGAGTTTAAAAGTATGTTTTAGATTTTTGGTATTCTCTGAAGAAAGGGTATTCTCTGGTAGACCTCCAAGAGAAATTCTCTGGCGAGAAAACGTCAAAAAGATCGTCTATGAAATAAAACCTCAAAAAAAAATGGTGTTCTATGGAAAAAGAGAACTCAAAAAGGCAATCTGTGGAATGAAAACCTGAGAAGGTTCTTCCAAGGAGGAGGAGGGCCTCCAATGCGGATTTTATGCAAAGAATGCCTTCAAATGGATTTATCCAAATAGAGGTCCACGAAAGGAAATCGACGATAAATTCCTAAAAAGAAATTATTTTCTAAGAAAATCGCAAAAAAATGTCCAGGAGGACATCTAAGGTTGGACATAATATACCTCAAAAGGCTCTTGTAAGAAATAACGCCAAAGTGAATCTCCATAGGGTCTTCGATACCTTAAAATGTTTGTGCCTAAATTCCAGGAGGAAGGACTTTTGAAACTGAAAATCTGTATCTACGATTAGGAGATTTTCAAAAAGATTTGTATGTATAATAGACCCCTAGGAGTTCTTCTTTAGATAGAAGATCGATAATGCTTTTATTAGCCAAAAGACCTAGAATTTTTCTAGATATCTTTTAGGAAATCCTCAGAAAAGGTAGTCTATAAAAGTCCATGTAGTCCCTAGGATTTTCTGCAAATGGAAGACCTTCAAATGCAATTGAAAGGATATGGAACCTCCAAAGGTTACGTGTGAATAAAATACACCCAGCAGTGGTTTATCTCTCTCTCACTCTCTTCTGTGAAAAGATAAACTCGAAATGGTGTCTCAACGAAAGGTCTTCTATCATACCTAGAAGGTCTGCGATGTCTTAAAATCCTCCGAGGGGTATTCTCCGTCCAGAAGGCTCCTATGATTGTGCATAAATATAAGACCTTAATAGACCCCTGGGAATATTCTATGGATAAAAGTCTTGTAAGAGGGCTACTACAGAAATGGGAGACTTCTCAAATTATAAAAAGATGTCTGTGGCTAGTAGTTCTCTAAAAGGTCCCTTAAAGACAGGACGCTTTCAAGCTGCCTTATTTGATAGCTGAAAGACCATCTAAAGGTATTCGATCGATAATAGACCTCAGAAAGATATTCTCCAAACAGAAGACCCAAAAAAAGATCTTCTATAGATACACGACCAAAATACGGAATTCCATAGTTAGATGAACCCCAATGGATCAATAAAGGTTTTCTGTTGAAAGGGGACAACTTAACGGGCTTCTATAGATAGAGGTCACTCAAATGATCAAAAAAATCTTCTGTGGGCAAAAGTCCTCCATAAGAAGACATCCAAAAGATATTCTACTTCCTGAAGAGCTCAACATTAATTTATATAGATGCGTGACCCAAGAGTAGCTTCCTAGACCCGCAAAGACCTTCAATTATTTAAAGACTTCTATAAGAGCTTCAAAACATATAAGGCCTGAAAAGCGACCTCTTCGGTCTTCGTTGAATAGAAAAACTTCAACGGATATTTAGTTAGAAGTGGACATAAAAAGGATCATCTGCTATAAGGAGTCCATCTTAGGGAATATTTTTTAAAGACTAAGAGGTATAAAAAGGCATAAACGTGGACTTTTTAAACAATATTTATCAAGGATCATCAACGCAAGGTTCACCAGAGCTATAAACTTTAATTTTCTTAACAACTTCTTTCATCAGAGCCATAAACGTGGACGTTTTAAATAATATTTTTTTAGAGATCATTAGAGCCATACCTCTGACCTCAAGACAAACGAAAAACCAGAAGAAAATATATTGATCAAAGGTCAACAATAAATATGCAGAACTTCAGAGCCAACTTTTAAATAATATTTTTCAAGGACCATCAGAGCCATAAACGTGGATTTATTAAAAAATATTTTTCAAGGACCATCAGAGCCATAAACGTGGATTTTTTAAAAAATATTTTTCAAGGACCATCAGAGCCATAAACGTGGATTTTTTAAAAAATATTTTTCAAGGACCATCAGAGCCATAAACGTGGATTTTTTAAAAAATATTTTTCAAGGACCATCAGAGCCATAAACGTGGATTTTTTAAAAAATATTTTTCAAGGACCATCAGAGCCATAAACGTGGATTTTTTAAAAAAAAAATTTTCAAGGACCATCAGAGCCATAAACGTGGATTTTTTAAAAAATATTTTTCAAGGACCATCAGAGCCATAAACGTGGATTTTTTAAAAAATATTTTTCAAGGACCATCAGAGCCATAAACGTGGATTTTTTAAAAAATATTTTTCAAGGACCATCAGAGCCATAAACGTGGATTTTTTAAAAAATATTTTTCAAGGACCATCAGAGCCATAAACGTGGATTTTTTAAAAAATATTTTTCAAAGATCATCTGAGCCAGAAATTTTCAAAGAACAATTTTCAAGGATCATCAGAGCCAAAAACGTGGACGATTTAAAGAATATATTTTTTAGAGATCATTGGAGCCGGAAACGTGGATTTTTAAATAATATTTTTCAAGGACCATCAGAGCCATAAACGTGGTGTTTTTAAAAAATATTTTTCAGGGATCACCTGAGCCAGAAACGCGTATTTTTCAAAGAACAATTTTCAAGGATCATCGGAACCAGAAACTAGTAATTTTAAAATAATATTTTGCAAGGACCCTCGGAGCCATGAAGGATGATTTTTTAAAAAAATATTTTTCAAGAATAATATTTCTCAAACAGAGGGGTTCCAAATACTAAAAAAAAATTTTATGCAAAATGTCATAATAGGAAACATGTCGAAAGCGGACCGGGTCCCAACGCTCCCCCTCCCCCCTTAATATGACCTTTGCTCCACATAAGTCCGTACTTCTCAGAATAATTTCATATGGATTTCTACGTTTGGAAAAACTTACATAACTAGAAGACTACTCAGGAGTGTTCGAAATTATAAACATTTCTATAAGTCTTGGAAAAAAAAATTAAAATTTTGAAATTTGAAATTTCTCAGTGGAAATGCCTATTAAAATATTTTTTACAGAGAATACCCTCCAGAGCCGTCTTGTCGGACGCTTATCTAAACGAAACTTTTACATGAAATTCAAATTGGATCGAATTATTTTGCAATATGGGAAAAATATAGTCTATCGCTGCCATATGCGAAATTACCCTTTTACCGTCTTTCCAACTCCATTGTAGACAGAGATGAAATGTTTTAATTTCAGTACAGAACGAAAAAAACTGAAATCCTTATAATTATACCATATGAATTATGTTATCTTTGTCTCATCAAAAGTCCTTTCATTTTATTAGACTCTAATCTCTATTTTCAAATCTTTTTTCACTGCAAAATTTTAAATTACATGAAATCTCCAGGGATGGTAGGATAAAAGGACGTATTCATACACCCTCAACAATGGAATCCAATAAAAAATGATAATTATACCCCACGACACATAGCAAACATATGCAAAGATGTCGGATATAAATATCTAAATGGCTTAAAAATGACAATAAATGGAATATTAGAAATATTCAGATGTCACGAGACGCAACAAATGAACGAGAAAAGGGATGTGTTTTGAAAATTGACAAAAAAAAAGTTGAAGGGTGGGGGAAATTGAAAAATTTGCCATTTCAAATGATTATCAAGGCATTTAGGTTTTAAAAAATCTAATGATGAGTAATTGCATGCCAATATGGTGGAGAGTTTTCATATTTTACTACTTCAAAGTTGTCTGTTAAATTCGTATAATTGTTTTTTCTTGTTATAAAATAATCAGGCTTTGCCATTTTATCAGGATTAAATACCAACCACAATATTTAATTTCATTCCCTGTCAATTATTTTGTCTAATGACCAAAATAATGAAATAAAATGGTTTGTTATTTTTTCTGGTTGCCTCGATGGGTAACTTCCTTAGTCCACTTAAGTTTTCGGCCTCCTGCTGGGCTGTTATGACAGCATTGGGCTATTAAGGCCATATGGTGCTTTTAATATTGGTCAATATAACCTAAAGGGAGGCTGAATGTGACCAATGACATGCGATGAAATCTCAAAACTTATTATTAGATTTCAATCAATATTGAGAAACAATAAGATGGAATAATTCTTAAATGAGAAGTAGAACTGATGTCGAGAAGTGTTATATGAAAATCGAAAATATGGATAAAAAAAAAAAAAAATAAAATAAATAGATAAATAAATAAAAAAAAAATAAAATAAATAAATATTAATAACTAAAAATATTAAAAACATATATATTTTTAAGCCCCCTCCATACAGAGAATGTGCCAGAAGTATTATGTATAAAAAATGGATAAATCCGAAAAAAAGACATATCTCATATATCATACATATATCATATCTCATAAAATCTAACTGGTAGACATTATAAAACATTTCCAAAAAAAAAAAAAAAAAATCTAAAATCTGATATTGAAAACCATTGACAATTTTAAAGACTGCTACTTTCTCTAAAAATTAAAAAAAAGGATTAACTCCGATTTTTTTATATTAAAGTAAAATTTTATCGACCGGATGGTTCCTATCTAAAAAATATAACTAATAGCACTTATAAAATATTAAAAAAAAAACGATTCTGATATTGAAAACAATTCATAATTTCAAAAAGTGAAACTTTCTCAATAAATTAAAAAATCCTTAAAAAAAATTTTTTTAAAAAAATTACGTTCACATATTGTTCACTTATGGAAAAAAATAAATAAATAAATATAAAAAAATATATTAAAAACAAAAAAATATATATTTCATGCCTCTGACCTATATAGGGCAAGTCCCAGAAGTATTCTGCATAAAAAAGGGCTAAATCAGAAAACAAAATTAAAATACAATTTTCCGCCCTAATGGTCCATATCTCAAAAATCTAACTGGTAGACTTTAAAAAACATTTCTAAAAAAAATAAAAAAATTCTAAAATCTGATATTGAAAACAATTGATAATTTTATAATTATCAAAAATAAAATTTTAAAGAGGATTAAATCCGATTTTTTTATATTAAAATAAAATTTTATCGCCCGTATGGTTCCTATATAAAAAATATAACTAATAGCACTTATAAAATATTTCACAAAAAAATCGATTCATAATATCAAGAAGTGAAACTTTCTCAATAAATTAATATAATCCCAATTGTAGGGCAGTTTTTTTTTAAATCTTTTAAAAAAATTACGTTCATATATTGTTCACTTATGCAAAAAAAAAAGATAAAAAACAAAAATAATAACAATAAACATAATAGAAACAAAAAAAAATATATTTCAAACCTCTGCCCTATATAGGACAAGTCCCAGAAGTATTCTGCATAAAAAAAGGGCTAAATCTGAAAAAAATAAATAATAATTTTTCCGCCCTAATGCTCCATATCTCAAAAATCTAACTGGTAGACTTTAAAAAACCTTTCCAAAAAAATAAAAACATTCTAAAATCTGATATTGAATTTTAAAACTGACAATTTTAAAAACTGCTACCTTCTCTAAAAATTAAAAAAGGATTAAATCCGATTTTTTTTTTATCAAAGTAAAATTTTATCGCCCCGATGGTTCCTATCTAAAACATATAACTAATAGCATGTATAAAATATTTCATAAAAAACAAAATCGATTCTGATATTGAAAACAATTCATAATTTCAAAGAGTGAAACTTTCTGAAAATTTTTTAAAAAGTCCCAATCGTAGGGCAATTTTTTAAATCTTTTAAAAAAATTGCGTTCACATATTGTTCACTCATGCAAAAAAAAAAAAATAATAATAATAAAAATAAAAATAATAAAAATAATAAAAACAAAAAAATTTATATTTCAAGGCTCTGACCTATATAGGGCAAGTACCAGAAGTATTCTGCATAAAAAAGGGCTAAATCTGAAAAAAATTAGAATACAATTTTTCTACCCTAATGGTCCATATCTCAAAAATCTAACTGGTAGACTTTAAATAACATTTCCAAAAAAAAAAAAATAAATAAATAAAAAAATACAAAAATTCTAAAACCTGATATTGAAAGCAATTGACAATTTTAAAAAATGCTACTTTCTCTAAAAATTAAAAAAAGGGTTAAATCCTATTTTTTTATATTAAAATAAAATTTTATCGCCCGGACTGTACCTATCCAAAAAATCTAATTGGCAGATATTATAAAATACTAAAAAAATATATAGAAAAATTCTCCATTCTGATATTGAAAACAATTCATAATTTCAAGAACTGCTACTTTCTCTAAAAATTTAAAAAAGAGCAAAATTAGATTTTTTAATCAAATACAAATTTTTTGCCCGCTTGGTCCCTCTCTAAAAAATCTAACTGGTAGTCATTACCAAATATTAAAAAAAAAATTATAATATAGAAAAATTCTCCATTCCCAGATTGAAAACAATTAATAATTAAAACAAGTAAAAAAGCTGTAAGTTCGGCCGGGCCGAACTTTGAATACCTTCCACCATTTGGCAAAATTTTGGCAATTTTCAAAAAAATATAATTTATTAAACCGTTACCGTTATATGGGGGCTATACGAAGACGTGGACCTACTTGGCCATTTTCAATACCAAAAGTCTTGCGGACATAGCACACATTTGAGTAAAATTTTATCAACCTACTTCATTTCGTTCGGAAGCTAGAGTAATTTCCACAGACGGATAAACGGACGGACGTTGATAAATCGACGTAGAATTTTATGCTGATCAAGAATGTATATAAATATAGAAGATATTAAGAAGTTAAAGCTCCAAAAATGGTCTTCTATGGAAAAAAGAGCTCAAAAGTATGTTTCAGATTGAATACCTCCTAAAGGTCTTCCATAAAAGATGATTACCAGCAGATATTCTCTGAAGAAAAAGGTATTCTCTGGGAGACCTCAATGAGAAATTCTCTGGACAGAAAACGTCAAAAGGATCGTCTATGAAATAGAACGATTAAAATTGTGTTCTATCGAAAAAGAAAACTCAAAAAGGCAATCTATGGAAAGAAGACAAGAAAGGCGAGGTTGTCTATACAGAGGATGACTTCAAATGATCCTTATTAAATAGCAGGCTTTTCAGAGAGCTTCTGGGATAAAAGACCTACTTCTATAATTAATAATATTTTTTAAATGTCATAAAAAAAATAAAATACCTCGAGGAGGTCTTTTTAAGACAGATGACTTCGAACAGGTCCTTTTAAATTGATAACCTCCAAAAGGTCTTCTAAGTGTAAAAGAACTTCAAAGGGTCTGCCATAAATGGACAACCTCAAAATGGGATTATAAGAATTTGGTCCCTCCAAAAGTCGCTAAGGATAGAAGACCTTCAACAGATGTTTATATCTTTCGCTCTATCTCTCTCTCTCTGTCTCTCTTTTGGAGAGAATATCTCGTAATAGTTCCATAAGGTCAGAAATCTTCCAAACGATTTTCTATGGTATCCAGAAGGGCTTCCAACAGTCTACGAGGGTGTTGCTAAAGGATGTTTCTTAGATATAAGACCACAAAGTTATCCGCTAAACAAAAAGGATCTTAATAAGCCACTAAACTATTTCTATTGAATAAGCGGCTATAAAAATCGTCTGTGGATAAAAGTCCTCCAAAAGTTCTCTTGAAGACAATGGCTGGAATACTTTCTTAAGATATTTGATGTAAATGGCCCCACAAAAATATTCGCCGTACAGAAGGCCTCCAAAGGGTCCTCTGTAGATATAAGACCTACATGAGGTCTTTTATAAATATATTCTCCTCAATAGACCCCTAAGGGGCTTCTATGGATAATGGATTTTATCTAAAAATTAAAAAAGTCCCATATGTAGGGCCGATAGTTTTTTCTCTTTGGCAAATCTTTAGAGAACAACTTATTCCTGATAATCCCATTGAAATCCTATTTAGCGCTCCCTCAAATATATTTCCGGAACCTAATTTACTTGTTAATAAAAATACTCTTAATTAGCTAGCTTACTTTTGCTCCTTCCCAAAAAATCCCCTCTAACGCCTAAAATCACACTACACTTTTTGACACTTAAATACGAATTATCCCATTCACAGTCATAATGGCAAAAATGTATTTTAATATTTATTGTTAGCATGAATTACAAATCAAATCACTTGACTTGAAAATACTATTTTTGGGGAATTAAATCAACTTAGTAATAAATCTGTATTTATGACAGACAGACAGGTGGGCGGGTAAACCATGAAATAACTGACGGCATATTTTCCTAGGTGGGCATTTGTTAAGAGGATAATAGGATTTTTTGATTCATTTGAAATTATGATGGGCGATGTTGGATTGTTTTGTTTTTTCTTTGCATATTTAGTTAGGACTTACAGCTGCTGTCAGTTAGTATACATCTCTAAGGACTTTTGGGGGTGTTTAAGTTATTTTTGGGAAATATCCTGGTGATTTTTATTTTGAGGATTTGGGAAGGAGTGTTTTTGTATACAGACAAAAAAATATTGGTAAATTACAGAAAATACAAAAAATTTACAGTAATCATAAATAAGGTTTCTAAAAAAAGTATTAATTTTTTTTTTCAATTTCAAGGACGATAAATGTGTGGATTTTTTTTAAATTAAAATTTTCCAATAACTATCTTTGTTTGATTTTTTTTTTAATTACACTGGTCGACACACAAAATAATTACAAGAAAAATCAAGCAGATTATGAAAATAGAGCTAAAAATCGTAGACACGTGTATCAGCGTTTTGAAAGTCGACATTGCAAGGTAGCCTAAAACGAGGCAACAAATTCTCAACTCTTCAACATTTTCTAAATCTTAATTTTCGGATTAAGATTCGTTGGAAACTGTTGATTTTAGGTATATATTGTGTTTGGCAATATTGCAGATAAAACTACCAGGAATTTTGCGGTCGACCATATTAACCCTCAAGCGAGTAACCAAAGATATCTTTTTGGTCCTTTTTTGAAAATATTGTTGAAAACTCCTTTAAAACGGGATCGTAGCACGACAAAATTCTCTACAAAATTATTTGCCATAAAATTCCTATATATTTTCCTAAAGGTCCTATAAGATGTCAAGAGTCTAAATCTTACCTAAACGCCAGGAAATCATATATATATGTAATATACATTTTAGGGTTAAAAACGAACTTATGTGAGTTTGTGCAAAAATCTCCCACGAAGCATCATTTTTGGTATATAGTATCTTCGGCAATATTGCAGATAAAAACATGAAGATTATTTAAGTCAAACGATTTAACCCTCATGCGAGTCACCAAAGGGGTCTTTTTGGACCTTTCTTTGAAAATATGGTTAAAAACTCCATTTAAACGGGATCGTAGCCTAAAACATATGCTAAAATTATTAATTATTACAATTATTTGTTATAAAATTCTACCATAGGTCCTAGAAGACATCAAGAATCTAATTCTTACCTAAAAGCCAGGAATTTAAATTTCAAAAAACATTTCAGGGTTAAAGACGTACTTTATGTAAGTTTATGTAAAAATCTCCTAGAAAACATAATTTTTGGAGGTTGATGTCAAAGACAAAAATATTCCTCATCAAATTTCACTATAAGTTCCTAAAGTGAAGAAACCTCTATTTCCACAACACATCAAAAAATATATGCCTCAATGATCCCGACAAAAAAAAAAAAAACTTGAAAATTGTTGCTGAAAATTTTTGCCTAAAATTTCAATTTAGGCGGAAGCTATTAGAAGATGTAATATTCCTCATTAAATTGCAATATAAGTCACCACAGTAAAGTAACCTCTATTTCTAAGAAAAATATTTGCCTCAATATTCGCAAAAAAGAGAACAGAAAATATTCCCTAAATTTTTAATTAATTTTCCCGGGACTTACTTCGAGCTGAGGCCTAATAATAAACTACTTTAGACGGAAAGTATTAAAAGAGGAAATATTCTTCATCAAATTTCCCCATAAGTCACTAAAAAAATAAACCTATATTTCTTAAGCATATCGCAAAAATAACTGCCTAAAAAAAAAAAAGATAAATTGATCTAATATTTTTAATCAATTTTTCCTTAGCCTTTTTTGAGAATATGCCTGAAAGTAATCTAAAATCTCATTTTAGGCCGAAGTCGTCAAAGACAGAAGTATTCTTCATCAAATTATACGATTAATCTCTAAAGAACAGAAATCTCTATTTCCGCAGCAAACCAAATAAATATTTGCATTAATATTCCTAACATAAACGAAAAATTTTCCTAATTTTTTGATAATTTTTCCCCCGGCTCTAAAACTAACATAAAATTTCACTTTAGGTGGAAGTTGTCAAAAGAAGAAATATTCTTCACTTGAATCCACTATAAGTCACCAAGGAAAATAAATCTCTATTTCCAATATATATCCAATAAATATTTGCCTCAATGTTCCTCAATGTTTTTGAGAATACAGCTAAAAGTAGCACAAAATTTCGTTTTAGGCCAAAGGAGTTAAAGAGAAAAATATTCCTTATTAAATTTCACTATAAGCCACTTAAGAAGTGGACCCTCTATTTTCCTTGGATATCAAAAAAATATCTGCCTCAAAGTTCAAAAAAAAAAAAAAAATAATAATAAAAAAATTATCATTTTTTCCTCGAACTTTTTCGAGTTGATGCCTAAAAGCAACATAAAATTTCATTTTAGGTGGAATGTGTCAAAAGAAGAAATAATCTAAACAAAATTTCACTGTTAGTATCCGAATATATAATATATCCAAAAACAATAGATTTTCAGAAAATTACATTTGAATTTCAGGTACAAGAAAATTATGCTTTTCCTTTTTCTCACTGTTAATTTAACAGGTTTTACAACCCAAGTTAAAATCTCCCGTTATACTTAATTTTTTTGGAAAAGTGCCAAAGGAAGAATTATTCTAGACCAAATTTCATGGTGAGTCACCACAGAAAAGAAACCTCTATTTCGAAAGCATATCTAATAAATATCTGCCTTTGCCCTGAAAAAAAGCATGAAAATATTCTCTAATTTGTTGATCATTTTTTCCTTGGACTTTTTTCGAGTTGATGCCTAAAAGTAACATACAATTTCATTTTAAGTGGAATGTGTCAAAAGGAGAAGTATTCTAGACAAAATTTCACTGTTAGTATCCGAATAAATAATATATTCAAAAACAATAGATTTTCAGAAAATTACATTCGAATTTCAGGTACAACAGGTGAAAATTGTGTGCTTTCTTTTTTACTCTTAATTTAACAGGTTTTCAGTCCATGTCAAAATCTGCCTTTAGACTTAATTTTTTGGAGACAATGTCAGAAGAAGAAATATTCTAGATCAAATTTCATTATGGGCTACCACAGAAAAGACACCTCTATTTCAAAAGCGTATCTAAAAAATATCTGCCTCTGCCCCGAAAAAAAAAACATGAAAATATTCTCTAATTTTTTGATCATTTTTTCCTTGGACTTTTTTCTAGCTGATGCCTAAAAGTAACATAAAATTTCATTTTAGGCGAAAGTTGTTAAAGGAAAAAATATTCCGCACTAAATTTCACCATAAATCTCAGACGAAACTGTATGTCTAGGTTCTATAGTTTTTAAGGAAATTACATTCGAAATTTATGTACTACAAGTGAAAACTATATGTTTCCTTTTTTCACTGTTAATTTAACAGGTTTTACAATCCAAGTTAAAATCTCCCGTTATACTTCATGTTTTTGGAAAAGTGTCAAAGGAAGAATTATTCTAGGCCAAATTTCATTGTGAGTCACCACAGAAAAGAAACCTAGAATTTCACGACAAAAAACATGAAAATATTCTCTAATTTTTGATCATTTTTTCCTTGGACTTTTTTCGAGTTGTTGCCTAAAAGTAACACAAAATTTCACTTTAGGCGAAAGTTATTAAAAGAAGAAATGTTCCCTACACAATTTTAACATAAATCTCAGAATAAACCATATATCCAGATATAACAGTTTTAAAGAAAATTGCAATCGAAATTCGGGTACAACAAGTGAAAATTATGTATTTGCTTTTTTTACTATTAATTTAACAGGTTTTCAATCCAACTCAAAATCTCCCATTGTACTTCACATTTTGAAGAAACGGTCAAAGGAGGAATTATTCTAGATCGAATTTCATTGTGAGTCTCCAACCAAAATAATTTTATATATTCAATAGGTACCATAAGAAAATGCCAGCAATTTTTGTGAATAAAAAACCTTATTTATTTCAGAAAATTTTTGGAATTTTTCTTTATATTTAGCCATATCCTGCTTAAAATTTCAATTCTATTTTTAAAATTTTTTATATATATATTCTGCTCAAATATTTCACCTTAACATGACTTGAAAAGTCATTATGCACCATACCCAATGGACCTGTCAACGTTTGATGGTGGAAACAATGTTTCATTTCCATGTAGTTCTTCGTTTTTTACACTTCTCACATGGCTAGGTTTAGCCCCCAAAAAATGCCTGCCCCCCTACAACTAAGGCTGCATAACTTAGCTACCCCTGGGTATTATTTTACATGAAAATATTTTGCATATTTTTGGGCTGTCAGCCAGGTGGTGGCGGCAAGTAATTTGAAAATTAAAGGATTTGAGGTTTTTTTTTTATTTTTTTTTTTTTTTATTTTGGGGAAGTAAACAAAAATAAACATCAAATAATGTTGATTTAGTAAATGGATGTAAAGATTTTTTTTTTGTTATATAAAAATAGCATTTGCCGACAATCCTCTTATGAACAGTAAAGCGCCTAAAAGTTAGGCAATGTATTTTGGGAATATTTAAAAATATGCGTTGAAGGAACCTACTTAACGTTTCTGATAATTTTTTTCTTTCTCTCTCTCTTTCTCTCTCCCGAATTCCAATGAATTTTTATTTAAATGTAAAAATCCCTTAAAGTATGCCCCATTATTCAGCCATAGATAGAATTAAAACATTTCATCACCTAGCATCAACTTTTCCCTGGCCGTTTTGCATGCAAACGCATTCATTTTGGGTGGGGAAGTGAAAATTTAATGAATTACATTTTAAGTCCGAATTGCAAAAGGCGAAAAACGCAAACGCTCACCCACACACAGATACACACAGAGAGCTGCAGAGCTTCACAAATGAGAGCGAGCAACTTATAAATATTAAAATGTATCCATTTGAAGAGCCAAGGCTTAAGCTGAAGGCCGGACCAACTGCGGACTGAGAGTTGGCTGCTGTTAATCCACAGTGGTTAAGCCCTTTTTATTTTGCTCTCTGTGTGTGTGTGTATGTGTGTGTGCACTTGAATTTTGAATTCAGTTTTTTTCGTCTTCTTTTGCTTTTTTTGGTTGGGTTAATGTGTTCCATCTTTTTTTTTTGCTTACCCCATTTTGGACAAAACAAAGACCAAGGAGAGCACAAACTTGTATTTGGGTCAAGTATAGGAAAATGCATGAAATAAAACAGCAGCAACAACAACAACAGCAGCAACAAATTTCAAGGATTTACAACTTTTTCCATTTGACGAAGAATAACAAACACCCAACAACATCCCGTAAAAAGGATAAATACTGAAAATGAAAACAAGAATTAATGTTTTTTTTTTTTTTTTTTGGTTGGTATTTCGTCCTCCCCGTGTGCCCGGCTTAAAGGTTTTACTTTAGCAAAAATTTTCCCTAAAAGTAGGCAATGCTTAACTCAAAACAACCTAAAAAAAGCTGGACAAGGTGGTGATTTCGTTAATTAAAGGCTAAGTAGCATTGAGTGACTGACCCTTTAAAAGAATTTATTTTCCCCAACAACAACAGCAGAAAAAAATCTCAAAACTTTAATAAAAATAAATTTGAAAAAAATATGAAAATTGGAAATGAAAAGGAAAAAGTTAAAGGATTTTACTTTTCCGTTGAAAGCAATTCAAGTGTGTGTTTCTTGTTCTTCTGCTTTTTTTTGGTTGCTGGCAATTAAAACTTAACAAATTAGTTATTCTTGTAATAATAATATTTTCGTTGTTGTTGCTACTGCTGTTGTTTGGCATTTTAATTTCTGTAACCAAGTGCATATTTGAACAACAAATATTTTCAAAAGGCATCAAGTGCCAGAACTAATTTAAAAAGATTACTTTGGAAAAGAGTTTCAGTTTTAATATTTTTGCGTTTTGTTTTTCATGCGAACTGTGGCAGTTTGTGGAATATGGAATATTTTAAAGGATTATTATTTTCAACAATTTTTTTTGCCATAATTAAGAAGGGAGGAAGGAGAACTTTTCTGACAGATACAATTTTTCGAGGGACTATCAGAAATGGGATCCAAAGCAAAGGTTATAGGAGTGCTGGTGAAAGCAGCACTCTAGGTGAGTTTATGCAAAAATCTCCTAGAAAGCATCGTTTTGGAAGGATGACGTCAAGGACAAAAATGTTCTTCATCAAATTTCACTATAAGCCTCTAAAGAAAAGAAATCTCTATTTCCAGAGCATATCAAAAAAAAAATTAAAAAAAATATTTAAAAAACTAAAATCTTGTCTAATTTTTTTAATCAATTTTTTTCTCGGCTTTTGTCGAGTTGGCGCCTGAAAGTAACATAAAATTTTGTTTAAGCAGACGTTAAAGACAAAAATATTCCTCATCAAATTTCCCTAAATTCTCTAAAGAAAAGAAATCTCTATTTTCTCTGCATATCAAAAAAATTTTTTTTTTTCTTTAATGTTCCCAAAAAAAAAAAAAAAAAAAAAAAATGGAAAATATTTTCCATTTCCATATAAAAGCCGATGGTCGCTCTCCGCTCGTATTACTAGACCGTGGCATCAGAATAAATACCGAATATTAACGCGAAAATATTCTGAAGGTTGTATTAAAGCCTTGGGCACGCAAACATTTTGGCCGCAGATCTTGGAAACTCCAACAGCACTAGGCACCATTACACTCAGCAAGCGCCACCCAAGAATGGTTACCAAATGAGGTCCCTCGCTTCATTTCCAGCGCACAATGGCCACCAAAATCTCCGGATACCAATCCGTTGGACTATTGTGTCTGGAGTAATTTTGGAAAGCAAGGTTGGCACTAAAAATGCCAAAGTGCCGATCACCTTAAGCAATCGCTTCGCCGGGAATAGGCCAAACATTCGGGCAGCGTGTGACGGTTTTATTGGCGGTTTGAAGGCCATAATTCGTGCCAAAGTTGACCAATTCAAACAAATCTAAACTTATTCTAAAATTTCATGCTATTTCCGAATTTTTTGCGAACATTCGATAAACTTTAAAAAAATTTAAAAGTTATGGCGTTTGACGTAGTTGCAGTTTTTATACCCTACAACACTATGTGTTGGGGGTATTATAAGTTTGATTGGGCCAAAAATTATGTAACACCACGAAATATTGATTTCCCACATAGGAAAGTATATATGGATCTTCCTAGCTCGCCGAGCTGAGTCGATCTAGCTATGTATGTCCGTCCGTCCGTCTGTCCGTCTGTCCCTCTGTCCATGTTAATTTGTAATCACTCTACAGGTCGCAATTATGGTCCGATCTTCACGAAATTTAAAATGGAGGTGGGGCTAGAGTCAGAATAGAACCCTATTTTTTTGGTGATGATTGCATAATATTTAGGGGTTGAAATGGACCAAAAACTGAAAAAATTCCTGATTTTGCACTTGCTCTACAGGTCGCAATTATAGACCAATCGACGCGGAATTTCGCACATAGCTAGAGTTTAGGGCTGGCAAGAAGCCTATCCATTTGGGTGGTCATCGGATAATATTTAGCGGGTAAAATAGACCATATCTTTTTTGTTGAAAAAATTCAAAATTTTTCATTAAACCGCGAATATTTTAAATCCCGGCGAAATCACAAAGCCATGACAAGGTTACTTCTGATCTTTACATTGATGTTAACATCCATCAAATCGGATATATAGCAAAATATGTGCGATATATATGTCTATCAAAGAAGATATGCTTGAAAAATCTCTTATATGTCGAGAACGGCTGAACTGATTTCGACAGTTCTCATTAATTCAGAATGACCTCTTGGCAGAAAAGAAAAAACGTCTAAAAAAATCGCATAAAAATATCTCTCTGAAGATGAAAATATTGATTTTGCAAAATTTTCTCATATTTTTTCAATTTTGTCATATTTTTGGCATATTTTCATTTTGAATTAAACATTTGGTAATATTTCCACAGCTAACAAAACTAAGTAGTTAGGATATCAGGATATCATATACAGATCGCATTTATGGCCCGATTCTTACGAAATTTTGCATGGAGATAAGATGAGGGTCAGAATAAAAGCCTATTCTTTTTGGAGATGATCGCCATATATTTAGGGGTTGAAATGGACCAAAAAACTGCAAAATTGTCAGCAGGTCGTAATTATGGGGGTTACCGGACATTGCAAAAGCCAAGCAGTTTTGGATGGCTATCCAAAAATATTCAATGTGTGAAGGAGTTTTCTAACTTTTATAGACAAAATACGAAAATGTCCATTCCAGTGACTTTTTGGAGAATTCACAAATACAGGAAAGAGGCACTTCTGACTATTTCGTTAAGGCTGATTTCGTTGAAGAATATAGTAAAATGTCTGTATCTCATATAGATGCGTTTCAGTCAAAAACCAATAATAAATGTTATTCTTGGTTCCAGATCTAGGAAGACCATTTAAGTGCACATCTACCAATAAATTGGAAATGAGCAAATTAGTTTAAGTTGCTATTATTCGAAAATTAGAGAACGAAACCTGATGGTTTTCTTTTATTATTTGTCACAATATCTTGTGGAATTCTTTCGAGTATCTCGCCTATATAAACTGTATCGTTTATTATAGTGTTGTAGGGTATTCAACGGTCGGCCCCGCTCGACTGTAGCCTTTGCTTACTTGTTTTTATCTCACCCTGTTTTTTTTTTTTTTTTTTTTTTTTTTTTTTTTTTTTTTTTTTTGAGAGACCCAAATGGTGTTTTTAATTATCGTAATTACACATCCTGTTACCTCCCTAATTATTCTTCTGCTGCACAACCATCATCTTCAATGCTTAGCAATTTGCTAAAAAGTTCATTTTGCTAATCCCGAAACCGTGACAAAAGAAACTAATACAGAGCTCACACTCATTCGCACACACACCCACACATTCATTGTAACATATTTACACATCGTCAGTCATGTCTATGCATAAATGTTACGTTTTTGTTGTTTTGTTGTCCTTACACCTGCTTCTAGGTATTTACAAGTACTTTGTTGCAATTTCCTGCTGGTGCTGCTGCTGCTGATGATTCTGTTGTTGTTTATCGAGCTCTTCAAATGTGCTGTAATGACATTTTAACACACACACACACAAATACACATACAGACAGCTTACTTTGTAATAGACCCATGCACCACACAGACAATATGAAATGATTGTGCTCTCCGCTCTCTCCCTGGGGCTGAGAGCAAAGAAGTAGGGGAGAGTGGTTGGGAGAGTTGGGAAAATGAAAGTTTAGTTTGCTTTGCTTTCTTTTAAAAACTGACTAAAAGAAGACAAGATTTTCTGCTTCTTCTTCAGTGTGTTGACAAATGCTTTTGAAGATTACCTTGAAAATCATGTCTCTCACACTTTGTTGTTGTTGTTGTTTTTTTGTTTTAAAGCAAATTTCTTCGTTAGCCGAGTAAATTGCTGCACTGATGATGTCCTGTCACAGAAAGTTGTCGCTCTCCTCTTTGGGGTGTGTGTGTGTGTGCATTTCAAGAAATCTTTTGTTTTTCTTTTCAATTTGATTACTTTTTCCTTGACGTCAACAAGAAAATCCTTTTCCTCTGTGTCACTTATGTCCTTAGAACGGCAAACAAGCCTCTTCTTCTGCTTCTGCTTCCCCTTTTGGCATGGAAGTTCTGTTTAAGAAAAGTCCTTTAAGTGGTTGTGTTTGTCATTCTTTGTTCTTAAGAAAGTCTTTCCCACCCCTACTCAGCAGCAGAAAAAAATTGTAAAGAAAACAGAGACTCAATTCTGGTCCTAAGAAGGCTGATGAAGACATTTGTTAAGTTCCGTGATGATTATGTTTTTCATCATTCAAGGTTTTTTTGTTGTCTTTTCGTAGGGCTTTTTGGTTGTGTCACATGTTGGCAAAATGTAATATGTAATATGGAGGAGATTTCTCCTCCCTCTCTCTATCTCTCTCTATAGCCCCTACATGATGGCATTTTGTTTATATTGCCCTCAAGGGTGCATTTTTACACATCACACACACATTACTTATGTGATTGTTAGTGGTGGTGGTGATGGTGGCGGAGGAGACGCTTAAGGTGTCGTCTGTCTTATGCTGCTGATGATGATGATGGACCATGGCTGTCAAAGACATTTCTGTAGATTTCAACAGCAAGCGACAGGCAAGAGAGAGAGAGTGAGAGTGGCTCCTTGTAATACAAAAGACATAAATTTTATTTTGAAAATTATTGTACAATTGCTCCATACACATACACACAAACACACTCACACACACTTAGACACACAGAGAGAGATGCACATGTATTCCCTGGTAAAATTTATTTAAGTCTTCTGTTTGAAAATATCTATATTTGTTTAAAATAAAACAATAAATTTCCTTATTGTCGTCTTTCGGTCTGTCTGTCTGTCTGTCGTTCGGTCGTTTTTGTTAGTTTTGTGGCCACTGCCAAGGAAATCCCATATGGCCCAAAGGCTATTTACCGTCAATGGTGGTGGGAGTAGAGAATTTATGTATTTGCTCTGGCTAAAGTCATTTTGATTTAGTAAGATTTTCGAAAATTTTGAAGTGCCATAAAATATGTTTCCTCCTCAATGGTTTCGTTGTTGAAGTTGTGTGTAAACAATATTTAATGATTTTAAAGAAATAATGACTCAAAAAGCCAATATAAGAAGATTATATTTAAGGAATTATATGGCATATATTTTATAATAAATTAATTAAAAAAAAAAAAAACAAAAAAAAAAAAGCTGTAAATTCGGCCGGGTCGATCTTTGAATGCCCTCCACCATTTGAAACGATTTTGGCAATTTTCAAAAAAAAAAAAAAAATAAATAAATAAATAAATAAATAAAATAAAAAATAAAATTAAAAAATAAAATCCATATAAAATTCTGTTAAAATCTTAAAATACCGAATGCAGCCGTTATATTAGGGTCTATACGACAACGTAGACTTGCATACTGTTCATTTCTGAGGTTGAGGCAGCTTAAACCCGAAATATCCTAATATTTATATTAGAGTTACGTCAGGAGCCTTAACTGCTCCCTTGGTGCACTAATGTGGTTTTTTAAATAAATTTTTTTAATCGGCACATATATAATAGGATTCAAAAAAGGGTATCTGTAAAATATCATACCGCATGTAAAGATTAAAAAAAAGTTTTGTCGGCGGAAGCTATATATGAGGATCTTTGAAAATATTTTAAGATGCGAGAATTTTTCAATGCATTCCTACAAAAAATAAAAGAGATATTAAAGTGGATTTTTAAAAATATTTTTTAAACGTCATGTATATAAAATTAAGAAAATATTTTAAAAATATCTTCTAGCATGTAGAATTTTTAAAAATAATTGTTACAGTGGAATGTTTATATGGAGATTTTTTAATATTTTTTTTTTAATATTTTAAGACGCCATCTGTATGCGGAAATTTATTTTTGAAGAGCCGATTTTAAAAATATATATATATTTTTTTGAACGTCGGGAATTTATTTTTTGTTTTAAATATCGTACCGCATGTGCAGTTATCAAACAAAAAAATGTCCAGCGCAACCTATTTTTTGAAAAAGTTTTAAGTCGCCATTTGTACTGTCTACGAGGTTCTTTTAAAAAAATTTTAGAGTCAGTTATGTATATATTTTTTGGTTTTAATTTTTTTTTTGAGATGCAATTTTGTTTTAGAATATTTTTTAAGGCGTCACCTATATGCGATGATTTTAAAATATTTAAAAAAATATTTGTAAAAAATCCACGTTGTTTTTTAGACCTTAAAAAAATATTTTTAAAAAATCCACTTTTATTTGAAGACCTTGAAAAAATATTTTTTAAAAATTCACGTTTATTTGAAGACCTTAAAAAAAATATTTTTAAAAAATCCACGTTTATTTTTAGACCTTGAAAAATATTTTTAAAAAATCCACTTTTATTTGTAGACCTTGAAAAAATATTTTTAAAAAATCCACGTTTATTTTTAGACCTTGAAAAATATTTTTAAAAAATCCACTTTTATTTGCAGACCTTGAAAAAATATTTTTAAAAATTCCACGTTTATTTGTAGACCTTAAAAAAAATATTTTTAAAAAATCCACTTTTATTTGTAGACCTTGAAAAAATATTTTTAAAAAATCCACGTTTATTTTTAGACCTTGAAAAATATTTTTTAAAAATCCACGTTTATTTGTAGGCCTTGAAAAAATATTTTTAAAAAATCCACATTTAATTGTAGACCTTAAAAAATATTTTTAAAAAATCCACGTTTATTTGAAGACCTTAAAACAATATTTTTAAAAAATCCACTTTTATTTGTAGACCTTGAAAAAATATTTTTAAAAAATCCACGTTTATTTTTAGACCTTGAAAAATATTTTTAAAAAATCCACGTTTATTTGTAGGCCTAGAAATTTTTTTTAAATCCACGTTTATTTGGAGGCCTTGAATTTTTTTAAAAAATATTTTTAAAAAATCCATGTTTTTCTTTGGTCCTTGAAAAAATAAAATCCACGTTTATTTGAAGACCTTAAAAAATGTTTTTAGAAAATCCACTTTTATATGTGATTTTTATTTTATGATTTGCTAAATGCGCTTTATATAGCTGCCCTGAAGTCATTGCCTAAGTCCTAAAGCTGTGACATGGCATAGTTAAATTCCCCCCCTCTTTATCGTTGCTCATTATATTTCAACAAATTCTCCTTTAATTATCTTAAAAGCATTTTTTTTTGTTTTCGATTTTTTTCCAATGATTTTACTTTGTGGCTAAAATCTCCTCTTGAAGAAAAAGGAACTTACCTTTCACTGTAACACCCACAGTTTGTAGGACTTCCAATTTCTTTTTATTCTGTGGCGATTGGCCAATACATTTGTAAGTGCCGGCATCCTGATAGACAACATCTTTGAGCGAAACTTGCCCAGTGGGTGAGGACAGACCGTGACCTAAACCTCGTAAACGTGCCGTCACTGGATCCAAGTGTGACCAGCAGCCCAATGAACCTGTGGAATGGAGAGAAAGAGAAAGAAGAGGACGAAATGAGTATCAAAGCAATTTAGAAGTGAGACAAATTGGAATTCAAGATTCGTTTTGAGAAAAAAAGAGACGACGACGGCGTTGTTGCTTGGAATGATGAAATTAAAAGGACATTCAATTCATAAATTATTCACTAACAACAAGAACAAGAAAAGAAATGCCTTTACAAGAAGGTATGAGAACAGCAACAACAATAAAGATAATGATGTCGGTGATGAATGGGAAATGGCCTGGCTTTCTGTTGTTGTCGGAATAATTTCATTAATTGTTGTTACACGAAAACTGAAAGGCAAATTTTAATTCCTATAATTGATTTGAGAGTATGGACGATGGCATCGCCATCCCCACCGTCAGCCACCAGCCACGTTTCTTTTGAACAATTTTCGATTTTTTTTTCTTCTCTTTTCGATTGCCATTAAACACTTCCCCGTGCCAATGGCCTCATTATTGTGGCGCCCCACGGAAAAAACAACATCTATAAATCATAAGTTTCTATCATTCCGCCAAAAAAATGTCGACTGATGCTAGATAGCAAAACGACACCTTGTTGTTGGTTGGGTAGTTATTAATGCCATGCTGTCCCATCATTAGTTATCGGCGAATGTTAATTTTGTTATGCGCCAACTGAAATACACAAATTTTGTCGATGTTATTAATTGCATGCTCGTTCTTGTTCGGGCCGGGCCAGGCAATCAATTTACAATTGTTGGTAATTAGATAAAGCTTTTAATTAGAGTGATTTGTGTGGCGGCAGAGGTGGTGGCGATGGGGGTGGGTCTGGACATAATTAGAAGAGTAATATCTATTAGTGGCAGCCTAAAAGTAGGCAAAGTTTTTTATAGTTAAGAATTTTAAATGGTTTTGAAGAAAATTTAAAATTCAGCCTAAAAGTAGGCAATAATTTGTAATTACTAATAAGATATAACATCCCAAAAAAAAAAACTCCATGGAAAATTTGAAGACCCCGAAAGCAGATCTAGATGAGACTTTTTCAATAGAGACTACGGAGACCAAGGCTGGTCTCCTTCTACAGGTCTCCATGAAATTTGCTATAGAAAATGTGTGGAGACCAATACCGGGTCTCGGAAAATTTTCTGTAGAAAATCTTGGGGAGACCCCAAAGCGAGTCTCGAAAAATTTTTTGTAGAAAATCTTGGGGAGACCCCAAAGCGAGTCTCGAAAAATTTTCTATAGAAAATCTTGGGGAGACCCAAAAGCGAGTCTCGAAAAATTTTCTATAGAAAATCTTGGAGAGACCCCAAGGCGGGTCTCGTCGAAAATTTTCTATAGAAAATCTTGGGGAGACCCCAAAGCGGGTCTCGTCGAAAATTTTCTATAGAAAATCTTGGGGAGACCCCAAAGCGGGTCTCGTCGAAAATTTTCTATAGAAAATCTTGGGGAGACCCCAAAGCGGGTCTCGTCGAAAATTTTCTATAGAAAATCTTGGGGAGACCCCAAAGCGGGTCTCGTCGAAAATTTTCTATAGAAAATCTTGGGGAGACCCCAAAGCGGGTCTCGTCGAATATTTTCTATAGAAAATCTTGGGGAGACCCCAAAGCGGGTCTCGTCGAAAATTTTCTATAGAAAATTATGTGGAGACCAATACCGGGTCTCGCAAAATTTTCTATAGAAAATCTTGTAAAGACCAATACCGGGTCTCGAAAAATTTTCTATAGAAAATCTTGTGGAGACCAATACCGGGGTCTCGCAAAATTTTCTATAGAAAATTGTATGGAGACCCCAAAACCGGGGTCTCGTCGAAAATTTTCTGTAGAAAATTGTGTGGAGACCCCAAAACCGGGGTCTCGTCGAAAATTTTCTATAGAAAATCTTGTGGAGACCAATACCGGGTCTCGAAAAATTTTCTATAGAAAATCTTGTGGAGACCAATACCGGGTCTCGTAAAATTTTCTATAGAAAATTGTGTGGGAGAGCAATACCGGGTCTCGATCAAAACTGGTCTCCAAAAATTTTCTATAGAAAATTGTGGGAGACCAAAACTAGTCTCTAAAAATTTTCTATAGAAAATTGTGGGAGACCAAAACTGGTCTCCAAAATTTTCTATAGAAAATTGTGGGAGACCAAAACTGGTCTCCAAAAATTTTCTATAGAAAATTGTGGGAGACCAAAACTGGTCTCCAAAAATTTTCTATAGAAAATTGTGGGAGACCAAAACTGGTCTCCAAAAATTTTCTATAGAAAATTGTGGGAGACCAAAACTGGTCTCCAAAAATTTTCTATAGAAAATTGTGGGAGACCAAAACTGGTCTCCAAAAATTTTCTATAGAAAATTGTGGGAGACCAAAACTGGTCTCCAAAAATTTTCTATAGAAAATTGTGGGAGACCAAAACTGGTCTCCAAAAATTTTCTATAGAAAATTGTGTGGGAGACCAATACCGGGTCTCGAAAAATTTTCTATAGAAAATCTTGTGGAGACCAAGTCGGGTCTCGAAAGTTTTCTATAGAAAATCTTGTGGAGACCAAGTCGGGTCTCGAAAGTTTTCTATAGAAAATCTTGTGGAGACCAAGTCGGGTCTCGAAAGTTTTCTATAGAAAATCTTGTGGAGACCAAGTCGGGTCTCGAAAAATTTTCTATGGAAAATCTTGTGGAGACCAATACCGGGTCTCGAAAAGTTTTCTATAGAAAATCTTGTGGAGACCAATACCGGGTCTCGAAAAGTTTTCTATAGAAAATCTTGTGGAGACCAATACCGGGTTTCGAAAAATTTTCTATAGAAAATTGTGTGGAGAGCCCAAATTGGGGTATCGAAAAATTTTCTATAGAAAATTGTGGAGACCAAATCGGGGTCTCGAAAAATTTTCTATAGAAAATTGTGGAGACCAAATCGGGGTCTCAAAAAATTTTCTATAGAAAATTGTGGAGACCAAATCGGGGTCTCGAAAAATTTTCTATAGAAAATTGGGTGGAGACCAAACCGGGTCTCAAAAATTTTTCTATAAAAAATATTCAAGGGGTCTTAAAAATTTCTTACCTTGTGGACACTGCAGGGTAACTGAGCCACCCAATTGCACCTCCAGTTGGCCCTTGTTGGGATTGTGTGATGCGGCAGCCACTGAAATATCTTGGTCGTCTGGTTCCGAGGTGACATCCACAGAATCATCTGAAAAAAAGAAAAAATTTCAAATTTAATATAAAATTAAATTTTTAAAGCATACTTTATGGCTGACTTAAAAAATATATTTTTTTTATTATTGCCTGGAGACAAACCAAAGCAAATAAAAAATGTATTTATATTTTTCCATTGAATTGAATGATGATAAAAATAAAGTGGGACTTCCAATATTATCCTGTAGGCCATTATTTAAATTGAAAATTGGAGAGAAAAAATGTTGCCTACTTAAGGGAGTCCGCCTAACCTTTTTAATACTCCAGGGAGCCAACGAAATGGAAAGTTTGTTGATGCTTTTTAAGATCAAATGTCATTGCTTAGGTCCTGAAAAAGTTCTCGCGAGGGGGAAGGGGTGGCTTGGTTTAAATAATACGGAAAATATTACAAAAAGCAAGGAAAGTGTTCAGTTTTGATGACCAAAAAAAAAGGAAAACACTTAAGGCCTTTGAAAAAAAGAAGGAAACAAACATTGGCAGACGTCGTCTGTGCGGAATTGAAAGAAAATGTTTATTTATTTTGTGTATTTCTCAATACAAAGCATTGGGAAATTTCCTCCATTTTCCGTTGGCGCTGGAAACAAAGTTTTATGAATGTTAAAGAAAGAAAATTGTATTGCCAAACCAGGATTCGGTTTTTTTTTTTCGATTATCAATTGAATTTCATTTAAAAGTTAACAAACCAAACACAAATTGTTGATTGAAACTCAAAAGTTGTTCTTTCGTGACCACCATCTGGCCGACCAGGATAAATATGTCCTTTAAAGGATTTATGAGCCACCATCATGATTTTTTTCAGATTTTTCTTCCCCCTTTTTTCAAAATGGCATTGGCATTGCGTATTATGAAAGTGAAGTGTCGACATATTGAAGTCTCAGTTATTGATGTTGTTGTTGTAGTTGGTGGTGGTTGTGATGATGGTGTAGTGGAGAGTATATAACTGACATCAGTATCATCAACATCGACATCATCAACATCGTTGTCATTCTCATCATTGGCTATTCATAGGTGACCTTTTTCTGAGTTGTTGTCCTCTCTCTCAGAGTATTCATGTTTTTAATTCATAACAGGCAACAACAACAAAAACAAAAAATTAACTTTTTCTGAAACAGAAAAATAAAACTGTGGTTAAAGAGAACCTTTGTTCCAAAATTTTCTATAAAAAATTTGTGGAGACCAAAATACTTCTAAACACAATTTTCTATAGAACATTTTTGGCGACCAGTTTTGGTCTCCCACAATTTTCTATAGAAAATTTTTGGAGACCCCACACAATTTTCTATAGAAAATTTTTGGAGACCCCACACAATTTTCTATAGAAAATTTTTGGAGACCCCCCGTATTGGTCTCCACACAATTTTCTATAGAAAATTTTTGGAGACCCCCCGTATTGGTCTCCACACAATTTTCTATAGAAAATTTTTGGAGACCCCCCGTATTGGTCTCCACACAATTTTCTATAGAAAATTTTTGGAGACCCCCCGTATTGGTCTCCACACAATTTTCTATAGAAAATTTTTGGAGACCCCCTGTATTGGTCTCCACACAATTTTCTATAGAAAATTTTTGGAGACCCCCCGTATTGGTCTCCACACAATTTTCTATAGAAAATTTTTGGAGACCCCCGTATTGGTCTCCACACAATTTTCTATAGAAAATTTTTGGAGATCCCCGTATTGGTCTCCACACAATTTTCTATAGAAAATTTTTGGAGACCCCCCGTATTGGTCTCCACACAATTTTCTATAGAAAATTTTTGGAGACCCCCCGTATTGGTCTCCACACAATTTTCTATAGACATTTTTTGGAGACCCCCCGTATTGGTCTCCACACAATTTTCTATAGACATTTTTTGGAGACCCCCCGTATTGGTCTCCACACAATTTTCTATAGAAAATTTTTGGAGACCCCCGTATTGGTCTCCACACAATTTTCCATAGAAAATTTTTGGAGACCCCCCGTATTGGTCTCCACACAATTTTCCATAGAAAATTTTTGGAGACCCCCCCGTATTGGTCTCCACACAATTTTCTATAGACAATTTTTGGAGACCCCCGTATTGGTCTCCACACAATTTTCTATAGAAAATTTTTGGAGACCCCCCGTATTGGTCTCCACACAATTTTCTATAGAAAATTTTTGGAGACCCCCCGTATTGGTCTCCACACAATTTTCTATAGAAAATATTTGGAGACCCCCCGTATTGGTCTCCACACAATTTTCTATAGAAAATTTTTGGAGACCCCCCGTATTGGTCTCCACACAATTTTCTATAGAAAATTTTTGGAGACCCCCCGTATTGGTCTCCACACAATTTTCTATAGAAAATTTTTGGAGACCCCCCGTATTGGTCTCCACACAATTTTCTATAGAAAATTTTTGGAGACCCCCCGTATTGGTCTCCACACAATTTTCTATAGAAAATTTTTGGAGACCCCCCGTATTGGTCTCCACACAATTTTCTATAGAAAATTTTTGGAGACCAGTATTGGTCTCCCATGATTTTCTATAGAAAATTTTTGGAGACCAGTATTGGTCTCCCATGATTTTCTATAGAAAATTTTTGGAGGCCAGTATTGGTCTCCCATGATTTTCTATAGAAAATTTTTGGAGACCAGTATTGGTCTCCCATGATTTTCTATAGAAAATTTTTGGAGACCAGTATTGGTCTCCCATGATTTTCTATAGAAAATTTTTGGAGACCAGTATTGGTCTCCCATGATTTTCTATAGAAAATTTTTGGAGACCAGTATTGGTCTCCCATGATTTTCTATAGAAAATTTTTGGAGACCAGTATTGGTCTCCCATGATTTTCTATAGAAAATTTTTGGAGACCAGTATTGGTCTCCCATGATTTTCTATAGAAAATTTTTGGAGACCAGTATTGGTCTCCCATGATTTTCTATAGAAAATTTTTGGAGACCCCGTTGGGACTCCCATGATTTTCTATAGAAAATTTTTGGAGACCCCGTTGGGACTCCCATGATTTTCTACAGAAAATTTTTGGAGACCCGTATTGGTCTCTTACAATTTTCTATAGAAAATTGTTGGAGACCTGTATTGGTCTCTTACAATTTTCTATAGAAAATTGCTGGAGACCTTTATTGGTCTCTTACAATTTTCTATAGAAAATTGTTGGAGACCTCTATTGGTCTCTTACAATTTTCTATAGAAAATTGTTGGAGACCTCTATTGGTCTCTTACAATTGTCTATAGAAAATTGTTGGAGACCTCTATTGGTCTCTTACAATTGTCTATAGAAAATTGTTGGAGACCTCTATTGGGAGATTTTCGTAATCACTGTGATTTTTAAACTTTTGTTTTAAATCAGATTTACTTGAAATGTTGTTGTTGTCGTTGTATTAGTATTAGTTTGACTGCAAGCAATGACCATGACTGAATACCCTTGTATGTGTGTGTGTGAGCCTTCAGGCTTCATGGAATTCTGGGTATGTTTTGCCCCCTCCATCTTCCTTACCTTTATACACATATATGAGCTTATATGATTAATGATTGGTCGAGGTCCTTTACGTTTTGTGTGTGTATGTGAAATCTTGCGTGTGTGTGTAACTAAGTGAGTGATGTTTTTTTCTCTCAAAGCCATCAATGCATTGCATGATTTAGTTTCCGGTTTTTTATGTGTTCTCTCCCCCCTTGTCCCCTTCTCTTTTCATGACTCTCTCCCCCTAGTTTGCCAGTTTTTGTTTCTTTAGAATCCTGTGAATGATTGTTTATGTCCATGAGATGACTGATGCTTGGTTTTAATATCCAAAGTACGTGTGTGTGTGTGTGCATGTGTGTGTTGGTTGGAAGATTGTATTTGCTCTGTTTTTTGCTTGCTTTCTTGCTTCGGAAAAATGTTCAAATAAATACAGATTGATTTGAAGTTTATTAAGTTTACCATGACTCATAAGAGAGCAATCTATGATGATGATTGAATCAAGGTATGTGATATAGAGGGGCTATAGGGGGTGGTTGTTCAAAAAGCTCCTCTAAATTGCTTTCAAGTTTAAGTGAAATCACTGCCATCTCTTAAATGGTTCGTACTAATGCGGTTATGAGTTTTCTTTGAAATGTTTTTTGTTTCTATTTTTGTCAGAGAAAAATTAATTGAGGTAATTATTGAGAGTTGGAGATTAATCAGCAGTCAAAAGAGAAATGATAAAATTCGAAATTAGAAAAAGTAAAAAAATAACATTAACTTGATAGTAAAATATTAAAATCAATGCCTACTTTGAGGCTGAAAATTTATTTTTTAAATATTGAATATGGACTTTGCTGTAGTAATTATTGAAAATTATCAAAAAAAAAAATAATAAATTAATAAAATTAAGAAATAAAAAAATAAATTGAAAAATTGAAAACTTATACGGAAAAAAATTAAGGCCAATGATTGAAGTAATTAAACAAATTTATTTGCGGATTAAACAATAAAATCACCATAAATTTTCGATAATTGGCGAAAAGAGGAAAATCATAAATTTTTAAAAAATTTAAGAAAATAAGAAAAAAATACAAAAAAAAAATTATATCAATCCCTAAACTGAGACTTATATTCATTCCGATTTATTTACTATTTCTCTAAAATTTCTAGTATCCCTTTCAAAAAAAAAAAAAAAAAAAAAAAAAATTAAATTCAACCAAAAAAAGTTTTTCATCCTTGAGTTTGTCGGGGGCATGAGAAGCTTTAAAACATTTGTAAAAATGTATTTAAAGTTCCCCCTCTTTCCTTGGTGCCAGTTTTGATTTCACCATCATCAAGCAAAGCCATCAATTATGTGACAGGCAAGTCCCTTAAATCATGTTCGAATGTTAACATTTGTTTATGGTTTCTTTTTTGTTGTTGCCCTTTTTACAAAAGGATAATTGCTGTCATCATAATTTCCCCCACCACCATTACCGGCAGCCGCAGCCAGGGCGGCGATACAATCATCAACGCTCTCGCACTCTCTCACACACTCAATGTCAGGCTCATAATCAACAGCATCATCTTTCGTCACACAGTCACCGGTAGTTATCAGGGCAGCTCGTCCCACCGCGATGCGATATATTTTTAATTGTTTCCAATGTTATAACATTTAATTGTCCATGTGGTGGTGGTGGCGGGTAGTAGAGAGAGTGAGACAAGTATGTGACTAGGCGTTAAGTATGTGTGTGTGTATATGTGTTTATCAACAACCCTTATGGTTAACATTTGAGTGAGTGACAGACAGACAGACAGACAGACAGAAATTCCGTTTCCGTCTATTCCACTCACCCAACAACAATGGATGCTATAATTGCACATCAAGTTCATCAGGAAATTTTCTATAGAATAATAAACAGGATGCAATTGTCCTTACATAGTTCGGCTGGTATGAATTCTTTTTTTGTTCTTTGATCGGAAATTCCGTTTTTGTTGTTATCTCTAAAAAGCGTGCGCTTTGTGGAATTTTGAATAGAATTTTTATTTTTTTGTTTAAACTTGGAAAGAAAGGGAAAATGAGGAGAACACTTATGCCCACTTAGGCTTTGAAAGAGAGAAGAGGACATAATGACTCGGTAACTTAAAAGGATTTTTTGAAGAAAAAAATAAGTTTCCCTGACGGAAACCCTATTCAGCCAGGCTGAATAGAAGTTTCCCTAACGGAAACCCTATTCAGCCAGGCTGAATAGAAGCTTCCCTAAAGGAAACCCTATTCAGCCAGGCTGAATAGAAGTTTCCCTGACGGAAACCCTATTCAGCAGGGCTGAATAGAAGTTTCCCCAATGGAAACCCTACTCAGCCAGGCTGAATAGAAGTTTCCCCAATGGAAACCCTACTCAGCCAGGCTGAATAGAAGTTTCCGTAAGGTAAGCCCTATTCAGCCAGGCTGAATAGAAGATTCCGATGGGCTGAATAGAAGTTTCCCTGAGGGAAACCATATTCAGCCAGAGTGAAAAACAGATTTCATACCAGAAAACCTATTCAGAAGCTTCCATATCGGAAAATCGTCTATGGAGACTCCCTCTCCAGCTCGCCTATAGAGACTCCCTCTCCAGCTCGTCTATAGAGACTCCCTCTCCAGCTCGTCTATAGAGACTCCCTCTCCAGCTCGTCTATAGAGACTCCCTCTCTAGCTCGTCTATAGAGACTCCCTCTCCAGCTCGTCTATAGAGACTCCCTCTCCAGCTCGTCTATAGAGACTCCCTCTCCAGCTCGTCTATAGAGACTCCCTCTCCAGCTCGTCTATAGAGACTCCCTCTCCAGCTCGCCTATGGAGACTCTCTCTCCAGCTAGTCTATGGAGACTCTCTCTCCAGCTAGTCTATGGAGACTCTCTCTCCAGCTCGTCTATAGAGACTCTCTCCCCAGCTCGTGTATGGAGACTCCCTCTCCAGCTCGTGTATGGAGACTCTCTCTCCAGCTCGTCTATGGAGACTGCCACTCCAGCTTGTCTATGGACTCTCTCTCCAGCTCGTCTATAGAGACTCTCTCTCCAGCTCGTCTATAGAGACTCTCTCTCCACCTCGTCTTTGGAGACTCCCTCTCCAGCTCGTCTATAGAGACTCCCTCTCCAGCTCGTCTATAGAGACTCCCTCTCCAGCTCGCCTATGGAGACTCTCTCTCCAGCTAGTCTATGGAGACTCTCTCTCCAGCTCGTCTATAGAGACTCTCTCCCCAGCTCGTGTATGGAGACTCCCTCTCCAGCTCGTGTATGGAGACTCTCTCTCCAGCTCGTCTATGGAGACTGCCACTCCAGCTTGTCTATGGACTCTCTCTCCAGCTCGTCTATAGAGACTCTCTCTCCAGCTCGTCTATGGAGACTCCCTCTCCAGCTCGTCTATGGAGACTCCCTCTCCAGCTCGTCTATGGAGACTCCCTCTCCAGCTCGTCTATGGAGACTCTCTCTCCAGCTCGTCTATGGAGACTCTCTCTCCAGCTCGTCTATGGAGACTCTCTCTCCACCTCGTCTATAGAGACTCCCTCCAGCTCGTCTATAGAGACTCCTTCTCCAGCTCGTCTATGGAGACTTCATCTCCAGCTCGTCTATGGAGACTCCCTCTCCAGCTCGTCTATGGAGACTCCCTCTCCAGCTCGTCTATGGAGACTCCCTCTCCAGCTCGTCTATGGAGACTCCCTCTCCAGCTCGTCTATGGAGACTCCCTCTCCAGCTCGTCTATGGAGACTCCCTCTCCAGCTCGTCTATGGAGACTTCCACTCCAGCACGTCTATAGAGACTCTCTCTCCATTTCGTCTATAGAGACTCGCTTCAGCTCCTCTTTGGAGACATCCTCTTCAGCTCTTCCATGGAGACTTCCTCTGCAGGTCTTTCCTGGACACTCCCTCTCCAGCTCTTCCATGGACTCTTCCTCTCCAGCTCTCTCCAGCTCTTCTATGAGGACTCCCTTCAGCTGGTCTATGAAAACTCCCTCCCGCTCGTCTATGGAGACTAAGTTACGGCTCCTCTGAAAGGGAGTATTTCTGCCTCATCCAAAATGTCATGCACGTTCCGACGTTAGTTATCAAAACCATTACAGCCGAACCATTCTTCATTAAGGTAATTAACTTTCACTCCTTTCTTTTTCCATTTATTTCCCTTTCAACCATTTATCCTTTCTCCATTCGAAGCAAAAGCAAAAAAATTGCCAACTAAATTTGAATATCAAGGCAAACAGTTAACGAAAAATCTTTTAGCTCATAAATCAACTTTCCATACATCTCCCTCCCCCCTGTTGTGAACCCCTTCCTACAAATCTTTGCAAATAACCGAGAAATCTTTTCTCTACTTTTCCACGAAAATAGAAAATCAGAGCAGCCTGGCCAAGAACATATAACCATTTCACCATATCTAAATGGTTAAATTTGATTTGACTATTAGGGCCAAGAAAGGAACTCAAAAAAAAAAGAACGAATTATATTAGATTTATTTACAGCGATGGCCAAGGTTTTTTTATGTCCTCTTGGCTGGCAGCCCTGGCCACGCTGCTGTCATGCTTATCAGTGCAGTTTAGTGTGTAATAAAATTTAATTTAACACGCTAGAAACATGCCTGGTAAGCTTTATCTTTATGGTAGTGGTAGTAGTTGTAACACACATACACACACACCGAACCCCCCTTCCCCCTTTATAAAGATAATGTGTTTTGGACTTTCAGCCAACTGGAGATGGTCCTGGCCACCACCGAAAAAAAGACAATATATTTTAAGCGACACTTTTCCTCTCCTTGGTACAGTTCTTTTTCTTATTTCTCTGCTTTTTTCTTCTACATTTTGGTTTGGTTTAGCCCAGCTAGCTAGCTAGCCAGCTGACTGGCTATCAGCAGTGAAACCAAAGCAGCTTTAACGACCGACCACAAAATGATTGCCTTTGCCGTGCAGAATCATGACCATTATTTAGGGCAGTTTGTCATAATCGTTATCAGGACACAATGTCTTCTTTTTGTGGCATTTATGCTGTTTAATAGAAAAAAAGGAGACAAAATCAAGGGTGTGGGAGGAGGGGAAGGGACGTACAACATGGCTAGCAAACGAAAATTGTTAGAATATAATGTGGCAAATAAAATTAGGTCGCCATACTAAATTGAAATGCTTTAAAGCAGAAATTTGATTTTTTTTATGGTAGAATGGAGAGGTTTGGCGGACAATGGACAAAAGGATCCAATAAAGGATCTACGAAGGGTAATTAGATTCGAAGCAATGGCTGATATCCAAAAAAAAAAAAAAAATCATAAAAAAGTACCTCCAGTCAAAAGCGGATTTTATTGGATGGAGGCTCCATAGATGAATTAAAAGAAGTCCCCATAGATTAACTTCAAGAAGTCTCCGTTGAAGGGATGAGAGAAGTCTCCATAGACGAGTTGCAAGGAGTCTCCATAGAAGAGCTGGATGAGGAGCCTCCATAGACTATCTAGAGAGGGAGCTGGAGAGGGACTTTTTTCATAGAGATGGTCGGCTCCATAGACGAGCTGGAGGAATTGTCTCTACAGACTGGAGCTGGAGGGAATTTCCATAGACAAGCTGGAGAGGGAGTCTCCTAAGATGAGTTCAAAAAAAGTCTCCATAAATTATCTGCAAGAAGTCCCCCTAGAAGTGATGAAAAAATCTCTGTAGACGAGATGAAAAGAGTCTCCATAAACGAGATGGAGGTACCTTCTTAAGACAAGTTGGATGGGAATTAACCATAGACGAGGTGGAGAGGGAGTCTCCATAGACGACCTCAAAGGGAATTCTCCATAGACGACCTTGAGGGGAAGTCTCCATAGTCGACGTTGAGGGGAAGTCTCCATAGACGAGCTGCCGGGAGTTTCCTAAGATGAGTTAAAAGAAAGTCTCCATTAACTGCAGGAAGTCCCCCTAGAAGTGATGAAAAAATCTCTGCTGACGAGATGAAAGGAGTCTCCATAAACGAGTTGGAGGTACCTTCTAAAGACAAGTTGGATGGGAAGTAACCATAGACGAGGTGGAGAGGGAGTCTGCATAGACGACCTTGAGGGGAAGTCTCCATAGACGAGCTTGAAGGGAAGTCTCCATAGACGAGCTGGAGGGGAAGTCCCATAAACGAGCTGAAGGGGAAGTCCCATTAACGAGCTGAAGGGGAAGTCCCATAGACGAGGTGGAGAGGTAGTCCTTAAAGACAAGCTGGATAGGGAGTCTCCATAAACGACCTTGAGGGAAAGTCTCCATAGTCGACCTTGAGGGGAAGTCTCCATAGACGAGCTGGGAAGTCTCCATAGACGAGCTGCAGCAGAAGTCTCCATAGACGAGCTGGAGCAGAAGCCTCCACAGACGCGCTGGAACAAAAGTCTCTATAGAAGACCTGGAGCAGAAGTCTCCATAGAAGAAGCTGGAGCAGAAGCCTCCATAGACGAGCTGGAGCAGAAGCCTCCATATACCAGCTGGAGAAGGTCTTCATAGACTAACTGAAGAGAGCTTCTGCGAGAGTCTGTGGCAGAACAAATGTGAATTCTTAGTTCTTCAACTAGAAGTCCAGAGTTCCTCACAAAGAACGACTTATGATATTCGCATTACTATTCGAAAGGTATAAACCTTGCACCATAGTATGGAGGGTATATTAAGTTTGTCATTCCGTTTGTAACACCTCGAAATATAGATTTTAGACAGCACTAATTATATATATCGTCGTCAGCATAAAATTGTAGGTCGATTTAGCAGTGTCCGTTCGTCTGTCCGTCTATCCGTCTGTGGAAATCACACTAGCTTCCGAACGAAATGAAGTAGGTTGATAAAATTTTACTCAAATGTGTATTATGTCTGCAGAATTTTTGCTATTGAAAATGGGTTATGAAGGTCCACGTCTTCGTATAGCCTTCATATAAGGGTACCCCACCCCCCGATATTCGGTATTTTGATGAATTTAGTGACATTATTTACCAGAATTGTTTCAAATTTAGTATTTGAAGTTTGTAATGAATACTAAAGCTTATGCCAGAAAATTGCCTGTGCAGGTCCACGTCTTCGTATGGACCCCATATAACGGTACCCCCGATATTCGGTATTTTTATGATTTTAGCGACATTATTTACCGGAATTATTTCAAATTTGGTATTTGAAGTTCGTAATGGATACTACAGCTTGTGACAGAAAATGAGCCATGTAGGCCCACGTCTTCGTATATCCCCCATATAACGGTACCTCCGAATATTCGGTATTTTGATGATTTTAGCGACATTATTTACCGGAATTTGTTTCAAATTTGGTATTTGAAGTTCGTAGTGGATACTCCAGCCTATGTCAGAAAATTGTCTGTGCAGGTCCACGTTTTATAACCCCCATGGTACCTCCCTATATTCGGTATTTTGATTATTTTTGCGATATTATTTACCGGATTTATTTAAAATTTTGTATTTGAAGTTCGTAACGGGCACTCCAGCCTATGACAGAAAATTGACTGTGCGGGTCCCCGTCTTCGTATAACCCCGAACCCCCGATATTTGATATAACGATGATTTTAACGACATTATTTATCGGAAATATTTCAAATTTAGTATTTGAAGTTCGTAATGAATACTCCAGCCTATGCCAGAAAATTGTCGGTGCAGGTCCACGTTTTATAACCCCCATGGTACCTCCCTATATTCGGAATTTTGATGATTTTGAGCTACATTATAAACAGATTTTTGTTCAAGTTTTATATGAATATTGTAATAGCTAGTGACAAAAGTTTCCTATGCAGGTCCACGTCGTCGTATAGACCCTAATATACGGCTACATTCGGTATTTTTTAAGATTTTAATAGGATTTTTTACGGATTTTAGTTTCTTTTCTTCTGGTTTTTCGTTTGGCTCGAGGTCAGAATTTAAAAAAAACAGACGAATTTTTTTTTTTATATATTAATTTATTTGTCCGTTATTTCGATTATCTTCGATAGTCATCATCAGGGATTTGAATTTGATTTTAACTCTTCTGTTTTTAAGTTCTCTGATGCAGCTTTTCCATCCTTTCCTTTTTACTCGAATTTTCTTTTGAATATTACCAAATTTGTCCCAAATGGTGGAGGGTGTTCAAAGTTCGGCCCGAAACTTACTCCTTTTTTAATTTTTTTTTTTTTTAATAAAAAATATTGAGTGTAGCGCCAAAAAGTATGCTGTGAAATGCACACTTACAGCACTCATCTTTGGGAATAAATATATGTGAAAACATCTGTCTTCATCTTCAATACCGCTCTTATTATTAATTAAAATTTTTATTAATTTTTTTCTCCAAATTCTAATCCCCAAGTTCTAAGTCTGCTGTCAAAAAAAAAAAAAAAAAAAAAAAAAAATACCCACATTTAAAGTCACCTGTGTCTATTGTCTGCATCCTACACCCACGAATAACAAAAATAATTTACATTTATTGTCAGTCACCTGTTTTTTTTTTCTTTTTTTTTCTTGAAGCCAAGAAATATTTTGATCGATTGGCTTGTCAGGTGACACATGAACGACAGCAAATCTTTTGTCACTTAAATCTTTTTCATTCGTTTTCTTTCACTTGACGTGGCTTGGAAAATTCTTGGGGGGGCGGGGTGAGATAAAAACGCAGAATAACGATGAAGACTTTGTCAGCCCATAAGTATGCTACAATATATTTAGCTTTTTGAGGTTTAAAGCAGACGACGACCTGCCATCAGATGATGATGTGACAATCTGACATTCTGCTGACAAAGAAGGCGAAGCGGCAAAGGCAAATAGAAAAAAAAAACAACAACAAAGTGAGAAAACAAATTTGTAAGGATTTACATATCATTGGTTCGCAGGCGATGAATAACACGCGAGTTATATAGATTAAAACAAATGTAATTTATTTGATTTATTTAAATATTTTTTATTACACATTACAAATGTAAGGCCGTTAAACTCTAAACTCCAACTGAGCTTAAATTAATAGTGTTATGAATATTTAAACTAAAAATAGATAAAGAGAAATAAAGAAAATAAAAAGAGAGTGGAATATTCATTGAGAGAAAGAGATATTATAATAAAGAGAATGGTAGTGGTAAATGGGAGACAGTGATAATGAGTTGGTGAAATGAATACAAATAATAAAACATAATGGATAAAAACAGTAAAATAGAGTGAAGGGCATAATTTAATTCATATATATTTTTAAATACGTAACTTCTCCCTCCTTTAAACAATGACAATGTCCTCATTGTTATATTATTAGATTGCCTTAATATATACTTATTTTAAAATAAACAATTTTCTTTTTTTTACGTTCTAAGATAAAAACTAAATAACTTATTTAGCTAAAATTTTTAAATGGGACTTATACATTTAATGTCAACTTTATTTTTGTATTTGGTATTTCTTTTAATATTGGAATTGTGAACATTTTGTAGATCACTTAATCGGAATTTTGGTTCGTCTTTATGTCTTAATGATTTATAATTTTTAATGTATCCGTTATATCTATGTTCGATGTAATCTTCTCTTTTCTTATTTTGTTTATTAATTGTATATTCCTTTACTGCAGTGGCTTTTTCATAGATCTTTCTTTTATCACATAACCCATATTGGACCTCAATTGGTTTTTCTTTAATAACTGAGTGGTAGCTATTATTATAAAATTCAACAGCTTTGCTAATTTTTTCTTTAATTGTTAAGGTTGGTTGTTCTAAATGTAGCATTCTAAGTTTTTCCGTCAATGTGCTGTGAAACCTTTCAATATCCGAGTTTCCGGTATGATTATTTGGTTTCACCAAATGAAGTTCTATACCTTCGTCTCTAAAATAATTCTTTATGTTTATACTTTTGAATTCATTGTCAGTTATAAGTTTATAAAAATGACCAATTTGTGATTTATAAAGTCGGATTACTTCTATTATTGTTTGGTTGTTTCTGTCCTCCAAATAATATGCCGTAGCAAATTTAGAGAATCTGTCGAAAAATGTTAAAAAACTAGATTTTGAATTTACGTAAATATCCATGTGTATAATTTGTTTAATGTCGTCAGGAGTTTCGGTTTTCTTAAATATCGCTTTTATAGGACTTCGGTCAAATTTGACTCTACTACAGATATCGCAGTTATTGATATATTTCTGAATCAGTAGTTTTAAATTCGGAAAGTATATTTTTCTCTTTAAGCCCTCGTAGTTTTCGTTAATTCCTGTATGTCCGGTTTCATTTTTATGGTACAAATGTATTTGTTGGTAAGCGTCATCTTCCGATTTCATATCCCTTGCCATATATGCACAACGTACAAATTTCACTGCTGAGTTTCCCTGGAAAAGCTGTGTTATTTTCTTTTGTACAATGTTGTATTTGTGGTCACTCAGCTCTGTAAATATACCAACTTTTCCCATTTCTACATTATCCACAAGTATTTTTTCCAAATTATTGTTCAAATCTGTAGAATTTACATAAATTCTCTTATTTCCGTGGATACTATTGCTTTCTTCATGTTTTTTGTCAGTTAATATTAGTTGAGTTTTGAATCTATTGACTACTGTATCTAAAATTTTAATATATTCGGTGTCTCCCTCGAGCTGGGAATGAATAGTAGATAAATCATCGCCGCCATTGTTATATAATGAGTTATTAGAATCACTTAAGTGGTTGATTTCACCGGTGTCTTTATTAATTCTACTTAGAAAATCTGCTACCGCATTATCTCTTCCCTTAATATATTCTATCGTTATATTGAATTCATTCAATTTCATAATCCATCTATATAGACGGGGACTTAATTCCCTAGTCTGGGATTTTACTAGCAACCATCTTAGTGGCTGATGGTCGGAAAGAATGTCAAATTTGATACCATATAAATATGGTCGGAAATAACCTGTTGCCCAAACAATTGCTAGTAATTCTTTTTCAGTAGCAGAGTAGTTGCGTTCGTGGACATTGAGTGTTCTACTCGCATAGCAGATTGGATGTCCGTTTTGTTGCAAAACGGCACCAACTGAGTTGTCACTAGCATCTGTTATGAGTTGAAATGGTTTTTGGAAGTCAGGATACTTAAGTACAGGATCTTCTGTTAAAATTCTTTTCAATTTTTCGAATGAGTTTATAAAATTGGGATCAGAGGTATTTAATTTGACATTTTTTTGTAAATATTTTATTATTGGATACGCCACCTTAGAATAATCTTTTATAAATTTTCGATAATATCCAGTAATACCGAGAAAAGATTTAATGGCTTTAATGGAGTGAGGTAGTTTTAAATTAAGAATAGTATCAACTTTTTCCGGGTTCGGTTTCACACCTTCTGTTGTTAACAAATGTCCCAAATATAAGGTCTGCTTCGCAAAAAACGAACATTTATTTATCTGAATCTTAAGATTCACTTCTCTTAGTCGTGTTAATATCTTTTTAATACTTAAAGTGTGTTCTTGAAGACTAGTTGAGAAGATAAGTATGTCGTCTAGGTAAACTACGCATATTTTGTTTATATATTCGCGGAGGACATGATTAATTAACCTTTGAAACGTTGCTGGTGCATTTTTAAGCCCAAATGGCATTCTAACAAACTCATAATGTCCGTATGGGGTTGAAAATGCCGTTTTATGCCTGTCACTTTCTTTTACCATAATCTGGTGGAACCCTTTAGCCAGATCAATAGTTGTAAAGTATTGTGAACGTCCAAGTTTGTCGAGAATATTATCAATGTTAGGTATAGGAAATTTGTCATCGACAGTCAGGTCATTTAATTTCCTGTAGTCTATTACGATCCTAAATTTTTGCTTTCCGGTGTTGTCTAATTTCTTTGGAACTACCCACAAGGGACTGTTGTAGGGGGAATTACTTTCGGTTATAATACCATTATCTAACATTTCTTCAATCTGTTTACATATTTCCCCTTCATATATGTGAGGATATCTATAGATTTTCGTATAAACAGGCGAATCTTGTACGGTATTTATTGAATGTTCTATCATCGGAGTACTTCCCAACACATCACCTTCTTGGTACACTAAGTCACCAAAAGAATTTAAAATTTTGTCTAATTCTATGCTTTCTTCTATATTCAAATCATTAAATAAATGACTTAGAGTATTTTTGTCAATATTTAGCGTTTCAAGTTGGTAAATTCTATCTATATCATAAGGGCATATTTGTATAAAATTCAAGGTTCTACCATTAATAGTAAGTGTGTCGTTTTCCATATTGATAATACCACCAAGGGGCTTTAAAATGTTCTGACCTAAAATAGCATCAAAATCTTTATTTACAAATTTTGCTAATTTCCATGACATAGTTGCCTGTTCATTAAATTCAATAGGTAAATCAGTGACTATTTCATGTGTAATCCCCATACTACCATTCAATGATGTAAAAAATGTTTTTGTAGACAGTGGGATACGTTTGAAATTAGGTAATTTACTCTCATCTAAAATTGAAGTGGTTGATCCTGTGTCAATAAGCGTTTTTATTTTATATTTCCCGATTGTTAAATTTATCAATGGAAGTGCCTTTTTGAGGCAGTTATATGAAAATTTATTTGCTCTTCATTGGCATTCGAGCTTTCAGTGGCTTGAATATAATCTATCTCCATTTCGGAAGAATGAGCCAGCCTTGAATTACCTGAAATATTTCCTCCAGACCCATGAATTTGAGAGCCACTGCGTTGATAATTTCTTTGGTTCTGATTAAATGATCTACGAGTTTGATTGGAATTAGCAAAAGTATTTCTATTACCTGAATAGTTGTTATAATTATTTGTATTTGGAACATTCATTCTGTTACTAAAATTATCTCTATAGCTATTATTATTATTATTATTTACATTGAATTTTTTTGCCTGATTAGAGTCATCAATTTTATTAACTACCCTAATCAAACCTTCACGTTCTAATAAATTATAAGCATCACGTAATCTATCAATATTTCTATTTATAATAACCGATGCTAAGTTAATGTCTATATTATTTAAGAATGTTTTAAGCATAATTTTTTCTACGTATGTTGGACTGAACTCCAGTGGTTTATCTTTATCATATTCGTACTTTTCATTTAGCTTACACAGAATTTCTCTTAACTGCTTGTAGTAATTTGTGATGCATTTGTTTTTCGTCTCAAATGCCTGCTGGTACAACTGATGGTAAGATTCACGAACTCCAAAATTGTTAATCAAAGCCTCCTTCGTTTCCTCCCACATTGGATTGGGTCCCAATGTTCTTAACACATGAAGTGCCTCTCCTTGTATTTTGTTTAGCACTACTCTGTTATAAATATAATTGTGTGCTTCAGCATTTTGTCGGATAAGCAACAAAACTGTATCCACCTCTCTGAGAAAAGACGTAAGCGCATATGTTTCGTCTCCCCTATATTCGTGGATGCGTTGAGCATCTTTGAGAACATCGTTCATCGAGAGTGATAATTGTGACTGCATTTTAATTGTTCTCTTAAATTGTCTCTTAAGGAAATTACAACTTTTGTAAAATGTATTGATCACAAAGTGTGGTTTTGTCGTATGCAAAATGTCACGTAGGCCTTATATTTTTGTTGTTGTTTTTTTTTTCATTACTGATGATTAAAACCGTTTACTTTTTTACACATTTCAATGATGATTTTGTTGTTTTCTGTTTATGTCCAACAGTTATTTTTTCGACACTGACCTTGAAAGGTGAAATGTTTCTTTTTCTTATTTATAATAACTATATTTCTTATAAATTAGTAGTTTTTTTTATGAAGTGTATGTTATTTAAGTAATTTTGAACACTTAAATTTTAACTAAATGTTCTTTTTTTTTAATAATATTCAGAAATAACTTTCACAAATAAACTTTAGTTTTTAGGGATACTTGTAGTTATATTAAATTTTATCACTTGACTATAAAACATAGGTTCACTTTAGACTGCGCCAGTTATATAGATTAAAACAAATGTAATTTATTTGATTTATTTAAATATTTTTTATTACACATTACAAATGTAAGGCCGTTAAACTCTAAACTCCAACTGAGCTTAAATTAATAGTGTTATGAATATTTAAACTAAAAATAGATAAAGAGAAATAAAGAAAATAAAAAGAGAGTGGAATATTCATTGAGAGAAAGAGATATTATAATAAAGAGAATGGTAGTGGTAAATGGGAGACAGTGATAATGAGTTGGTGAAATGAATACAAATAATAAAACATAATGGATAAAAACAGTAAAATAGAGTGAAGGGCATAATTTAATTCATATATATTTTTAAATACGTAACTCGCGAGTTATATAGATTAAAACAAATGTAATTTATTTGATTTATTTAAATATTTTTTATTACACATTACAAATGTAAGGCCGTTAAACTCTAAACTCCAACTGAGCTTAAATTAATAGTGTTATGAATATTTAAACTAAAAATAGATAAAGAGAAATAAAGAAAATAAAAAGAGAGTGGAATATTCATTGAGAGAAAGAGATATTATAATAAAGAGAATGGTAGTGGTAAATGGGAGACAGTGATAATGAGTTGGTGAAATGAATACAAATAATAAAACATAATGGATAAAAACAGTAAAATAGAGTGAAGGGCATAATTTAATTCATATATATTTTTAAATACGTAACTTCTCCCTCCTTTAAACAATGACAATGTCCTCATTGTTATATTATTAGATTGCCTTAATATATACTTATTTTAAAATAAACAATTTTCTTTTTTTTTACGTTCTAAGATAAAAACTAAATAACTTATTTAGCTAAAATTTTTAAATGGGACTTATACATTTAATGTCAACTTTATTTTTGTATTTGGTATTTCTTTTAATATTGGAATTGTGAACATTTTGTAGATCACTTAATCGGAATTTTGGTTCGTCTTTATGTCTTAATGATTTATAATTTTTAATGTATCCGTTATATCTATGTTCGATGTAATCTTCTCTTTTCTTATTTTGTTTATTAATTGTATATTCCTTTACTGCAGTGGCTTTTTCATAGATCTTTCTTTTATCACATAACCCATATTGGACCTCAATTGGTTTTTCTTTAATAACTGAGTGGTAGCTATTATTATAAAATTCAACAGCTTTGCTAATTTTTTCTTTAATTGTTAAGGTTGGTTGTTCTAAATGTAGCATTCTAAGTTTTTCCGTCAATGTGCTGTGAAACCTTTCAATATCCGAGTTTCCGGTATGATTATTTGGTTTCACCAAATGAAGTTCTATACCTTCGTCTCTAAAATAATTCTTTATGTTTATACTTTTGAATTCATTGTCAGTTATAAGTTTATAAAAATGACCAATTTGTGATTTATAAAGTCGGATTACTTCTATTATTGTTTGGTTGTTTCTGTCCTCCAAATAATATGCCGTAGCAAATTTAGAGAATCTGTCGAAAAATGTTAAAAAACTAGATTTTGAATTTACGTAAATATCCATGTGTATAATTTGTTTAATGTCGTCAGGAGTTTCGGTTTTCTTAAATATCGCTTTTATAGGACTTCGGTCAAATTTGACTCTACTACAGATATCGCAGTTATTGATATATTTCTGAATCAGTAGTTTTAAATTCGGAAAGTATATTTTTCTCTTTAAGCCCTCGTAGTTTTCGTTAATTCCTGTATGTCCGGTTTCATTTTTATGGTACAAATGTATTTGTTGGTAAGCGTCATCTTCCGATTTCATATCCCTTGCCATATATGCACAACGTACAAATTTCACTGCTGAGTTTCCCTGGAAAAGCTGTGTTATTTTCTTTTGTACAATGTTGTATTTGTGGTCACTCAGCTCTGTAAATATACCAACTTTTCCCATTTCTACATTATCCACAAGTATTTTTTCCAAATTATTGTTCAAATCTGTAGAATTTACATAAATTCTCTTATTTCCGTGGATACTATTGCTTTCTTCATGTTTTTTGTCAGTTAATATTAGTTGAGTTTTGAATCTATTGACTACTGTATCTAAAATTTTAATATATTCGGTGTCTCCCTCGAGCTGGGAATGAATAGTAGATAAATCATCGCCGCCATTGTTATATAATGAGTTATTAGAATCACTTAAGTGGTTGATTTCACCGGTGTCTTTATTAATTCTACTTAGAAAATCTGCTACCGCATTATCTCTTCCCTTAATATATTCTATCGTTATATTGAATTCATTCAATTTCATAATCCATCTATATAGACGGGGACTTAATTCCCTAGTCTGGGATTTTACTAGCAACCATCTTAGTGGCTGATGGTCGGAAAGAATGTCAAATTTGATACCATATAAATATGGTCGGAAATAACCTGTTGCCCAAACAATTGCTAGTAATTCTTTTTCAGTAGCAGAGTAGTTGCGTTCGTGGACATTGAGTGTTCTACTCGCATAGCAGATTGGATGTCCGTTTTGTTGCAAAACGGCACCAACTGAGTTGTCACTAGCATCTGTTATGAGTTGAAATGGTTTTTGGAAGTCAGGATACTTAAGTACAGGATCTTCTGTTAAAATTCTTTTCAATTTTTCGAATGAGTTTATAAAATTGGGATCAGAGGTATTTAATTTGACATTTTTTTGTAAATATTTTATTATTGGATACGCCACCTTAGAATAATCTTTTATAAATTTTCGATAATATCCAGTAATACCGAGAAAAGATTTAATGGCTTTAATGGAGTGAGGTAGTTTTAAATTAAGAATAGTATCAACTTTTTCCGGGTTCGGTTTCACACCTTCTGTTGTTAACAAATGTCCCAAATATAAGGTCTGCTTCGCAAAAAACGAACATTTATTTATCTGAATCTTAAGATTCACTTCTCTTAGTCGTGTTAATATCTTTTTAATACTTAAAGTGTGTTCTTGAAGACTAGTTGAGAAGATAAGTATGTCGTCTAGGTAAACTACGCATATTTTGTTTATATATTCGCGGAGGACATGATTAATTAACCTTTGAAACGTTGCTGGTGCATTTTTAAGCCCAAATGGCATTCTAACAAACTCATAATGTCCGTATGGGGTTGAAAATGCCGTTTTATGCCTGTCACTTTCTTTTACCATAATCTGGTGGAACCCTTTAGCCAGATCAATAGTTGTAAAGTATTGTGAACGTCCAAGTTTGTCGAGAATATTATCAATGTTAGGTATAGGAAATTTGTCATCGACAGTCAGGTCATTTAATTTCCTGTAGTCTATTACGATCCTAAATTTTTGCTTTCCGGTGTTGTCTAATTTCTTTGGAACTACCCACAAGGGACTGTTGTAGGGGGAATTACTTTCGGTTATAATACCATTATCTAACATTTCTTCAATCTGTTTACATATTTCCCCTTCATATATGTGAGGATATCTATAGATTTTCGTATAAACAGGCGAATCTTGTACGGTATTTATTGAATGTTCTATCATCGGAGTACTTCCCAACACATCACCTTCTTGGTACACTAAGTCACCAAAAGAATTTAAAATTTTGTCTAATTCTATGCTTTCTTCTATATTCAAATCATTAAATAAATGACTTAGAGTATTTTTGTCAATATTTAGCGTTTCAAGTTGGTAAATTCTATCTATATCATAAGGGCATATTTGTATAAAATTCAAGGTTCTACCATTAATAGTAAGTGTGTCGTTTTCCATATTGATAATACCACCAAGGGGCTTTAAAATGTTCTGACCTAAAATAGCATCAAAATCTTTATTTACAAATTTTGCTAATTTCCATGACATAGTTGCCTGTTCATTAAATTCAATAGGTAAATCAGTGACTATTTCATGTGTAATCCCCATACTACCATTCAATGATGTAAAAAATGTTTTTGTAGACAGTGGGATACGTTTGAAATTAGGTAATTTACTCTCATCTAAAATTGAAGTGGTTGATCCTGTGTCAATAAGCGTTTTTATTTTATATTTCCCGATTGTTAAATTTATCAATGGAAGTGCCTTTTTGAGGCAGTTATATGAAAATTTATTTGCTCTTCATTGGCATTCGAGCTTTCAGTGGCTTGAATATAATCTATCTCCATTTCGGAAGAATGAGCCAGCCTTGAATTACCTGAAATATTTCCTCCAGACCCATGAATTTGAGAGCCACTGCGTTGATAATTTCTTTGGTTCTGATTAAATGATCTACGAGTTTGATTGGAATTAGCAAAAGTATTTCTATTACCTGAATAGTTGTTATAATTATTTGTATTTGGAACATTCATTCTGTTACTAAAATTATCTCTATAGCTATTATTATTATTATTATTTACATTGAATTTTTTTGCCTGATTAGAGTCATCAATTTTATTAACTACCCTAATCAAACCTTCACGTTCTAATAAATTATAAGCATCACGTAATCTATCAATATTTCTATTTATAATAACCGATGCTAAGTTAATGTCTATATTATTTAAGAATGTTTTAAGCATAATTTTTTCTACGTATGTTGGACTGAACTCCAGTGGTTTATCTTTATCATATTCGTACTTTTCATTTAGCTTACACAGAATTTCTCTTAACTGCTTGTAGTAATTTGTGATGCATTTGTTTTTCGTCTCAAATGCCTGCTGGTACAACTGATGGTAAGATTCACGAACTCCAAAATTGTTAATCAAAGCCTCCTTCGTTTCCTCCCACATTGGATTGGGTCCCAATGTTCTTAACACATGAAGTGCCTCTCCTTGTATTTTGTTTAGCACTACTCTGTTATAAATATAATTGTGTGCTTCAGCATTTTGTCGGATAAGCAACAAAACTGTATCCACCTCTCTGAGAAAAGACGTAAGCGCATATGTTTCGTCTCCCCTATATTCGTGGATGCGTTGAGCATCTTTGAGAACATCGTTCATCGAGAGTGATAATTGTGACTGCATTTTAATTGTTCTCTTAAATTGTCTCTTAAGGAAATTACAACTTTTGTAAAATGTATTGATCACAAAGTGTGGTTTTGTCGTATGCAAAATGTCACGTAGGCCTTATATTTTTGTTGTTGTTTTTTTTTTTCATTACTGATGATTAAAACCGTTTACTTTTTTACACATTTCAATGATGATTTTGTTGTTTTCTGTTTATGTCCAACAGTTATTTTTTCGACACTGACCTTGAAAGGTGAAATGTTTCTTTTTCTTATTTATAATAACTATATTTCTTATAAATTAGTAGTTTTTTTTATGAAGTGTATGTTATTTAAGTAATTTTGAACACTTAAATTTTAACTAAATGTTCTTTTTTTTTAATAATATTCAGAAATAACTTTCACAAATAAACTTTAGTTTTTAGGGATACTTGTAGTTATATTAAATTTTATCACTTGACTATAAAACATAGGTTCACTTTAGACTGCGCCAGTTATATAGATTAAAACAAATGTAATTTATTTGATTTATTTAAATATTTTTATTACACATTACAAATGTAAGGCCGTTAAACTCTAAACTCCAACTGAGCTTAAATTAATAGTGTTATGAATATTTAAACTAAAAATAGATAAAGAGAAATAAAGAAAATAAAAAGAGAGTGGAATATTCATTGAGAGAAAGAGATATTATAATAAAGAGAATGGTAGTGGTAAATGGGAGACAGTGATAATGAGTTGGTGAAATGAATACAAATAATAAAACATAATGGATAAAAACAGTAAAATAGAGTGAAGGGCATAATTTAATTCATATATATTTTTAAATACGTAACTCGCGCGGCACAGCTGTTCAATTTTTTCTTTACCATTTACCTTTTTGTCTAGCTTAGGAAAAGAGCTTGGGGAGAGGTGGCTGAGGGGAGGTATGCAATAATGTATAATAATGGCATGTTATGATTGCATATGAATTTCCTTTTTATGGCCTATGGAGGGGGAGGGGGAGCGCGAAGGGGAGAATGCTAAACAAAAGAAGCTATGGGGCAAGGGAGCTTGACAAATTATTGTTACTTTTTTAACTTCACTACAAATTTTGAAAGGCCTAAATCATTGCCGGATTAGAATGGGGGGAAAGGGCGATGAAACACAATGGCAAGGCGGAAGGTAACATTGCCTGGTTTTTATTTGGCGTCTCTACTTTTTGTGGTACCTTCTCTTTGTTGTTTGTTCCACTTTTTCCAGTCTCATTGTTTGCCCTGAAATTTCTTCTAACTTCTTCATCGCCATCTTTTGGCATTTTCGATCCTTTTTCTTTGTTTTGCACCATCGAAATGGGAAATGTGATGTTTTCCTGTTCTGAAGTGGTATTAATTTGATGGTAATTGGCAACGAGAACAACAACAGCACAACGAACCCAGCCATCATCGGAATCAAGTACAACACCCAACTGTCGTTTGCCGGAAAGTAATTTTCAATAGCAGCAATAACTTTGGCATACTTTAAGGGATTATGCAAAATATGAAGATGATCAGCTTAGAGGGGTTTTACATAGATAACGAACGAATGAACGACCGAACGAACGCAAAAGTAGGCTTTTAGGCCTTCGCCAATGCTTATGGAAATTTCTTTCGTTTTTAGTTAATGGAAAAGCGAACAAAATGCCCTTGAATGGATTCCATTAATTCCAAGGGACTAATGGCACAAAATTTGTTTTTTTTTAGGAAAATGTGGGAAGGACTTTTTTTAAATGAATATTCAAATATTTTAAGCTCAAGGTAGGCTTACCACCACTCCCCTTCCGTCGATCTCTTTATGAGAGCAACTTTTACGTCTAGCTGGTCAGCAGTGGCCAGTTTTAATTTTAGCAAAAGAAAACCTAACTTTGTTGAAAGGAAATTTTGCGAAATCATGTCTCTAGAAATGTCCCATGGAGACTTCCAGCAAATTGTCCTGGCTCGTCTCTATTCACTTCCGTTCAATTCTTATATAGACTCTCTGTAGCTCGTCTGTGGGAAACCTTCCGATAATCTATGGATACTGTCTTCAGTGCCCCTTTTAGAGTCTCTATCCTACTTATCAATGGAGACTTCTATTAGCTCGAGAAGGAACCCTTTGTTTTTTCTCATTGGAGACAGGAGGACTTCCCTATAAACCCCTCATCTCATTTTTCAAGTCTTCCCTATTGAGACTTTATGCCTTTTCTATAAAGATCTCAGGCCTTCTCTATGAGAACTTCAGGTCTTAGAGATACATTCAGGTGTTCTTTTTAAAGAACTTCAGGTCTTCTCTATAAAGACCTCAGGACTTCTATACAAAAATTTGGAGGTCTTGACTCTGAAAACCCAAGAACTTCTCTAAAAAACCCTCAGGATTTCTCTACGAAGGCCACAGGTCTTCCCATTGATGACGTCAAGTCTTCTCTACGAATATTTCCGGTTTTTTCAATGAAGACTTAAAGTCTTCCCTATAAGGACCTCAGATCTTTTCATATGAAGACCTAAGAACTTCCATACGAAGACTTGAGGTATTGACTATGAAAACCTAAGAACTTCTCTAGAAACCCCTCAGGATTCTCTACGAAGGCCGCAGGTCTTCCCATTGATGACCTCAAGTCTACGAATGTTTTCGGTCTCTATGAAGATCTTAGGTCTTTTCATTGAAGACTTAAGGTCTTCCCTATGAAGACCTCAGGACTTCCATACGAAGACTTGAGGTATTGACTATGAAAACCTTAGAACTTTGCTAGAAACCCCGCAGGATTTCTCAATGAAGGCCGCAGGTCTTAAATTTGATGACCTAAAATCTTCTCTATCAAGATCGTAAGTCTTTTTAGAGCAGACATAAGGTCTTCCTGTGAAGACCTCAAGTTTCCACTATGAAGACCTCAGGTCTTCTCTGTGAAGACCTCAACTCTTCCCTATGAAGACCCAAGGTCTTCCTTATGAAGACCTCAACTCTTCCCTATGAAGACCTCAGGTCTTCTCTGTGAAGACCAGAGGTCTGCTCTATGAAGACCTCAAATCTTCCCTATGAAGACCCTAGGTCATCTTTATGAAGACCCTAGGACTTTTTTATAAAGACCCTAGGTCTTCCCTATGAAGACCGTACGTCTTCCATATGAAGACCCTAGGTCTTCTCTATGAAGGCCTCAGGTCTTCTCTATAAAGACCTCAGTTTTCCATTATGAAAACCTCAGGTCTTCTCTGTGAAGACCTGAAGTCTTCCCTATGAAGACCCCAAATCTTCTTTATGAAGACCCTAGGTCTTCTTTATGAAGACACTAAGTCTTCTCTATGAGGACCCTAGGTTTTCTTTATGAAGACCTCAGGTCTTCTCTATGGAGACCTCAGATCTTCCCTATGAAGAGCTCGGGTCTTTTCTATGAAGACCTCAGGTCTTCCCTATGAAGACTTCAGGTCTTCCCTATGAAGACTTCAGGTCTTCCCTATGAAGACCTCAGCTCGTCTCCCTGAAGTCTTTAAAAGACCTCATATCTTTTCTATGAAGGCCTCAGGAAGCTATGAAGACGTAAAGTTTTCCCCATGAAGACTTCAAATTAAAGAACTCTGGTCTTTTGTAGGTAGACCTCGGATTTTCCTTTGTTTGAGTTTAGTTTTTCATATCAAAGTTTTTAGTAGGAAACCTCCCTTTACTCTTGCTCCCTTCTGAAACCCCTCCTTATTGCTCGATTTTACTTTGTTCTACTCATTAACAACAAAACTTTTCCCATAAACTCCTCCGTTTTCTATAGTTTCTGCAAGTAGGCCCATTTCGACTTATAATTACTTGAAGTTCTCTGTTTTTGTTCTCTCCTCAAAAAAAAAAACTTTTCCATTTCCGTGACACGAGAACTAAATGCATATGTTTAGAAGTTAATTGCATGCCTTTTTCCTGTTATTCTTCTTTTCCAATTTTTATTGGCAATTTGTTTGGTGGGGTCGATGGTGTTTTCTTGTATTGTTTATTGTTTTTATGGCCCATTTCTGACTAGCTGCTGCTATTGATTAGCCCAGCGATATGTGGAAAGTTGAGCGGGCAATTACAAGTTGAAAAATTCTCTGAGTTTTTGTTTTTTTTTTTTTACTGAAGACTTCCCTTTAACAAATAAAACTTGACATTAATTGGCCACGCAAACATGGAAATCGTGTGACAAAGTAAAGCAAAAAAAAGCAATAACAATGAAAAGAGAAATCAAACTTGCCAGGAAAATATGTTAAGATGTGTTCTTAATTAGCCGGAAGTTGTTGTGGTTAATTCGAGGGACAATAAAGTTTAGTTATTGGGCGAAGGAAAAACAAGGAAACCCGATTTTTTCCTAATAAAAATGGCATTCGTAAAAAATTGGACCCTAAAAATATGCAACCATTTTCGAATTAATGTGATACCCAAAGTATATATAAAATTATATTTGTTTTTAATTATAAAATTTTATTCTTCCGTTTTTCTCAAAGAAATAATAGAAAACAACATTTTTGTCTTCTATAAGTGTGCTATAATATTTAAATAATTTCACGACCAAAATTATGCAATACTTATTTTTTAAATTAATTTGATGAGCAAAAGTAATATCATAAAATTATATATATTTATTTTAAATATATATAAAAAGATATTATTTCCGTTTTTCTCAAAAAAATGCTAGAGAACAAGAAATTGACTCCTAAAAGTATGCTACAATGTTTGGTTAATTTAACGACCAAAAGTATGCTGTAGTTATTTTATCTCAAAAATTAAATAAAAATATATTTCAAAAGAAACACTAGAAACGAAAAAAATTGCCGCCTAAAAGTATGCTACAATATTTTATTGTTATTATAATTATTATTATTATTATTATTATTATTATTATTATTATTATTATTATTATTATTATTATTATTATTATTATTATTATTTTTTTTATTATTATTATTATTATTATTATTATTATTATTATTATTATTATTATTATTATTATTATTATTATTATTATTATTGTAAAAATATAAATAAAAACATTTTTCCGTTTTTTATTCCAAAAAACACTACCAAGCAAAAATTTGATGACCATAAGTTTATAATAATTATTTTATTATAAAATTATGTTTTTTTCCTTATTTCTCAATAAACAATAGAAAACGAGAAAGTGGCTCCTAAAAGTATGCCAGATTTTTTTATTTTTTAACAACCAAAAGTATGTATAATTTATTATATTATTAAAAATTCAATTAAAATATATTTGTCAATTTTTCTCAAAGAAATACTAGTAAACAAGAAATTGGCTCCTAAAAGTATGCTACAGTCTTTAATTATTTTGACACGCAGAAGTATGCAATACTTATTTTATTATAAAAATATAAATTAAATTATATTTTCTCATTTTTCTCAATGTAATACTAGAAAACAAGAAATTTGTTCCTAAATGTATGCTACAATTTTTAAGTATGCAATATGTATTATATTACAACAAAATTAAATAAAATTGTATTTGTCAATTTTTCTCAAAGAAATACTAGCAAACAAGAAATTGGCTCCTAAAAGTATGCTACAGTATTTAACTATTTTGACACCCGGAAGTATGCAATACTTCTTTTATTATAAAAATATAAATAAAATTATATTTCCCCATTTTTCTCAATGAAATACTAGAAAACAAGAAATTTATTCCTAAATGTATGCTACAATTTTTAATCAATTTGACACCCTATACCTATACCAATTTTATTATAAAAATATAAATAATAATATATTATCAATTTTTCTCAAAGAAACACTAAAAGTATGCCACAATATTTCATTTTTTAACAACCAAAAGTATGTATAACTTATTATATTATTAAAAATTCCATTAAAATATATTTGTCCTTTTTTCTCGAAGAAATACTAGCAACTAAGAGAGTGGCTCCTAAATTTATGCAAAAATTTTTAATCAATTTGACACCCATAAGGATGTTATACCCATTTTATTATAAAAATATGACTAAAAATATATGTTTCCCCCTTTTTTTTTCAAAGAAACACTAGCAACCGAAAATTTACACCTAAAAGTATGCTAAAATTTTTAATTAATTCGATGACCAAAAATAAGTAGTAATTGTTTTATTATAAAAATATAAATACAAATATATTTCCCCATTTTTCTCAAAGAAATACCAGCAACTAAGAGATTTGCTCCCAAGTGTATGCTACAAATTTCAATCAATTTTACATCCATAAGTACGCTATACATACTTTTTTATAAAAAAATATATAAAAATATATCATTCATTTTTCTCAAAGAAACACTGGCGAAGAAGAAATTGGCTCCTAAAAGTATGCTGCAATATTTAATTTTTTAACAACCAAAAGTATGTATAACTAATTGTATTATTAACAATTATATTAAAATATATTTGTCTATTTTTCACTAGCTTGGCTCCTAAATGTATGCTATATTTTTTAATTAATTTGACAGCCATAAGTGTGCTAAGCCTATTTTATTATAAAAATTAAATAAAAATATATTTTTTCAACTTATTTCAAAGAAACACTAGCAACCGAAAATTTACACCTAAAAGCATGCTAAATTTTTTAATTAATTTGACGAAGAAAAATAAGCAGTAATTATTTTATTATAAAAATATAAATAAAAATATATTTCCCCCGTTTTTCTCAAGAATTACTAGCAACTAAGAGATTGGCTCCTAAATTTATGCAACAATTTTTAATCAATTTGACACATATAAAAACGTTATACCCATTTTATTATAAAAACATAAATAAAAATATATTTTCCCATTTTTCTCAATAAATACTAACAACTAAGAGATTGACTCCCAAATATATGCTACAATTTTTAATCAATTTGTCACCGATAGTTATGCTATACCTATTTTATTATATTAAATTTTATTATATAAAATTATATCCTCCATTTTTTCACAAAAAAAACATTAGCAAAGAAGAAATTGGCTCCTAAAAGTATGCTGCAATTTTTCATCATTTTGAGAGTCAGAACTTCGCAATACTTATTTTATTGTGAAAATATAAATAAAAATCTATGTATTCACGTTTTCTCAAAGTAACACTGTCAAACATTAAATAAGCTCCTAAAAGTATGCTTCAATATTTCATTAATTTAAGGAAAAAATGATGCAATACTCATTTTATTATAAAAACGTAAACAATTTTTTCCGCATTTCTTCAAGATATATTAAGAAACAAGAAATCGTCTCCTAAAAGTAGGCCACATTTTTTTGAATATATTTTGCCCAACAAGATAAATTTTGATTACCATAAATTCCATTTATTTATGTCTCAAAATAATTTGTAAAAGATTTGCCCATTTCTTTCTTAAATCCCATTGTGGCCTATTTTTCCAAAACAAACGAATCTCAATCCTTTTTCGTCGCTTGATATATCCTGCTAAAAAAAATCCCATTAATGTCATTTTTGTTTAATCCTGCTCTCGCTCTCATTGTTTTAATTTATGTATGACACTTAAATGAGCTTTTCTGGTGGTGTTGATGTTGGTGTTTCTGCACCACCCCACCAAAACAATTGTTATTTATTGTTTTATGTATTTTTTCTTTGCTGTTCATCCACTCAGACACACACACGCACATGCCTAAAAGTATACAGCATTAACAATCAAGATCTCTTTTCATTTATTCATCTATTGTTTTCATTTGTGCCTAAATACCCTCTAAGTATCACAATTGGGTGTCAGTGTTTTCTTTGTTGTTGTCGTTGTTTTTTTTTTTTTGTTCATCTTCTGTGTGTGTGCTTGCATAAGTACTTACAGTGCTGGCGTGCATACTTTTAGGCTGTGCCACTCAAATGTATAAACATGACAATATATTGCCTACATGTCGGCTTAAATTGTAATTTATACTTTTTAATATTCTAATAACAATGCAAACACACACAGACACACACTGACACCAACACATTGAAACAAACGCACACGCCCACGGACTCTCTGAGACAAAAGGCAAAGTAGAATAATGTGTCATAATACCCTTCATTGTATGAGTGTGAATATGTGCGGGTATGTGTGTTGAAAGTGCAAACTGGCGGTTTTCAAATCAACTCACATTATTCTTGTGGTGTTTACAATCGGAATATAAATATGAGTGGGCGCAAGAGACAGGGATAGGTCGTGTTAACCACAATTCTCCCTAAAAATATGCAAATTTATTTCGTTTTCCATGCCCATATTTTTTTTTCTCCAACCCAGTTACTGAGAAAGAGTCTGGAATTTACAAAAGAAGGCCTCGAAACATAAAACAAAAAGAGTTTGTTGTCGTTGGTTATTGGGTTTGAATAATTTAAATGATATTTATTGTATTTGGTTTTGGGAAACTTCGGCGGGTGGAGAGGGACAAAGTCAATAGAAAGTTTTTTTTCATAAATTTGATTTTTTACATTTTTTAAAAAAAGAACAAAATATTTATTCTGAAGGTTGTAAGTGAGGCTGTTTGAAATATTCGGAGAAGACCTTCATAGAGAAAACCTGAGGTCTTCACAGAGAATACCTGAAGTCTTCACTGAGAAAACCTAGGGTCTTCATGGGGAAGACATGAGTCCTTCAGAGAGAAGAGAAGACCTGAGGTCTTCATAGGGAAGACCTGAGGTCTTCATAGAGAAGACCTGAGGTCTTCAAAGAGAAGACCTGAGGTCTTCAAAGAGAAGACCTGAGGTCTTCATAGAGAAGACCTGAGGTCTTCAAAGAGAAGACCTGAGGTCTTCATAGAGAAGACCTGAGGTCTTCATAGAGAAGACCTGAGGTCTTCATAGAGAAGACCTAAGGTCTTCGTAGAGAAGACCTAAGGTCTTCATAGAGAAGACCTAAGGTCTTCATAGAGAAGACCTAAGGTCTTCATAGGGAAGACCTGAGGTCTTCATAGGGAAGACCTGAGGTCTTCATAGAGAAGACCTAAGGTTTTCATAGAGAAGACCTGAGGTCTTCATAGAGAAGACCTGAGGTGTTCACAGAGAAGACCTGAGGTCTTCATAGAGAAGACCTGAGGTCTTCATAGAGAAGACAAGAGGTTTTCATGGAGAGAACCTGAAGTGTTCATGGAGAAGCCCTGAGGATTTCATAGCGAAAACCTGAGATCTTCACAGAGAAGACCTGAGGTCTTCATAGAGAACACCTGAGGTCTTCATAGAACACCTGAGATCTTTACAGAGAAGACCTGATGTCTTTATTGAAAATAGACCTTCATAGAGAAGACCTGAGGTCTTCATAGGGAACACCTGAAGTTTTCATAGAGAAGACCTGAGGTCTTCATAGAGAAGACCTGAGGTCATCATAGAGAAGACCTGAGGTGTTTACAGAGAAAATTTCATAGAGAAGACCTGAGGTCTTCATAGAGAAGACCTGAGGTCTTCATAGAGAAGACCTGAGGTCTTCATAGAGAAGACCTGAGGTCTTCATAGAGAAGACCTGAGGTCTTCATGGAGAAGACCTGAGGTCTTCATAGAGAAGACCTGAGGTCTTCATAGAGAAGACCTGAGGTCTTCATGGAGAAGACCTGAGGTCTTCATGGAGAAGACCTGAGGTCTTCATGGAGAAGACCTGAGGTCTTCATGGAGAAGACCTGAGGTCTTCATGGAGAAGACCTGAGGTCTTCATGGAGAAGGCCTGAGGTCTCCATAGAGAAGACCTGAGGTCTGCATAGAAAGACCTGAGGTCTTCATAGAGAAGACCTGAAGTCTTCATAGAGAAGACCTGAAGTCTTCATAGAGAAGACCTGAGGTCTTCATAGAGAAGACCTGAGGTCTTCATAGAGAAGACCTGAGGTCTTCATGGAGAAGACCTGAGGTCTTCATAGAGAAGACCTGAGGTCTTCATAGAGAAGACCTGAGGTCTTCATAGAGAAGACCTGAGGTCTTCATGGAGAAGACCTGAGGTCTTCATGGAGAAGACCTGAGGTCTTCATGGAGAAGACCTGAGGTCTTCATGGAGAAGACCTGAGGTCTTCATGGAGAAGACCTGAGGTCTTCATGGAGAAGGCCTGAGGTCTCCATAGAGAAGACCTGAGGTCTGCATAGAAAAGACCTGAGGTCTTCATAGAGAAGACCTGAAGTCTTCATAGAGAAGACCTGAGGTCTTCATAGAGAAGACCTGAGGTCTTCATAGAGAAGACCTGAGGTCTTCATAGAGAAGACCTGAGGTCTTCATAGAGAAGACCTGAGGTCTTCATAGAGAAGACCTGAGGTCTTTATAGGGAAGACTTAAAGTCTTTATGGGGAAGACCTGAGGTCCTCTTAGGTCTTTATCTGGAAGACTTACAATTTTCCCAACGAGTTTCTGAAATCTATGGAAGCACATCCTTGGTCTTTTCTAAGACGATTCTAATATTTTGTTAAGGAAGGACCCTCAAGGTTTTCAATTGTTGTCGATTTGTTGTGAATCTTTCATCCCTCCCTGCTTGCCGTTCTGTCATAAAATTCAACAACAAATATTTTCAAGTATTTATTTTTTTCCAATCATATTTGAAATTGTTTTCAGGCTTAGTGGGGGATTAAAATGAAATTCAATATTTTTTGATGTTTTTTTTTTTTGTTTGCTCTGGCAAACTTCCTTGCCATAATTCCCATTGTTTTGTACAACAATCTGGAAGTTATTAAATTATTAAAAGATATTTATCTATTTGTTGGTAGATTTTCGCACAAAGAAAAGTTCGAATAATATGTTTTCCTGGTTTTCACTTTTAGGTAAAGGAAAATGGGTAGTGGAGGAAAAATAACAAACATTTGCATTTTCAAGGGAACTGAAATTTGAAACCGAAAATTGCTGCCTGGCTCAGTTGATTGGAAAATTGGGAAATTCTTTAAATCGACAATGATTGTCTATTAAATTGTTGGACAAGTGGATGTTGTTGCTACTGCTGTTGTTGCTGTTAATCCTGCTGATATGGCAGTAATGCTTTGAGAAATTGAATTATTTTTTCGGTTGTTTTCCACTTTATGGAGGGTCATAGATTTGGGGTGCTATGGGGGAGCAGGAAATAGTTATTGTTTCCTTGTTTCAAGAATTTTCTTTCCCTCCTCCCTTAATTTTTGTAAAAATTCTCTTGCTAAGACAAAAAGATGCTTCAGGTTCCACAAAAGCTTTTTAACCCCCAAAATCGTATTAGGGGGGTGAAAAGTTATAGACATTCTTAGCAACTTTTCTCCGAAAACCCCCCCTTATTTTTTTTTGTTATCAAGAAGCTGGCCAAAAAATTCTTATCAATCATTTTCTGTTACTTGTCAATTTTCCTAAGGATATTCCCTTCCCCCCCCCAAACCTACCAATCACTGGGAAAATCTCTTCAGTTTTTCTTTCCTAAGATGACAAGGAAGCCTTAAGTGTGTGTGTGTGTGCATGTGCCGGCAGATTTCCGGGGCCATGAAAATGTTTGTACAACACATTGCCGTTTATTAATAAAACATTTGTTATTGTCAATAATGAGTAACGACAGGCGCTTGTCAGGATTTATTTTCAACGTTTTATTTCCTCGTTCCGTGTTTTTTTTTTTTTTTTTTTTTCTAACAATTTCTATACCCCGGTTGGAGGTGTGATTCCCCAAAGGATGCATTGCTTGCCTGCCTGCAGACATTGATTATAAGGATTCATATTTTTTATTTCCTCCAATTCCATGCTTTCGTTAGGAGCTGATATTTTGTCATGTTATTATTGAAGGAATTTTTCATTTCACTGCCATGTCTAGGCAAAGCTGCCAAATCAATTGGGGAATCAAGAAGGTTTCTTCCTTTCCTTCTAAAAAAAACAAGGTAAGTCAGTTCGCTGTAACTCGACCTGTAATTGCTTTATTTTGATAAACGACCTTTCATTTGTCGTTTTTGCTCCCATCCCAAGCAGAATTGCTTCTCTCTCTTTATTACACAAAAGAATGTGCGTTCATTGCATACTTTTAGGAGGATTTTTTTCTTTATTTTTGTCAGGCATTTGCTTCGTGGTTCTTTTTTCATATTGATCCATGATTGATGGCAATTCATGATTTCCGACACAAATAAACTAATTTATTTTCAAAAGAAACAAAGAAAAAAGAAATCTAAAAAATACCTAAAAGTAGGCAATAAAAATCTTATTAAATCCCAAAAGCAGTGTTTTTCACAATCGTTTTGTGTGGACCTCTTAAAAAGTCTAAAGACCTCAGATCTCTCAGGGCTTCAGACCTTAGCTTGACTAAATTACTAAAAAAGTACCTAAAAGTAGGCAATAAAAATAATTTTTGAAACCCAAATCGGGACTTCATAAAACTTCCATATACTTTCAATCGACCACTGAAAAAAACCTCAAGATCTTGTATTCTCTATGAAGACCTCTGGTCTTTTCTATGAAGACCTCAGGTCTTTTCTACGAAGACCTCAGATCTTTTCTATGAAGACCTGTGTTATTTTTTATGAAAACCTCTGGTCTTTTCAAGGAAGACCTCTGGTCTGTTCTACGAAGACCACAGGTCTCCTCTATGAAGACCTCAGGTCTTCCCTATGAAGACCTCAGGACTTCCCTATGAAGACCTCAGGACTTCTCTATGAAGACCTTAGATCTTCTCTTTGAAGACTTTAGGTCTTCCCAATTAAGACCTCAGTTTTTCGCTATGAAGACCTCATGTCTTCTCTATGAAGACCTCATGTCTTCTCTATGAAGACCTCATGTCTTCTCTATGAAGACCTAAGGTCTTCTCTATGAAGACCTCAGGTCTTCTCTAAGAAGACCTCAGGTCTTTTTAAGAAGACCTCAGGTCTTTTTAAGAAGACCTCAGGTCTTCTCTATGAAGACCTCAGGTCTTCTCTATGAAGACCTCAAGTCTTCTGTATAAAGACCTCATGTTTTCTGTATGAAGACCTCAGGTCTTCGCTTTGAAGACCTCATGTCTTCTCCATGAAGACCTCAGGTCTTCTCTATGAAGACATCAGATTTTCTCTATGAAGACCTCAGATTTTCTCTATGAAGACCTCAGGTCTTCTCTGTGAAGATCTCAGGTCTTCTCTATGAAGACCTCAGGTCTTCTCTATGAAGACCTCAGGTCTTCGCTATGAAGATCTCAGGTCTTCTCTATGAAGACATCAGGTCTTCTCTATGATGACCTCAGGTGTTCTCTATGAAGACCTCAGGTCTTTTCTATGAAGACCTCAGGTCTTCTCTATGAAGACCTCAGATCTTCTCTATGAAGACCTTAGATCTTCTCTATGAAGACCTCAGGTCTTCTCTATGAAGACCTCAGGTCTTCTCTATGAAGACCTCAGGTCTTCTCTATGAAGACCTCAGGTCTTCTCTAATGAAAACCTTAGTTCTTCTCCATGAAGACCTCAGGTTCTCTTCATGAAGACCATAGGTTTTCTCTATGAAGATCTCAGGTCTTCTTTATAAAGACCTCAGGTCTTCTCTATGAAGACGTCAGGTCTTCCCTATGAAGATCTCAGATCTTCTCTATGAAGACCTCTGGTCGTCTATATGAAGACCTCAGGTCTTCTCTCTGAAGACATCATGTCTTGCCTCTGAAGACCTCAGGTCTTGTCTCTGAAGACCTCAGGTCTTGTCTCTGAAGACCTCTGGCCTTCTCTATAAAAATATTAGGTTTTCTCTATGAAGACCTCAGGTCTTCTCTATAAAAACCTCAGACATTCTATATGAAGAATTTAGGTCTTCTTTATGAAGACCTCAGGTATTCTCTGTGAAGACCTCAGGTCTTCTCTATGAAGACCTTACGATTTCTCTATGAAGATCTCAGGATTTCTCTATGAAGGTCTTCAGGTCTTCTTTATAAAGAACTCAAATCTTCTCTATGAAGACCTCAGGTCTTTTCTATGAAGACCTCAGGTCTTCTCTCTGAAGACATCAGGTCTTGTCTCTGAAGACCTCTGGCTTTCTCTATGAAAATATTAGGTTTTCTCTATGAAGGCCTCATGTCTTCTCTATTGAGGCCTCAGCTCTTCTCCATGAAGAATTTTGGTCTTGTCTGTGAAGTCCTCAGGTCTTCTTTATGAAGACCTCAGGTCTTCTCTATTAAGAGCTCAGGAATTCTCTATGAAGACACAGGTCTTCTCTAAGAAGATCTCAGGCTTTTTTTATGAAGACCCTAGGTCTTCACTAAGAAGACCTCTAATAAGACCCAAGTCTTGTCTACGAAGATCTCAGGTCTTCTCTATGAAGACCTCACGTCTTCCCTATAAAGACCTCAGGTCTTCTCTATGAGGACATCACATTTCCTTTGTGAAAACCTTAAAAATCAAAGTCTATTGCCTACCCCAAGGCGCTTAAATGTTTCTTCGATTTCCTAAAAATTTTTAAATATTTAAAATATAAATATTTATATTTTTTGCCAATTAAAATATTCCTATATTTCTTTACATATTTATTTATGGGCATGAAGTGAACACACAAACCCACATAAGATTATAAAATCAACAACTGCGCACCAACACATTCACCTTGCAAGGCGTTGAAGAGTGTGAACACCAACATATTTTAATCTATTCAACACCCACCCAAACGCTCAACTCAACTGGATGTCTATATCCAACTAGACATACAATTTACCCCTTGGCATATCACTTGAGAGATATTTTGAACACCCTTTTGAAAAATCTTCCAGCCAAGGGGGGTGCAAAAAAGAAAAATGTCTGGAATATTGTTGTGCCGAAAAATATGCACAAGTATGCAAAAATATGCATGTGTATATGTGTGTGCGGTGGTATGCAGTGCATGTATTGGTGTTAAACACAAATATTTACAAGCCAACCATAAACAAGTGAGCCTTGAAGTGGGTACATGGTGGGTGGGCGGTGGGTGTTCTGGGGGTTGCGTCCAGGGGTTGTGTGATATGTTGGCTGTTGTTAAGCCTATCATCCAGCTGTGGGGCGAACTTCTGTTTTGTTTGTCCAAATGCACGTATGTGAGTGAGTGCATGTGTATATTCGATGTAAATGTTAAATTTAACATAACATTCTATGTTGTTGTTTGTTTTTTTTTGTCGTTGTTTTGTTGTTGTTGTAATGTTGTTTTCATACTCCCATCCCTGGATGCTCATAACTTTGGTTATGGGGTGCATATTATTTTGTAAGAATTTTCTGGAATTCACACAAATTGTGTGCGAGGTGTAGTTGAAAAAGTTGTCTGGAGGTTAAGAAAAAAAGTGCAAAAAAACTCAAAGTCTTAGGAGAATTTATTAAATATACAGGATGATCGATATGCAACATCGTGTGTCTACGACAAATATTATGTGGTGTTATAAGGTTCTAACAAATAGTGTTTTGGGTAGAAAAAAAATATAAAAAATATTTTAAAAACCAGTAAAGAAATTCCTAAAGTCGGGCGGGGCCGACTTTATGATACCCTACACTTTGCACTTTTTATGGTAGAATTCAATCATACACGCTATGATTATAATTCTAATTTAAAGTTCAAAGGACTAAATATGCCGAAGCATTTGTGTCTTTTAAATTCGGACTTTGATGCAAAATTAATTTGAAATCATATAAAGATATACATGGGAGCTATATTCAAATCTGAACCGATCTCGATAAATTTTGGCAAATGTATTTCTGAGCTGTGTTTGATATATTTCCCTGAATATCGCTGTTACGGAGTGCATATTACGGCTGCGGAGGACAAAAATAACAAATCGGATGAACATTATATATGGGAGCTATAGCTATATCTGAACCGATCTTCACCAAATTTGGCATACTACCTTCTAGACTCAATTCGGTCGTAAGTGCCAAATTTCATTCAATTCGGGCAAATATTAGACGTTTGGCGCACAATAAAATGTAAATCGGACGAAGTTATATATGGGAGCTATATCCAAATCTGAACCGATCTCGATCAAATTTAGCAAATGTATTTCTGAGCCATATTTGATATATTTTCGCAAATATTGTTGTTACAGGGTGCATATTACGACTGTGGAGGACAAAAATAAAAAATCGGACGAAGTTATATATGGGTGCTATAGCTATATCTGAACCGATTTCGATCAAATTTGGCATACTTATTTTCAGGTCCAATCTGATCGTACGTGCAAAATTCCATACTATTGGGGCCGATATTACACGTTTGCAAATCGGACGAAAATATATATGGGAGCTATATCTAAATTTTTACCGATTATCTCCAATTTCAATAGGGTTCGTCCTTGGGCCAAACAAATGTTGTTTGCAAAATTTCATCTCAATCGGATAATAAATGCGACCTGCATTTTGTTCACAAGAATACATGGACAGACGGACTGACATTCATAAATTAACTCAGAAAGTGATTCTATGGAGATCCTCAAAAGTAACTATGGGTCTATCTCGTTTCCTATTGCCTGTTACAAACAAATGCACAAAGACATAATATCCTTACCGCTATGTGGTGTAGGGTATAAAAATCGCATATTTCAATTAGGGCTAAGCCCATAGGAAAAAAATTGGAAAAGATCTGCTTGCTCAAAGCCTTAGGAACAAATATCAAAAAAAAAAATCCACATTACCTTGAAATTGACAAATTCCCTAAGCCATAGGCGTTAAAAAGACAAGAAAACACACAGTCTTAGGTCTCTGGAATAATATTTTGAAAAATTTAACTGCCATAGGTATAGAAAAAAAAAAAAAAAGATTACAAAAATTCACTTTGCTTCTAGACCAGGAATAATTTATTATTTTTATTTATTTAAAAAAAATCAAAAAAAAAATTCCGTTTCAGGTTATTACAAAAATATTTCCACGATGCCTTGGGTCGAAGGAAAAAAGAAATATAAAAAAAACTTGTTACGTTGCCTTAGAAAAAACATAAGATGGAAAAACTGCAACCAATTTTAGACTGCTGCCATTATTTCAGACTGCTGCTACTTATCCGATAGCTGTTAAAATTATTCCAGTGACAGCCCATTCTATTGTTTACAAGCGCACCAAAGCATTTTGCTGAGAATTTTCCAGAAAAAAAGTTATTCGTGATGGAATTCAAGCGTGATAGAGGTGTGATTTCTTTATGTTTGGCTATAAAACCACAAATGGCTATCGTCTGAGCTCTCCAGGATTTAAATGTGAATAAATCTTTTGTGTCTCGTACCATGGCTCGTTACCATGATACTGGTAGCGCAGCCCGTAGACGTCAAGGAAGTGGACGGAAGAAAACAGCGACATCAGCAGAAATGGTTCGAAAAGTAAAGAAGAGACTCGATTGAAACCCGCCTCGCAGTGGCCAAAAAATGGCTCGTGAGCTGAACATATCGCAATATTCCATTCGCCAAATATTGAAAAATGAGTTCAGGGTAAAGCCATTGAAATTCCAAAAAGTGCAAGAACTTGCACCGCAACAGAAAGAAAATAGACTAAAAGAGCTAAAGAGTTCGCTTCGCGTGGCCGAAAGTGATGAACTGCCGAATTTGATTTTCTCCGTCTCCGATGAGAAAACATTCGTTGTCCAGCAGTTTATAAACAAACAAAATGATCGTGTTTACCTGCCAAAGATGTCAGCTGAAAACGTCCACCTTCGGTGCGACACCAGAACTCAAGCGCCGGCCATGGTGATGGTTTGGGCCTCCACAACAGCCGATGGTCGCTCTCCGTTAGTATTAATCGACTGTGGCACCAGAATAAATGCCGAATATTATCGGAGCTTATATCGGACCTGGACCTGCATAGAAAATTTTCTGCCACAGACTGTAGCATCCATTTCAAACTTCAAATACGACATCTCAAACAATTTTGGTGAGTATTGTACCTAAAACCAAAATACTGAATATAGGGAGGTACTGATATATGGGGGCTATACGAAGACGTGGACCTGCAAAGACAATTTTCTGTCACAGACTGTAGTATCCATTGTGAACTTCAGATGCCAAATTTGAAATAATTCCGGTGAATAATGACGCTATAATCATCATCAAAATACCGAATATCGGGAGGTATCGTTATATGGGGGCTATACGAAGACGTGGACCTGCACAGACAATTTTCTGTCATAGGCTGTAGTATACATTACGAACTTCAAATATTAAATTTGAAACAATTTCGGTGAATAATGTCGCTTTAATCATCAAAATACCGAACATCGGGAGATGCCGTTATATGGGGGCTATACGAAGACGTAGACAGACGGACATCGCTAAATCGACTTAGCATTTTACGCCGATCAAGAATATATATACTTTGCTGGGTCTGACATGAGTATTTCGAGGAGTTACAAACGGAATGACAAAGTTAATATACCCTTTATAGATGGTGGAGGGTATAAAAAATTTAAAAATTATGGCGTTTGACTTTGTTGCATTTTTTTTTGTCTTACCCTGTATTTATAAGAATTTTATGGAATTTACACAAATTGTGTGCCATGTGCAGTTGAAGAAGTTTTTCGAAACCCTATGAGAGGTATATTTTGGGAAAATATTTTTGTTTCGAATATACACATTGTTCTGGTTTTGTTGGAATTTGTGGAAAATAATTTTAAAATAGATCCACCTAATTTTGGGATTTGAGGAAATACTTTTTTTATCAACTTTCCTTGTTTTGTTGGAAAATAATTTTAAAATAGATAATTTTAAAATGAAATTTGAGAAAATTTTTTTTTTATCAATTTTTTTTGAAATCTGATCCCGTTTTTCTAAAAAATAAAATTTATTTTCCCAAAAAAAAAAAAATATATAAAAAAAATATATAAAAATTATAAAAATGTGCGTCCTTTAAATTTCATTGATTCCTTTCAATACCTTGAGACCCCAATTGAAAAACCCCCTCCCCATCTTACATTTAATTTTTGTAAATAATTTACAGCAAACTTTGTTTTCTGGCACTACAACAAAATGACAAATATTTTCAACACCCTCATAGTATTCCCCAAACGCCATCACACACACACTCATACATTTTTTGCATAAATATTTTCATAAGTCTACCATGGCGAAAAGTTTGAGGGCCTTAGGACACCCTGACTTTTTTTTAGTTAGGGTCGTTATAAGAACATATTTTTTGTCATTTGACATGTGTTGTGCCCATAAAAAACGACAACGACAAACAGCAAACAGGACACCCATGTGTATTACAGGCCCCCACAATGTAAAAGTATGTGTGAAAGTAATACTTTAGTACGACACAAATGCCCCCCATTTGTCCTCCGCCACCAAAAAAGAAACTTCCAAACTGTTTTGGGTTCAATGAAGATTTTTGTGCGTTACGGCCGTTTGGTGCCGGCACAGGCAATGTGTTTTTGATAGTCAACCAATAATAGGGCTATGAAAATTATTGGTCCACATCGATGTGTGAGGAAGTGGGTGCGTATGTGTAACGTGAGAGAGAGAGAGAAGAGTGTGTATGTCTGCCTGCTCTTATTTTCAAAAGGCTGCAAGTCTTAGTTTTTGATGACGGTTCTTTTTTTTTTTTTTTTTTTTTTTTTTTTTTTTTTTGGCGGGGTTACAATATTTTTGGCGTTTTCTTTTTTTCGCAGAGCTTAAAAAATCAGGCACTGGATTTTGCTGGGCTTCTGGGAGAAGCACTTGTCAGTTCCCCCTTCACCTGTGAAGCCATGTAATGTAAATATTGACTTTTGTTAACTCTTCACCCACAAAATGCAAAGGGGGTGGGGGGGGGGGTGGGGGTACAACATGGGCTGTTAAGAGACACTCATATTTGTAAAATGGTGGTTGTTTTTTTTTTTTGGGTATTTTTCTACGGATTTTGTAACCCAGTCCCCTATTCTACCCAGTTGTGCATTTTTTTTTCGTAAATTTTTTCCCTCCAAAGGCAATTTCACGCACATGTCTTGTCATATATGGTAATGAAATATTGATACGTTTTTTTTTCTATCCCCACACAATGTTTAAGGGATGGAAGGTTTGTCAAATTTTTTAACCTTCACAAGTTTTTGGGGTGGTTTAACAAAAGTTTTTTCCTCTTTTTTATATTTTTCCATATTTTTTATGGCCACAAGAATATTGGGAAAAATTGATGTTTATTTAATACTTACATCGCACGCTTAGATAGTAACCAATCGATGAATATTGATAGTTTAGATGGCGCGAGGTACATTTATACCAGCCGGAGTGTTCGCGTCGTATGGAGGTGAAATTTAAGAAACCATCACCGGTTTGAGGGACCTGCAAAAGAAATGGAAAGGAAAAACTTGAATTATTAACAAAAAATAGAAAAAAATGTGAAATGTGTTGCATACTTTTAGGCTGACAAGAATTTTTTTTAATAAATGTATATTGGCAAATGTATGAACTCAAGGATATTGGTGACACCAATTGGAGTTCTAGAAAAATGGAGCTCTCACTGGATTAAATTTTAGTAAAACATAAAAAATGTGAAATGTGTTGCATACTTTTAGGCTAAAAGTTTTTTAAGGCATACATTGGCAAATATAAGAAGTTTTATAGCATATATTGGCAAATTTGGGAAAATCAATGATATTGGTGAGACCATGTGGGGTTCTAGAAAAACAAGGAGCTGGATAAATTTTTAGTAAAATTGAAAAATGTAAAATGTGTTGCATATTTTTAGACTGAAAGAGTTTTAGAGCATATATTGGCAAATATAGGAAATCGCGTGATATTTTTGAGACCAAATGGAACTCTGGAAAAACCATGTGGCCCGCTAGAAGACATAAAGGTCAAATGGAGAGAAGATGGTCTCAGAGGAGACCAAGTGGTAGGAGATCAAAAGAAGACAAAGTTGTCTCGTAGGAAAACATAATGTCTCACACTAGACTATGTGGTTTAAAACGAGAGGCAGTGGCCTTTCTGGAGACCAGGAGATCTCACAGCATAAATCTTTAGTAAAATAGAAAAATCAAAACTAAAATGTGTTGCATACTTTTAGGCGAATACCAGTTTTGATACATGCATTGGGGATGTTAGGTGGTCAAGTGGTATTAGTGATACCAGGTGGAATTCTGAAATAAGCATGTGGGCATCTAGAAGACTAAGCGGTCATATGGCGAGAAAGTGGTCTCAGAGGACATCAAACGGTAGGAGACTAAAAGGAGACCAAGCTGTCTCGTAGGAAGACAAGATGACTCACACGAAACCAAGTGGTCCAATACGAAACGCAGTGGTCTAACTGAAGGGCAAGAAGCCTCATAGCATTAATCTTCAGTTAACAAGAAAATAGCAAAATGTGTTGCATACTTTTGGGCTGAAAAGTATTTTTATATAGAAAATAAAGTGGTATTGGTGAGACCTGCTAAGACTTTGGAAAAACCTTGTAGCCACAATCGGAGCGATCTCAAAGACGATCAAGTGTTAGCAGAGCAAAAGAAGACAAAGTGATCTCGTAGGAAGACCGAATGCTTCACACGAAACCAAGGAGTTTATTACGAGAAGCAGTGGTCTCACTGCAGTCCCACAAGAGACCAAGTGGTCTCACAGGGTCAATTTTCAGCAAAATAGAAAAGAAAATAACATTTGTTGCATACTTTTAGGTTGAAAAGATTTTTGTGACATATTTTGTGGAAGTGGAAGTCAAGTGGTATTGGTGAGATCAGGTGCAATTTTTGGAAAAGCAATGAGACCCGCTAGATTACAAAGAGGTTAGATGGAGAGAAGGTGGTCTCAGAGGAGATCAAGAAGTAGGAGACCAAGTGGCCTCGTAGGAGAACCATTTTTTTCACAGGAAACCCAGTGCTTGATAATGGTCTCACTTGGTACCAGGAGGTCTCACAGGATAATTTTTTTTAGTAAAATATAAAAAAGTAAAATGTGTTGCATACTTTCAGGCTGAAAAGAATTTTTGAGGCCTAGGGAATATAGGAAATCAAGGGAATTGGTGGAATGATTTCACTTGAAAGCAAGCCATTGGAGAGATCATTCCGCCTGGTCTCACCAATTTCCTTGATTACCTTACTTCTGGAAAAACCACGTGGCTAAGAGGGCTTAGAGGTCATATGGAGAGAAGATGGTGTCAGAGGCGATGAAGGGCTTGGAGATCAGAAGAAGAGCAAGTGGTCTCGTAGGAAAGCAAAAAACTGTCTCACACGTTTAAAACGAGACGCAGTGGTCTGTCTAGAGACCAGGAGGTTTCACAAATAAAAAGAAAAATATAAAATTATAAAAAATAAAATGTGTTGCATACTTTAAGGCCGAATCAACCAAGGTGTAGGAGAGCAAAAGAAGACCAAGTGGTATCGTAGGAAAAAAAAGGTTTCTTCTTTTTTTCACACGAAACCAAATGGTTTCAAAAGGGACGCAGTGGTCTCACTGCAGACCAGAAAATCTCAAAGGACCAAGCCCCATAAGAAACCAAGTGGTCTCACAGGAATATATTATTAAGGACGTGGATTTTTTAAAAGATATAATTTCAAGGACTAAGTCTCACAAGAGACTCTTAGGAGGATATTAAGGACATTTTGAAGAAATTTTGTAATAAGGGTGTGGATTTTTTAAGGGATATATTTTCAAGGACTAAGTCTCACAAGCGTGGTTCTTTTAAAGGATATTTTTTTTAAAGGGCGTGGATTTTATAAAGGATATTTTTTAATGAGGGCCTGGATTTTTTAAAGGATATTTTTAATGAGGCGTGGATTTTTTAAAGGACATTTTTTAATGAGGGCCTGAATTTTTTAAAGGATATCTTTAACGAAGGCGTGGATTTTTTAAAGGATATTTTTAATGAAGGCGTGGATTTTTTAAAGGATATTTTTAATGAAGGCGTAGATTTTTTAAAGGATATTTTTAATGAAGCCGTGGATTTTTTAAAGGATATTTTTAATGAAGGCGTGGATTTTTTAAAGGATATTTTTAATGAAGGCGTGATTTTTTAAAGGATATTTTTAATGAAGGCGTGGATTTTTTAAAGGATATTTTTAATGAAGGCGTAGATTTTTTAAAGGATATTTTTAATGAAGCCGTGGATTTTTTAAAGGATATTTTTAATGAAGGCGTGATTTTTTAAAGGATATTTTTTCAAGAAAATGGAGGTCTTAAATTTCCAATTCCCAAAAGAGACCAAGTGGCCTTCCAAGAGATTTTTCAAAGACATTTTGAAGAAATGTATTATTAGGGGCGTGGATTTTAAAAGGATATATATTTTTTTAAGGACTAAATCCCACAAGAGACTCACAGGAGGATATCAACGACACTTTGGAGAAATATTTTATTAGAGGCGTGGATTTTTTTAAGGGCATTTATTTTAGGACTAAGTCCCACAAGAGACTCGTATGAGGATTTCAAGGACATTTAAAAAATATAAAACTAAAGGCGTGGATTTTTCAAAGGACATTTTTTTAAGCAATTGCCCCAGCAGAGGTTAAGTGGCCTCTCAGGAGATTTTTTAAAGACATTTTGAAGAAATATTTTATTTGGGGCGTGGATTTTTTAAAGGATATTTTTTCAAGCAAATGAGGGTCTTAATGTTCCGATTCCCAGAAGAAACTAGGGAGATTTTTCACAAAACATTTTTTCAAGGACATTTAAAACCAAACATATTTTATAAAGGGCGTGGTTTCTTTAAAGGACAATTTTTCAAGGACATTTAAAAAAATTGAAATCGATTAACTTACCGGTGGTTCGCCATCATCCTTCTGCCATCTGGGTGTGCTGGATGGATTCGAGTCAACATCACATTTTAGAGAAACCTCAATGCCCTCCCGCAGGGGATAGCCAAAACCTGGGGTGCGTGATATGGCAAAGGAGGGGGTATCTGAAACAAAAAACGAAAGTTTTAAATTATTTAAGGAAAAAAACTAATAATTTTTATTTCGAAATGTAAGTTTATAAATATAAAACAACATTATCCATTTCAATCAAAAACTGAATTTTAAACTTAAGCTGAAATCATGGCATCAATTTCATTTAAAATAATGTAAATTTAAATTTCTACAATCCTCCAAACATTGGCATGAATAAATTTCCATAAAACCCAAAAAAAAGTGATGGCATATTCATTTAATCAATCATAACCAAATATTGTTGGAATGTTTAGACAAACCGGTTTTGTTTTTGTACAAAAACAATGTAAATATTCGGGGGTTCAACCACATAACAACATCAACAACAACAAGAGCTGGACAGACACCATTAGATCAATAGAGACTGGCTGAGAGACAGACGTCTCGTCCAAAAATTGCGCAAAACTCTAATCAATGAATAAAATGCAAATATTTCACAGGACAGCTAATAATTTTTGGTTTTCAAAAAAACAAAAAAAAAAAAAACATTTTTGAATAAATTTTGTTATTCAATACTTCTTTTTTGTGTTGTCGTTGTTGTTTTTTTCAAGCATATGCCAGGATTTTTGATTATTTGAAATTCAAATGTTAATAAAAATTGATAGACAGACACTAGAAACTAGAAAAAAAAATATTTTTTAATTTTATTGGCTTTGAAATTTAAACATTTTTCCGAGCAATTTTTAACCCTCACATGTGTCAAGGGGGTATATACGAGAGTCCTTATTTTACACAGAGTTGTGACAAGGATTCTTATCCTGACCATTTATGTGTTATCTATCTACTCCTAGCGTTTTTATTTTTCCTACGCAAGCATGGGGTCCTTTGGGACCCCTTCCTCATGAGGGTTAAATGTTATGAGAATCTGTAATTGTGTAAATATTACAAATATTAAAATTGAAATATTATCCCTTATATTATTTGATTGCATTGCCTGAATTCCCTTACAGAATTTAAAGCAATGTTTTGATTTTTCCCCAGGACTAGACCCACCCCCTCTCCCTCACTCACCCAGGCAATTTCAGGACTTCTTTTATTTGTTTGCAATGCTCATTCATGTGTTCGTTGAATTCAATGCATAGCAATGTATAAATACAATTCAATACACAATTCATTTGTTAAAAATATTTGTCTGTCCTCTTGCCAGCCAAGCAGCCACTCATTCATTCATCCTTGCATCCGTCCAGCCAGACAGACAGACAACCATTGGACAACCGGCTAAAGGACTATTCAGCCTATTCTCTATCATTGGCCTGTTGTTTGGCCATTCATATAGCCATGGCCTTTCTCACAATCATACAGACAGACAGACATATCATTGGGTATGTTCCAGGACCTACCTCCTCCCTCTCCACGAGCACGACATATCCAACTCTTATCCGTTCAACGACACACCAACGAGCTGTCTATCAACTGTCTGGTTGTAATTTGTATTTGATTCATCAATGGAGAATTCAAAATTAAACATGTAAACTTGTAGTCCCTGGGATAAGGATACATGTTGTGATATGCCAGCAAGGACAAAGTGGCCTCGGTGGGAGAATATAAAATTAAAAAAAAAAAATAGAGATACAACTATATTTTTCAGGAGTCGTTAAACAACGAGGCGTGGATTTTTTCAAGGATAAGATTTTTTATAACATATTTTTTCAAGGACCATCAAAGGCTTGGATTTTTAAGGGATATTTTTCAAGGACCATCTAAGGTGTGGATTTTTTAAAAAATATTTTTTCAAGGACCATTTGAGGCGTTAATTTTTAAATGAATATTTTTTCGAGTACCACTAGAGGCGTGGATTTTTTTTCAAGGACCATCAACAGAGTCGTGGAATTTTTAAAGAATATTTTTTCAAGGACCATCTACAGAGGCGTGGATTTTTTAAAGAATATTTTTTCAAGGACTGTCAAAGGCGTGCAATTTTTAAAGAATATTTTTTCAAGGACCATCAAAGGCGTGGATTTTTTAAAGAATATTTATTCAAAGACCATCAAAGTCGTGGATTTTTTAAAGAATATTTTTTCAAGGACCATCAACAGAGGCTCGGATTTTTTAAAGAATATTTTTTCAAGGACCATCAAAGGCGTGGATTTTTTTAAAGAATATTTTTTCAAGGACCATCAAAGGCTTGGATTTTTTAAAGAATATTTTTCCAGGGACCATCAAAGGCGTGGATTTTCTAAAAGAATATTTTTTCAAGGTCTATAAGAGGCGTGGATTTTTTAAAGAATATTTTTTCAAGTACCATCAATGGCGTGGATTTTTTAAAGAATATTTTTTCAAGGACCATCAATGGCGTGGATTTTTTAAAGAATATTTTTTCAAGGACCATCAAAGGCGTGGATTTTTTAAAGAATATTTTTTCAAGGACCATCAAAGGCGGGGATTTTTAAAGGAATATTTTTTCAAGGACTGTAAGAGGCGTGGATCTTTTAAGGAATATTTTTTCAAGGACCATCAAAGGCGTGGATTTTTTAAAGAATATTTTTTCAAGGACCATCAAAGGAGTGGATTTTTTAAAGAACAGTTTTTCAAGGACCAACAGGGGCGTGGATTTTCTAAAGAATATTTTTTTGGAACCAACAGAGGCGAGGATTTTCTAAAGAATATTTTTTAAGGACTGTAGAATTTTAGCAAAGTCCTTTAGACCACCAAAGGTGTATACCATGAAGAATGTTCAAGGACCTTCAAACAACAAAGGTGGGTAATTATTCTAGGACCTTTAGACGAATAAGCCAGTTTTTTTTAAATAAAAAAAATATTCAGTGACCTTCCTGTCACTTAACGTATATTTTTCCTAAGTCGTTTTCACCACCAAAGGTGTATTCCATGAAGAATATATTTGAAGGACATTCAGTCACTGGAATTTGGATTTTTTTAAGGGATTTTACAAACCATATTTTTATCAAGAATCTCTTTTACAATTAAGTGTGGATTTTTTCGAAGGACCTTTCGACTAGCAAACGTTGATTTTTCCAAGGTCCTTTGGAATATTTTTTTTACCAGGATCTTTAGATCATTAAAAAAAAAATGTTTTCAGGGTCCGTTGGACTACCATGCGTGGATTTCTTCAAGGATCGAATTCGGATTTTTTAGAGACTTTTGAATAACAAAATATGAATTTGGTTTAAGGACCTTTTATCGCCGAATCGTAGAATATTGTTTGTTTTTTTAAGGATCTTTAGACAATCAAATGTGGATTTATTCAAGGACCTTTAGATCGACAAACGATGATGATCAAGGACCAGTAGACACCCTATACCTTATTTTTCATAGACCTTTAGGACACTTAATGTGGAATTTTTTCCAGAACTTTTAGACAAGTAAACAAGGATTTTTCAGGGGCCTTTGGACAACGAAGCGTGGAGTTTTCAAAAGATCTTTAAGAGACTTTTAGATAACAAAATATGGATTTTGTTTAAAGACCTTTTATCGCCAAATCGTAGAATATTTTAATGACCCAATAATCATGGGTTTTTTTAGGGATTTTTAGACAATCAAATGTGGATTTATTCAAAGACATTTAGATCCACAAGCTATGATTTTTTCAAGGACTTGTAGACACCCTATACGTTATTTTCCATAGACCTTAAGGCCACAAAAGATGGATTTTTTCCAGGACCTTAAGACCATTAATGAAGGATTTTTTCAGGGGCCTTTTGACAACTAAGCGTGGATTTTTTCAAGGACCTTCAGACCACCAAACATATATCAACAGATTTCTTACGGATCTTTGATCAGCCAAACGTTGAGTTTTGCAAGCACCTTTGGACAAGCAAACGTGGATTTTTTCGAAAACAGCAAAACGTGCATTTTTTTCTTAGATCTTGAACCAAAAATGGATTTTTTCAAGGACCTTTAGAACACCAAATGTTTTCCTATGAAATGAAATATAATTTGAAGGAACTTTGGAAAAAAATATGGTTTTCAAAAAAATAAATAAATAAATAAATAAATAAAGTAATAAATACATATTTTTTTATAGGAACGGGTCATTACCAAACCTGAATTTTATCAAAGTCCGTTAGACCATCAAATTTGGGTTTTTAAAGGAACTTTAGACCACCAAACTTGTGCCTTTTAAAAATGACTTTCCAAGAATGTTTGAATCACAAAAAAAAAAAACTGTTCAAGGAGCTTGGGAACATCAAAGAAGATCACTTTTCAAGGACATCTGAAAACCCAAAAAAAAATTTTTTAAGGACCTTTAGGGGTAAAATTCCTCCTAAACGGCGGATTTAAAAAAAATTTTATCTAAGGTCCTGTAGACCACCAAATCTGATTTTTTGTCATGATTGGACCTCCAAAATAGTAAATAGAATATTTTTAAGGACATGTTTACGTAATGACTATTTTTCTAATAACTAAAAGAGCAGTGGTTTTGGTATAAATATTTTTTCAATAATTTTGGATTTTTTATGGAATATCCTCCCAGGCATCCGCCCAATTTGACTGATCCTATTACAACACACAACTGGCTTATCGCAACACAAACGACTTGTTGAGAATAAAAAACACACTCACTCTCCCAGACACACATACACACAAACACCTACACCAAAGCACGTCGATAACAAACAACAATGACAATTCTAATCTATAAAAATCTCTATTAAATACTGGAAAATCCTTGCTAATTGGCAACACTCAATATTTGATAACAAAAATGTGTGTGTGTGTGTGAGTGTGTGTGTTAGGCTGCACTCTCCAACACACATGGACATACATCCATCCACACACAAAGAAGAGATGGCCAGCCAGTTGGAATAACATTTGTAAAGGTATGTGTGATTGCGTTTACAAATCTCTTTACAAGTATGTGCATGTGTGTAGTCCGTGTTGTTGCTGTTGTTGGCTTTTTTATGATGTTGTTATGTTGCATTACGTAGACATGTAAACCACAAAACTACAAATCCCTTTGTTAGATGGAGATTTTTTTCCATCGGGTTTTAGTTGGTGTTTTTTATGTTGATGTCTTTGTTGTTGTTGTTATTTCTATTAATATCCTCTCCCCCGCCCGGAACAACAATCAAAGCTAATAATTCCATACTCTTAGACAAGGACCAGTGGCTAGTTGGATATGCAGACAGCTGCTTTGTGACAAACAAAAAGAGGTAAATATGTCGTCGCTGTGTGGCGTTACGGCTAGACTGAGGTTAGTTATGAGGTAGGGGAGAGGATGCAATGATGCCATCACTTTGGCTGATGGACAAACAAAACGACTGGACAACAATGTTTGTGTCCACATGCGGAGCGGAGCAAAAAAACAGAGAGCGACGACGCACCTGCACCAACCACACAAAAACACCAACAATGTGCTGATGACCAATCAAAGGTTTAAAGCTTTTGAGCCAGAAATAAAATTCTCTGATAATTCTCATGCATGGCTGCACGTGTGGTTGGTTGCTTGCGGAGGATGTGTTGTTGGCAATTAGGAAAACAATGCTTTTTCAAAAGGGGGAGGGGTGAGGGGTATTGTTGATTTAGAAGTTGGAAGTGTCTGAAATATTTTGGAATTTAGGCTAGTTATTCTGGAAAAGAGCTATTGTTAATTTTGGCGGAATATATTTAAGTAGTGTTCCATTTGCTTTACGACACATATTTCATAAAAGGCGTCTGCTTTTTGAAAATAATATGCCAGGATAATAGCTAAATATAGTTCATTTTCTAAACTAGGTGACGTTTTGAAAATTGAAACTTCCAGACGAAACGGCTGAAGCTAGAATCTAAAAATTAAGCAGGGAGTATGTAACTATTCCTTAGAATCACCTCTTCTGGTATTTTCATTCCTTAAAAATGGGTCTTCATTTGCAAAATTCCGCAACTTTTTCATTCAAATCGCAGACATCTTCATTTCCTTGTTCGAAGTTTTTCTCATTTTCCATAGCCATTTCCCATCGCAATCACTTTCCATTTGGAGCACATTTTTTGTACGTCTTCATCGACCCAACCCCCTTACACTTCTTAACAATTGCAATCTTTCTTTGTTACTTTACGTCCGGACAACTCTCTCCTTCTCTCCAGCTCTACCTGCTACCGTTCCACATTTTTACACTTCAGCACTTAAAAGTCTTTGTCAAATTGAGGTATCCTAGAATATTTATAACATTTACAACCTCATCATAATAACTACAATTACTTAGAACTTTGTTATGGTTGTTGGGGGGTGTTGTTGGTGTTGTTGTTGTCGTTGTTTTTCTTGTTATTGTTACCACCTTCACAACTATAAATAATATTTATTTCACTGGCTTTTTTTTGCAACAAGAAAAAAATTTTTGTCTGCTTCTGGTTCTCCAGCAGCAGCCATGAAAGTCAAAGGAAAAAAAGTCAAAGGGAAAATGGAACAGCGGTTAACAAACCTGGGCCAAAATGCAACACCTCTGAAGTGAAATAAAAAATTCAAAAGCAGAAGGAGAAGAACAGAAAAAACTTCCTCTGCTTGTAGCTATACTTTGTAGTTTTCATCAGTTTTTTAAATTGTTGAAATTTCCTTGGAGGACCAAGGCAGGTAGCAAGGCAAAGATATTTGTTTATTTAAAAAGCAAAAAAAAAATACGAAAGAAACCCTTCGAAAATATTCCTGGTACTTGCGGAGAGCAACAAACGAGGTGTTGTTATATGATGCCTCAAAACAATTCTGCCTTGGTTTTCTGTTTTTTTTCTTCGGGTCCTGTGCAAAAATTTGAAAATATATTCCAGTTTAACTTGTCGAGGAGGCAAAAGAAAAGTTGTTGAAATTGCCAGGGAGGATGAGACAGGAAATAAAGATGAATGAAGATGATGTTTTGTGCTGGAAATTTTTTGGGAAGGGTAGATGCATTTTTAAAAAATATATATTTTGGCAGTTATATTTGGAAATATTACTTTGAGGAGTGGTTAGAAAGTTGTAAAATAATTTTTTAAGTAAGATTTTTCGCTAAGTAATGTTCACATTTTCTATTGGACTGTATCGATTGTGAAAATGTGTAAGGAGTTTGGAAATCTTATGTGCAATACCCTCTAGAGGTCTTACATTAAAAGATAGCCTTCTTGCAGGGCCTCTCTCTCTCTCTCTGAAAAATGCTGGAAAAAGTCAAATTCTGCCACAGAAATGTTCTATCATTTTTTTTTTTAAATTGTAAAAATATATTTTTATAAAATTAAAAAAATACTAGTCCACAACAAAGGTCAATTTTAGTATTTGATGTTAAAAAAAAATAAATGTTCCTTTTTTTTAATCCAATCAAAAAATAATTAAAAAAAAATTGCCAATGGCCCCAAAAAATTTCCTTAAAAAAATCCACATTTATATCTTGGTCTGTTAAAAAAATGTATTTGAAAAATTCAAATTTAGCCATTAGGCCTTAAGAAGTCCTTTAAAAAGTTCATATTCAAATCTAGACCTTTCAGAAAAAAAATATTAAAAAAAAAGTTCAGCCACTGGTCCCCAAAAAGTTTTTTTAATCCATATTTAGAGAATGGTCTAAAAAAATATATATATTTAGAAAATTCACGTTTAACAATAAGACCTCAAAAAGTCTTTAAAAAAATCCAAATTTAGATCTTGGTCTTTAAAAAATATATATTTAAAAAAATCTTTGGTTAGCAAAAGGTCCCCAAAAAAGTCCTTTAAAAAATCCACATTTAGATCGTGGTCTTTAAAAAAAATTGTGTAGAAAATCGACCTGCAGCCGGTGGTCTTCAAATAGCGTTTTCTACAAATCCACAACCTGTTCTTTCCAAAAAAAGAAAAAATTCACGTTAATATTTGGACCTCAAGACATTTTTTTAAATATCTGCTCCCTAGGAAACCATCACTGAAAATCCACATATCTTTAAAAAATCCACGTTTCTATATCCTTCAAAAATATTCTTTAAAAAATCCAAGTTTCTATATCCTTGAAAAATATTCTTTAAAATATCCACGTTTCTATATCCTTGAAGAAATATTCTCTAAAAAATCCACGTTTCTATATCCTTGAAGAAATATTCTCTAAAAAATCCACGTTTCTATATCCTTGAAAAATATTCTTTAAAAAATCCACGTTTCTATATCCTTGAAGAAATATTCTTTAAAAAATCCACGTTTCTATATCCTTGAAAAAATATTCTCTAAAAATCCACGTTTCTATATCCTTGAAAAAATTTCTTTAAAAAATCCACGTTTCTATATCCTTGAAAAATATTCTCTAAAAAATCCACGTTTCTATATCCTTGAAAAATATTCTTTAAAAAATCCACGTTTCTATATCCTTGAAAAATATTCTTTAAAAAAATCCACGTTTCTATATCCTTGAAAAATATTCTTTAAAAAATACACGCCTCTTATAGACCCTGAAAAAATATTCTTTAAAAAAATCCACGCCTCTTATAGACCTTGAAAAAATATTCTTTAAAAAATCCAACCCTTTTTGTGGTCCTTAAAAAAATATTCTTTAAAAAATCCACGCCTCTTATAGACCTTGAAAAAATATTCTTTAAAAAATCCAACCCTTTTTGTGGTCCTTAAAAAAATATTCTTTAAAAAATCCACGCCTTTTTGTGGTCCTTGAAAAAATATTCTTTAAAAAATACACGCCTCTTATAGACCCTAAAAAAATATTCTTTAAAAAATCCACGCCTTTTTGTGGTCCTTGAAAAAATATTCTTTAAAAAATACACGCCTCTTATATTCCTTGAAAAAATATTCTTTAAAAAATACACGCCTCTTATAGAACCTAAAAAAAATATTCTTTAAAAAAATCCACGCCTCTTATAGACCTTGAAAAAATATTCTTTAAAAAATCCACGCCTCTTATATTCCTTGAAAAAATATTCTTTAAAAAATCCACGCTTCTTATATTTCTTGAAAAAATATTCTTCAAAAATTCCACGTCTTTGTTGGTTCTTGAAAAAAATATTTATATATTTTTTTATTTCCCAAATTTTATTTTCAAAATCTTAAATATTGTTTTTCCACATCTCCCCCACGAATTAAGGTAATTCAATATGCAAACTAGAAGATATTTCACTAAACGAACGATTTTCTTGAACGGCAATTTAAGCTTGAATGAATGTAGCTTTGTTGTTGCGTGTTTTTTTTTTGTTCTCTTCCTTCGACATCCTTCTCCACCATGTTTATCTCAATTTAAATTTCTTTCCACATCATTTAAGCGACTTAAGGTATTGTCGTTTTGTTTTCTCGTTTGGGCCACGATTGAAAGAAAATAGAAGTTGGTGTGTTTTATTTTTCGTTGCGCCACGCTACGCTAGTTCTGCTGTCGTTTTTCTTCTTCTGCTCCTTCGTTTGGCAACTGTGAATGGCTTTTGTGTCTTGTCTTCTACTGTCTTTTCAAATTGCTTAACTTTTGTTTATGCTACGAATTCCCCAATACAACTTGGCTGCTGACTGCTTGCCTGCCTGCCACTTCTATCGGAGATTTTGGAATCTTTTCTTTTTTTCGCTCCGCCAAATGCATTTTGCAACATTGGAGTATCTATGGGTGGCATTGGAGAGAGTTTTTCTGTTGCTCTATTTCTTCGTCATCTAAAGTTTATATCAATTGACAGCCTTAGTGGCTTTGGTGATTTTGTGTGTGTGTGTGCGCACTTCTTGCCGGCAAAAAAAGGATCGTAAAAAGAATCAAGAAAATATCGACATTGGCGGCATTTTTTTCGTTAACAATCCAAAGAATGGCAACCAATTTTCAATTGCTGCTGTTGAAGATGCAATGTTCCGGCTGTAGATGTTGTTGTCGATGCTGCTGCCAGTTTATTTACCAATTCTTGTTGGTTTGGTCATTGTTGTTGTTGTTGCTGTTGACGATGTATTCTTTCATTTTAACATTCATTTTTTATGACGTTTCTCGGCTAGAGTTTTGTTGTCGGGCTAATGACACTTTAACGACTCTTGACTTTATGCTTTATGAAGTGTACCAAGAGGTAGAGGAGAGAGAGAGAGAGAGAGATGGAGAGGGAGGGAAAAAGAGATGCACACTCATCCAACCACGATACCAAAGCCAACAGACTGGCAACAAGGCGATAGGAACTGATAGTTACACCGCTGTTATTACAGCTTTACAGGATAAATGGCTTTAAGGTTGGATGGCAGGACTTAGTTGGCTAACGATTTAAAAACCAGAGGGATTTTAAATTTAAGGATAATTTAAAAGAATTGTAAATTTGTTAAAAAATAGTTTTAAGGATATTTTTTTCTTTATCCTTAAAAAAATATTTTTAAGGATATTTTTTTTCTTTGTCCTTGAAAAAATATCCTTTTTTCTTTGTCCTTGAAAAAATATTTTTATGGATATTTTTTACTTTGTCCTTGAAAAAATATTTTTTTCTTTGTTCTTGCAAAAATATTCTTTAGAAAATGTATGCCTCTTATAGTTCTTAAAAAATATACTTTAGAAAATTTATGCCCCTTATAGTCCTTAAAAAAAAATATTCTCTAAAAAATCCACACCTCTGTTGTTCCTTGAAAAACTATTCTTTAAAAAATCCACTCCTCTCATAATCCTTGTAAAAATATTCCTTAAAAAATGCACGGCTCTGTCGGTCCTTGTAAAAATATTCTTTAAAAAATCCACGCCTTTGATGGTCCTTGAAAAAATATTTTTTAAAAAATCCACGCCTTAGATGGTCCTTGAAAAAATATTTTTAAAAAATCCACGCCTTTGATGGTCCTTGAAAAAATATTTTTTAAAAAATCCACGCCTATGATGGTCCTTGAAAAAATATTTTTTAAAAAATCCACGCCTTTGATGGTCCTTGAAAAAATATTTTTTAAAAAATCCACGCCTTTGATGGTCCTTGAAAAAATATTTTTTAAAAAATCCACGCCTTTGATGGTCCTTGAAAAAATATTTTTTAAAAAATATATTTTTTAAATATCCACGGCTCTAATAGTCCTTGAAAAAATATATTTTTTAAAAATCCACGCCTCTAATAGTCCTTGAAAAAATATATTTTTTAAAAATTCACGCCTCTAATAGTCCTTGAAAAAACATTCTTTTAAAAATCCACGCCTTTTATAGTCCTTGAAAAAATATATTTTTTAAAAATTCACGCCTCTAATAGTCCTTGAAAAAATATTCTTTTAAAAATCCACGCCTCTTATAGTCCTTAAAAAAATATTATTTAACAAATCCACGCCTCTTATAGTCTTTGAAAAAATATCTATTAAAAAAATCCACGCCTCTGTTGGTCCTTGAAAAAATATTCTTTTAAAAATCCACGCCTCTTATAGTCTTTGAAAAAATATCTATTAAAAAAATCCACGCCTCTGTTGGTCCTTGAAAAAATATCTATTAAAAAATCCATGTCTCTTATAGTCCTTGAAAAAATATTCTTTAAAAAATCCACGCCTCTTATAGTCCTTGAAAAAATATTCTTTAAAAAATCCACGCCTTTTGTAGAACTTGAAAAAATATTATTTAACAAATCCACGCCTCTTATAGTCTTTGAAAAAATATCTTTAAAAAAATCCACGCCTCGGTTGGTCCTTGAAAAAATATCTATTAAAAAATCCATGTCTCTTATAGTCCTTGAAAAAATATTCTTTAAAAAATCCATGTCTCTTATAGTCCTTGAAAAAATATTCTTTAAAAAATCCACGCCTCTTTTAGTCCTTGAAAAAATATTCTTTAAAAAATCCACGCCTCCGTTGGGTTTTGAAAAAATATTTTTTAGAAAATACACGCCTCTGTTGGTCCTTGAAAAAATATTCTTTAAAAAATCCATGCCTCTGTTGGTTTTTGAAAAAATATTTCTTTATTTATTCTAGTTTGATGATCTGTTGGTTCTTGAAAAAATCCACGTTTGCTGATCTTTTTATCCATGAAAAAAAACAGATTTTTTTAAATATGCAGTTAGGGGGAAAGTGTCCTCGATCTTAGCTATTTAATTACATTTTATTACCAAAACCCATTATCCTTTTGAAAATCTTTGCAAAAATTCACCCCACGAAGAATCCTTTGCCCAAGTTCCCTACCCCCTCTCATCTAATCCTTTCTTGCCAAATAATCAAAATATTTATGTTTGGGCCAGAATTGATTGCATGACTTTCAATTATGTATTACGAATTGATTAAATGCATATTTCACAATGAAGGATCCATTATCCTTGAAACGACTCGAACGAATGGAGCAGAGAAACATTATCATAATTGTAATAATAATTGATTGCATAAATTTTGAATTGTTGCAGAAATTTTCGGTTTCGTACAAAATTCATTAATTTTCAAATTTCCTTGAGGAGAAAATGACGGGAGTGAGGGAAGTGAAAAATGTTAACACAAGGCATTGATGAGATAAATAATATGCCAAGTGGCAAATAATGATGAGGGGAAGAGGGGGTGGATAATACTTACATTGCACATCCAATAGCAGAGAGGCATTTTGTCGTATCTTCAACGTTGGATGTTCCATGACACAGAGTATCCTGGCATTGTGATGAGCCCGAAATACGGCAGGCAGACGTGCCTCACTCTTGGCCCCGCTATTGATTTTGTAGGTGTTTTTGTCCTGCAAAAGAAAAAAATTGTAAAAAAGACTCATTAAAATAAAATAATACTAATGTCAAGATCAAAAAATCCTTTAATTGAAAACGATATTGAAACAGGGCAAATGAAAAAAAAATTAAAAAAGAAAATTTAAAGGACGAAAACTCTATGAATAATATTTATTTATTTAATATTAATTATATTTATTTTCATAAGTAATTCTTAAAAAGCTTTTTATTAATTATGAGGAATTATCGATTCTTGACATATTAAAAATCTTAAATATCCTTATTCCTTAAAAAATCCACGCATCTTATAGTCCATAAAAAATATTTTTATAAAATCAACGCTATTGATGGTACTTGAAAAAATATTTTTTCAAAAATTTCTCGCAATTGATGATCTTTGAAAAAATTATTTTTTAACAAATCCACGCCATTGATGGTCCGTGAAAAAATTTTTTTTTAAAAATCCAGGCTTCGAGGTTCCTTAAAGTCTTATTCTTTAAAAAATGCACGCCTTTGTTGGTCCTTAAAAAAATATTCTTTAAGAAATCCATGCTTTTGTTGGCCCTTGAAAAAATATTCTTTAAGAAATCCACACCTCTTATAGTCTTTGAAAAAAATTCTTAAAAATCCTTTTTCCTTTAAAAATCCACGCATCTGATAGTCCATAAAAAATATTCCTTAAAAAGTCAACGCCATTGATGGTCCTTGTAAAAGTATTTTCTTCAAAAAAATCTCGCAACGATGGTCTTTGAAAAACTATTTCTTAAAAAATCCACGCCATTGAAAGTCCTTGAAAAAATAGTTTTTTTAAATCCAGGCTTTGACGGCCCTTGAAGTCTTATTCTTTAAAAAATCCAAGCTTTGACGGTCCTTAAAGTCTTATTCTTTAAAAAATCCTAGCTTTGATGGTCATTGAAATTTTATTCTTAATAAAATCTACCACACTATTGGTCTAAAAAAAATATTCTTTAAAAAATCCACCACGCTATTGGTCATTAAAAAAAATATTCTTAAAAAATCCACGTCTCTTATTTAAAAAAATCCACGCCTCTTTTGGTCCTTGAAAAAAAATATTCTTAAAAAAATCTACGCCTGTAATAGTTCTTGAAAAATATTCTAAAAAAGTACACAACTCCTATAGTCCCTGAGAAAGAAATATTCTTAAAAAATCAATGACTGTAATAGTTCTTGAATAATATTTCTAAAAAAATACACAACTCCTATAGTCCTTGAGAAAAAAAAAAAAAATCTTAAAAAAACCACGTCTCTGTTGGTCCTTGAAAAAAAATATTCTTAAAAAAGTCTACGTGTGTAATAGTTCTTGAAAAGTATTCTTAAAAAAATACCCAATAATAAAATACACAACTCCTATAGTCCTTGAGAGAAAACTCTTTAAAAAATTCACGCCTCAGTTGATCCCTGAAAAAAATATTCTTTAAAAAATCTACGCCTCGGTTGGTCCTTGAAAAAATATTCTTTAAAAAAATCCATGCTTCTTATTGTCTTAAAAATATTCTTTAAATATATACGCCTCCTATAGTCCTTAAAAAAATATTCTTTAAAAATCTACGCCTCTTATGGTTCTTAAAAAAATATTCTTTAAAAATCTACGCCTCTTATGGTTCTTAAAAAAATATTCTTTAAAAATCTACGCCTCTTATAGTCCTTACAAAAATATTCTTTAAAAAATCCAGACTTCAGCTGGTCCTTGAAAAAAAATTCTAAAAAAATCCAAGCATCTTTAAGTCCTCAAAAAAATATTCTTTAAAAAATCCAGGCTTCAGCTGGTCCTTGAAAAAATATTCTTAAAAAAATCCAAGCATCTTTTAGTCCTCAAAAATATTCTTGAAAAACTCAAGCCTCTTATAGTCCTTGAAAAAATATTCTTTAAGAAATCCACGCATCAGTTGATCCTTGAAAAAATATTCTTTATAAAATCCACGCCTCAGTTGATCCTTGAAAAAATATTTTGATGGTTCTTTAAGTTTTTTTTTTTTTTTTTTTAAATACACGCCTGTGTTGTTTCTTCAATAAATCCACACCTTTTATTGTACTTGAAAAAATATTTTTAAAAAAATCTACGCCTCTTATTTTCTTAAAAAATATTTTTAAAAAAATCCAGGCCTCTTATTGTCTTTAAAAATATTTTTAAAAAAATCCACGCCTCTTATTGTCTTTAAAAATATTTTTTAAAAAATCCACGCATCAGTTGATCTTTGAAAAAAATATTCATTTAAAAATCCACGGCGCTTATTGTGCTTGAAAAAATATTTTAAAAAAATTACGCCTCTTATTACCATAAAAAAATATTCTTAAAAAAATCCACGCCTCCAAAATTTAAAAAAAAGAGTATTTTATCCAGAAAAGCCATGTAGAGATGTGGATTTTCTTGAGAATATTTTTCCAAGGATCCAGGAAGATTAATTATTTTTAAGAATATTTTTTCAAGAACCAAAGAAGATATTTTTTTTAAAGAATATTTTTTCAAGGATTTTGAGAGGTGTAGAATTTCTAAAGAATAGCGTGGATTTTTTAAAGAATATTTTTTCAAGGAACATAAAAGTCGCGGCTTTTTAAAAAAAGAGGCATGGATTTTTAAAAAAATATTCTTTCAAGGACTAAAACAGGCGAGGCTTTATAAAAAATGTTTTTTTAAGGACTATACGAGGCGTGAATTTTTTAAAAAATGTATTTACAAGGACAATAGGATTTGTGTATTTTTTGGGAATATTTTCAAGAACAATTAGTTCTTGAAAATATTCCCAAAAAAATACACAACTTTTCAAGAACAATTAGTTCTTGAAAATATTCCCAAAATAATACACAACTCCTATTGTCCTTGTAAAGATATTTTTTAAAAAATTCACGCCTCGTATAGTCCTTAAAAAACATTTTTTATAAACCCTCGCCTGTTTTAGTCCTTGAAAGAATATTTTTTAAAAATCCATGCCTCTTTTTTTTAAATAGCCGCGACTTGTATGTTCCTTGAAAATATATTCTTTAAAAAATCCACGCTATTGATGGTTTTGGAAAAAATATTCTTTAGAAATTCTACACCTCTCATAATCCTTGAAAAAATATTCTTTAAAAAAAATACCTTCTTTGGTCCTTGAAAAAATATTCTTAAAAATAATTAACCTTCCTGGATCCTTGGAAAAATATTCTCAAGAAAATCCAAATCTCTGCATGGCTTTTCTGGATAAAATATTTTTTTTTTAATTTTTGGAAGGACTTGGGATAATTTTTTTGTGAAAAATTCTGAGAAAAATTTCCAGAGAATTTCCAATCTTTTTTTTTTCTCAACAACTAACTAAGATAGTATAGCATATTCATCTTTTATGTAGCCAAAGTGCAGTTTTGTAGAAATGTGTTTCTCTTTATGTGTATGGGTCTGTGTAACTGCAGTATGTGTTTGTGTGTGTGTTTTATTATATGAATAGTTTACATGTCCAAAATAGCCATGATTACGAACGTTTATTTTATATGTTTTAAGCCATTATAATGCATGATGCACACAAAATGCTCAATTCGTGTCTTGTCTAAATTTTCTCGATTTTTTTTTACTCTCCTCTCTCTTGGGTTTTGATGAGTACCACCATTGCCGGGGATGTAGTAGTATGAAGCCATGTTCCTTGACTGTGTGGCCATTAGAGTTTGATGTTGATGTATGTTACCAATAACAATGAAGTGATGGTGGCTGATGGGGTGAGAGTGGATTTTTTTGTGATGGCAATATTTTTAGGGTTCTTGATTTTTTTTTTTGCTATTTCTGGGGTGTTGAGAATATTGGCCACAACTAACGTTTTTTTTTTTCCCAGAACTAGAGAACACAATGGCAAATATCAAAGTGTGTTCGTGTGGGTGTGTGTGTGAATGTGTGATTTTGTTATGGTCGAATGGTTGTGATGGAGAAGAACAAAGAGTGCCAGTGTTAGAATATTTTACTTGGTCAGCAGTATAACCAACATTTTCGTTTTTTTTTTTGGGTTTGATGCCTTGTAACGGTTATTGACTGTGAAAGCTTTGGCATCGGTGTAAATGTGTGTGTGTGCGAGTGTGTTGTCGAGTATGCTCAATGGTATTGTTATAGCCGTGATGTGTACATAATATGTGCGGTGGTTACACCGGATGTAGGTGGCAATGGTGGCGTTGCCTTCGCCGGCGTTAAAGCTAGCATTTCTGATGATAATGTTTTTTGGGCTAACGCTTGCTGGCTGTTTCAATATTTTAGCATTTTTTTTTTTTTTTTTGGATATGATAAAAGAATGAGTTTTCTTTTTTTGTAGCCAGGAAATATGTTACAAATTTGATGCCATTGTTAAAAGTGATTTTTTTACAACAAAAGAATAATTCTCGCACACCACTAACAACAAAAAAAAAAAAAAACAACAACCATGAATATGGTTCAATAAATTCGTGATACAAAGAAGAGCAGGATATGTAAATGTAGGAGGGGAGATAAGCATTCAAACAACCAGCTGAATAACCACAACCCCTCCCTTCCTCTCCACCGTTTGTGGGAAGGATGTAATTGCAAAATATGTTAAATTTCCATGTAAAAGGATATGACAGGATATTTGTTATCTGTTTTACCTTAAAAGCATTATAAAAGGATATTTTAGGATATGATGGTAAATATAAGTTGCGTATATTTTCAACTAAACAAATAGCATCTAGGGAACGTGGCAAATTGTTGGGGGGAAATGGTGAAAAATGGGAACTGGAGATATATCATAAAGGGCATTTGGAAGGAAAATGGAGATTCAAAAATGTTTTGTGAGATTTCAAAGATCCATACAATTTATCTTAAAACATTGACGAGTGTGTTACGGATATAAAATTGTCCTATGAGTTCGTTTCCAACAGAGTGAAAAAGACTTATTTTTTTTCCTTTATTTTAGTTCCTCATATACGAGGAACGTATGGAAGGTGGGCCGGAAGAGGGTCTAGCCCCCCCTCTCCAAAGTGGTCACATTTCGTTTTATACCCTCCAACATATGGAAGAAACTTGAAAAATTGAAAAAAAAAAATCCGTCGGAAAATACCGCTCAAATGAAAACCCTTATATGCGAAGACGTGGTGTATCTGTTCCGAACTTTATATATGATATTTGAAACAATTCCGTTGAATAATGTCGCACAAATCATTAAAATACCGAATATTTGGGGGTACCGTTATATGGGCGCTGTACTAAAACGTGAAACTATTTTGATTATTCTCTTCTAGGGGGTAAAGTACTCTCAAGGAACTCCTTTTGTGGATTTTAAGACAATTCCATTGAAAATTTTTTGCTCAAATCATCAAAATACCGAATATCGGGGAGTACCGTTATGTATTAGCTATACGATATCGTAGACCTATATAGACAATTCTCTTCTAAGGGATAAAGTACTCACAAAGAACTCCTTGTGTATAATTTGAGACAATTCCGTAGAAAAATGCAGCTAAAATCATCAAAATGTCGAATATCAGAGGTAGGGGGGGGGGGGGGGTACCGTTATATGTGGGACATACAGACGGACGGACGAAAATCGTCTTAGAATATATATACTTTGTGGGGTCTAAAATTATTATTTTGATGAGTTACAAACGGAATGACGAACTTAATATACCCTCCATACTATGTATGGTGGAGGGTATAAAAATAAATAAAATAATAAAAAAATAAATTTACGGAATTTCCGACTCCAAAATTTAAAAAATAAACCCTTCAAAAATAATTTAAAAAATTCAAACTCTTTCTTACCTTTTCATTTTTGATTTCCTCCAGTTCCAGCACCTCAGCCGACACCTTTTGGGCATGACGATCCACGCCAGGACTTAGCAGGACTTCCCATGTTAGAGTGGGCCGGGGATTGCCACCCTCACTGACACAGGCCAAATTTAGTTCAGAGTTTTCTTTGACCGGAACAAAAATATTACCCGCATCCAACCGGCGACCATCGATCAGTAGATAGGGAGGTTTGGGACGATCTGGAAAAATATAGAAAGCAATATATTAGGAAATTGGAAATCAAGAGGAACAATTGAAAAAATCCTTAATTTTTTGTAAAATATCCTTCAAACAAAGTACTTAGAATTTTATCCCCGGCGGACCATGAAAATTGCAGACCAAAAGTTCAGAAAATATAAAAAAAAAAAAAAATCAGGAAAAGCATTGCGATAATTTTTTAATAATATTCTATTGCAAATCCCAGATTATCGCATCAATAGTCCTTGAAAATCGTCCTCGAAAACACGTAGTTCCTTATAAAAATCTTCTAAAAATATCCCTTTCGAATTCTCGATTATAGCTGTGATTTTCCTTTGCAAATGTTTCGTTAACAATCGACGATTATAAATTTGATAGTCCTTGGAATATGTCCTTTAAAAATCCTTGAAATCTCAAAATAATGTAAGTGTGGCGATACTTGATCCAAAAAAAAAATTATTGGTCTTTAAAAAATGTTTTTTAATACTTCAGGTTTCGTCCTTGAAAAAAATCCTTTAAAAACCGTTAAAATCTTTAAATAACGCAGTCCTTAAAAAATGTCCATTAAAACTTCCGGTTGTATTCCTTGAAAAATATCCTTTGGAGATTCACGTTGCATTCCTTGAAAAATATCCCTTGGAAATTCACGTTGTATTCCTTGAAAAATATCCTTTGGAAATCCACGTTGTATTCCTTGAAAAATATCCTTCGGAATCCTCATTTTAGTCCTTGAATAATAACCTTTAGCAATCCAAGTCCTTGAAAAATATACTTTAAATATCCTCATTTTAGTCCTTGAAAAATATCCTTTAAAAATCCACGTTTTAGTCTATGAAAAATATCATTTAAAAGACCATGTTTTAGTCTTTGAAAAATATCCTGTAAAAATCCACGTTTTAGTCCTTGAAAAATATCCTTTAAATTCCACAATAAGTCCTTGAAAAAAAAGCCTTTAAAAATCCACGACTTAGTCCTGAAAAAAAATACGTTTTATTCCTTGAAAATGATTCCTTTTTAAATCTATGTTGTAGTCCACGAAAAATTTTCTTTTAAAAATCGACCTTTAAGTCCCTTAAAATGTCCTTCAGTAAAACCGCCTTCTTGATCCTTGATCAAAAAATCCAGGTTTTGGTCCTTAAATATTACCTTTAAAATATCCACGTTTGGTCCTTAATAATATCATTTGAAATATCAATCTTTTGGCTATTAAAAATGTCCTTTAATAATTCCAACTAGAAATCTCGTTAAAAAAAATTAAAATTGTGGTCCTTGAAATTTCGTTCAAAAATCCACATTTTGGTCCTTAAAAATATATTTAAAAAAATTCACATAATAAGTCCAAGTTTTGGTCCTTTAAACCGCTTTCCGCTTGGTCCTTGAAATATCGTGTAAAATCTTCGTTTTATCCTTAAATATATAATTTTCAAATTTCCATATTTGGTCCTTAAACATATCTTTAAAAACATATTCTTGGAAAAATCCAATATTTTTCCGAGATATCTATCATTTAGAAGTCCCTGATTCTTGAAAGCATCCTTTTTGAAAATTCACGTTTGATGTTTGAAATATTGGCGAAAAATATCCTTGTTATTGTATTAGTCCTTTAAAAATATTCTCGGTAAAATAAACGTTTTGTTAATTTTTTTTAGTTCACATTTTGATCCGTAAACATTTCTATTAAACATCCAGATGGTATTACAAATATCCTTTAAAATATAAATTTGCTTACTGAAAAATGTCCTTTAAAAAATTAAAGATTTGACCCTTAAAATATCCTACAAAGAAATCTAGTTTTAATCTTTGAAATATGTTTTACAGTTCCATATTTGGTCTTTTGATCCTTACAGAAAATGATTTACGCCTCCAGGTTGAGTGGTCCATCATTCTTTTATGGTATTCTTTAAAAATCCGCCTTGGTCTTTTGGTCCTTTCGAAACTATCCCCTAGATATTTGACAGTCTTTCAGTCCTTCAATTTTCAAAACACCAACATCATCCTAGATCTTCGTCCTTGAACAAATTCTTTAAATATCTACATTTCTGGTCCTTTAACGATAGCCAATAAATCGACCATATTTGGTCCATGACCATGTTTCGGGTTATTTTGATCTTTGAAAATATATCCTTCAAAAAATCCAAGATTTGGGTCCTTCCGGTCCCCAAATATTATTCCTTTGATTTTTCTGCGAACAATTCTTAAACTTGGTGGTTCGACATCTATATTCTAAAAAAAATCATTTTAAGGACATTTCTCTTCCTACACCTCTACAACCGCCATATTGTCCTTCAGGTAATTAAATAACTCTCGAAAATAATTTTACCCCCACCCCACCCCCAATTTGCTTTAAACTTTTATAGTTTTATGACTTTTAATGTCCATGCTCTGCCTCCTCTCTGACGCTTTTGACGCTAAGCTCATCATCAATTTTCAACGTTAAGGCTATTTTAATACTCTCTGCAGAGAAGCAGATGAAGCAGCCAGTCGACTTAATAAAAATACCAACTAATAACCTTGCTTGATTACATGAACTTGAGGAAACTTACAGGAGCTGAATGATGGTGAGAGAGGGAGGGAGGTTGGTTTGGTTTTGGAAACTTGAAAAATCTCTTTTCTTACACTTGACATTGTGCTGTAATTTTTCATTCTTGAGTTTTTCACATTTAACATTGGTGACCCTATTTGAAATAACAATTTTTATGGCATACTTTTAGGAACGACATCAAAAGTTTAAGTACTCTAAACTTTAAGTAGACTTTGAGGACTTAATTAATTACCCAAAGAAACTCTTGACAGAAAATTATAAAAAAACATTTTGTTATAGAGAACATGTGTTGTGGTTGTTGTTATTTTTTTATCGTTGTCGTTGCTTTTGTTATTATTATTGCTACTTACCTAAAACCACCAATTTAACCGGTCTGGCATTCTCCGTATAGTGTCTGGTATTTTCAGCTTCACACTGCCACTTGCCATCATCCTCCAGCATGACATTGGTAATGGTTAGGGCACCATTTGCCTCCTTAATGAAACGATAATCTGTCACCCGGGTAGTGCGGTCCATCGCATGCACAACCTGTGTATGTATGTGTGTGTGGGAGTGAGTGAGAATATGGCAGCAGCAGCAGCAGCAGCAGCAGCAGAGTTAATGAACAAGACACAAATTAAAACATTATTTTTAAATAGTCGACAATTTTGTAAGTAATTATGTTAAACAATATTAAGCATTTGTGGCAGGCAGGAAGGTTGGCGACAGCTGTTCCAGGTGGAAATAAATGTTCATTAATGGGGGAGGCGGTGGTGGGATATGGAATTTAAAAGTTAAATTAGAGAAGCAAAATTTAACATAAGAGGGAGTTTATTAGGAGTCAGAAAATACATTTTTCAATAATATATCCTGGCTTAAGATATTATTTAAGGGTATTTTTAGATATATCCCAGAATATTTCTTACAAAAATTGTAAACTCCCCCTAGTCTTAGGATATTTTTATGTATAATTTCAAGGCCCTCCTGGGTTTAGGCTATTCCTATACAAATTTTTTAACCTATCCTTGGCTGGACCCTGAATCTTGTATTTATTACGACACTTTTGACCTTGAGATTTTTAGCGGATTTTTTACGTTTCTTAAGAAATTACCTATAATTCCCGACTACCTATAAAATCCCGAAAATATATAAAATATCCTCTTAAAAATTAACAAGTCCACGTTTCTTTACCCCTTAAAAATCTTTGATAAATATTTAAAAACTTAAATTTTATTTTTAAAAAAATATTTTAAAAAAATATTTTTCGAAGAACTATCTATAAACGTCGATTTTTTAAAAAATATTTTTCAAAGAACTATCCATAAACGTGGATTTTTTAAAAATATTTTTCAAAGGACTGTCTATAAATGAGGATTTTTTAAAATTATTTTTCAAAGGACTATCTAAAAACGTGGATTTTTCAAAAATTTTAAAAGGACTATCTATAGACGTGGATTTTTTTAAATTATTTTTCAAAGGTCTATCTATAAACGTGGATTTTTTAAAATTATTTTTCAAAGGACTATCTATAAATGTGGATTTTTTTAAAAATATTTTTCAAAGGACTATCTTTAAATGTGGATTTTTTAAAAATATTTTTCAAAGGACTATCTATAAACGTGGATTTTTTTAAAATATTTTTCAAAGGATTATCCATAGACGTGGATTTTTAAAAATATTTTTCAAAAAACTATCCATAAACGACGTGGATTTTTAAAAATATTTTTCAAAGCACTATTTATAAACGTGGATTTTTTAAAAATATTTTTTGAAGATTTTTTATAAACGTGGATTTTTTTAAAAAATATTTTTTTGACGACTCTCTATAAACGTGGATTTTTAAAAAATATTTTTTTGACGACTCTCTATAAACGTGGATTTTTAAAAACAATATTTTTTGAAGACTCTTTATAAACGTGGATTTTTTAAAAATATTTTCTGAAGGCTTCTTATAAACGCGGATTTTTTAAATATATTTTTTGAAGACTCTTTATAAACGTGGATTTTTTAAAAATATTTTCTGAAGACTTCTTATAAACGTGGATTTTTTAAAAATATTTTTCAAAGGATTTCTTGCCGAATAATTTTTCCCTAACCTTCTTTACATATTTCTCTTTTATTTTACATGTTTCTCTTGGATTTTATTCGCTGCCCTTCCACTACTGGAATTTTATCTATATCTCTCTCTTCCAAGGATATAAATGCATTTTTCCGAGTATCCTGAAAATGGCCAATAACTTTCGCATAAAATCCTTGCGAACTTAAATATTATTTGTTTTTTATGGTAGCTATAAAAGCAGGCCTTATCTTGGTCTCTAAAAATATTCTTCCAAATTTTAAAAATACTCATAAAAATTATACACCTCCAGAATATAATTCCAATAAATTTAGATCCATTAAATAGAGCCTCGGAAACAGCCTCACCAAAACTTCCTCGATATAGGAGACCCTCAAAAATATTAAAAAATATCCAAAATCAGAAATTTAAACAATTAAATTGAGAATAGATATTTGTCCTACAATTGCTCCCATCTCTCCCTTTGAAATTTCTCCTCAAAAATTTTCTTAGAATTTCCCACAACAATTTCATAAATCTTCCCATTTTCCTTAAGTGTATTATCATTCAATTTATTTTTATTACTGCTGCTGTTCTACTAATGTTCTCAAACACCTTTTAAGCAACATTCACATAACCGTACATAACTCTAACAAGCCTAAAGGCTTACAAAAATTTGCCATACATATTTATTGATATCTACATACATATGAAAATAACATTTTCTATGTCAATTTTCCATTGTTTTCCTTGTTAAATAATATTTACCTTTAATATTTTCCTCCTCCCATCTACCCTTTGCAAGGTAGATAATTCGTTTATTGCATTGTTCAATAACATGGCACATAACGTAACATAAATATTTATTTAACAATTTAACTTTAAGCTACTTAAAAATGACAAGTTGGGAGAATTTTCCAACAACAACAACAACACGATTGTCAATGTCGATGAAAATTCAACAACAAATTCAAATATGTGGATATGTGTGTGTGTGTGGGCTTGTGAAAAATTGTATCATTTGTATTGATGCAATTCGACAAGAGGATTCCAAGTAAATCTCTTATTATTAACCAGTTAGGAAAATTTTATAACAAAAGTTTTTATGTAACAAAATAATAACGAGTTTAAATTCGGGGGAGATATATTTCGGAAGGGTTATTCATGCAATAAAATATTGTTAAAAAATTTTTAGGGGACCATCGATGAGCGCGGATTTTTAAAAATATTTTTCAAAGGAATATCTATGAACGCAGATTTTTTAAAAAATATTTTTTTGAGGACTACCGATAAACGTGGATTTTTTAAAAATATTTCTTCAAGGACTACCGATAAACGTGGATTTTTTAAAAATATTTTTTTGAGGACTACCGATAAACATGGATTTTTTCAAAATATTTCTTCGAGGACTACCCATAGGATTTTTTAAAAATATTTTTTCGAGGACTACCGATAGGATTTTTTAAAAATATTTTTTCGAGGACTACCGATAAACGTGGATTTTTTAAAAATATATATTTTCAGAGACTCTCTATAAACGTGGATTTTTTAAAATTTTTTTTGGAGGACTACCTATAGACCTAGATTTTTTAAGAATATTTTTCAAAGGACTATCTTTAAACGTGGATTTTTTAAAAATATTTTTCAAAAGGCTACCCATAAAAGTGGATTTTTTAAAAATATTTTTTCGAGGACTACCGATAATCGTGGATTTTTTAAAAATATTTTTTCAAAGACTACCGATAAACGTGGATTTTTTAAAAATATTTTTTCGAGGACTACCCATAGGATTTTTTAAAAATATTTTTTCGAGAACTACCGATAAACGTGGATTTTTTAAAAATATTTTTTCGAGGACTACCGATAAACGTCGATTTTTTAAAAATATTTTTTGGAGGACTTTCTATTAACGTCGATTTTTTAAAAATATTTTTTGGAGGACTTTCTATTAACGTAGATTTAAGAAAAAAATTGGAGGACTACCTATAAACTTGGATTTGCTAAACAATATTTTTCAAAGGACTATCTTTACACGTGGATATTTTAAAAATAGTTTTCAAAGGACTATCTATAAACGTGGATTTTTAAAAAATATATTTTTGGAGGACTTTCTAAAGACGTGGATTTTTTACAAATATTTTTTAAGGACTTTCTAATTTTTTTATTAATGAATGGCTCACCGATGACCTGGGCCAGGGATCTGAGCTGTGTCTAGCTTATATTTAAATTATATGCCTTTTGTTGTTGCAACAATTGTAACAAACAAAAATGCAATATAATTTACATAAATACTCATACAGTCACACTCACACACACAGATGCATGGCGTGTAATCATTATCATATAAATATATGGGTGTGTGAGCGAAAGAGTGATTTTCTGCTTATGTTATTTTGTTTACACCATAAATAATATGATGTTATAGAGAGGTATTAAAAATATAACAATAATAACAACAACAACAGCACACCAAAAAAGGCCAGGAAACTGAAACAGTTAAAGGCAACATTGGTTGGTGTCATTTGATGTTGCCAAAAGTTGTAGCTCTCTGTGTGTGTATCCTGGTGTTTCAGTTGTTTATCCCTGTTGTTGATGTTGTTGCTGTTATTGTTGCCTCTGGTCAAATGTTTTGTTGTCCAATTGCCATAATTTCTGAAGCGTATTATTGCGGTTATTACTTACTATTTATGGTATTTTAATACTGCCATTTAACATATATTTATATATGCAGGCGCATATACGAGTATGGTCAGAATTACAATGGCCAAACTAGGCAAACGCCACACCTGATGTCTGGCAGCTGTTTGGGCTGCCAAATGAAATGCCTTCTCCACCAAACTCCCCTGACAAAAGCCTTTTGTTATGGGCATTATTATTGTTATTATTTTTATGATAATAACATTAATACCCGGTGGTCCTTAATACCTGACCTGGTCAACTGCTTTTGTGGGTGTTTGTTCGTCGTCGTTTGACCATAATTTATTTCAAGGTAAATCGGGTGTTTAAATTTTCAATTCTATTTTAAATACTGGTGCATTTGGTTTCTTTGGTGAAATTTATTTTCACCAACAGCTTTAGAGAGCTTAATCTTATTGTTGCTCGTTTTTTAGGGCATGACATTAAACTGATTTTCGCTTAGCCCAGGTACCCTTCAATCCCCCCTTCACCCTTAGTGTGCTCGACCATGTCATATAAAGGCAAGGTTGCACCGAGACTATCTTTGTGACACTCATGCAACTCAGAGAAGTGTGTGTATGTGTGGGTGGCAATTGTTTTCTTTGCCTGACTCAGCAAATGCTTGGAAAATAGTAAAATTACCAATGCAGAGAGGGGTGTCGGGCATAAGAAAACTCATAACAAGATAAGTTTGCAGCAGCTCCAATGCAAACCATCTCTTCTGGTCCATGCATTCATTCATTCCCTCGTTCATTTGGTAATAGTTCACACATGCTTTTATGGCTGTCATAAAAAAATAACATTTAAGTTCAGATGGATTTTATGCGAAAGTTATGGACCATTTTCAGGATACTCAGAAAAAATGCATTTATGTCCTTTGGAGAGTGGGAGAAAAAAATTAAAATGGAGTAAGGGCAGTAAAATTCATTTATATGGAACGCAAATATCTAGGGAAGGTTAGGGAGGAGTTACTCAGGAAGCTACCATTTAACAAAAAATCCAGTTTATGGATAATCCTTCGAAAATTATTTTTTAAAGAAAACCCACTTTTATATAAAATCTATTTTTAAAATAAAAATACTTATATTTTCAAAAATATTTAAAAAAAATAATTTTTAAAGATAATGCTTCGAAAAATATTTTTAAAAAATCCACGTTTTTAGATGGTCCATAGATAAATATCATTAAAATGTCAACATTTATAGATGATCTCTCAAAAAATATTTTTTAAAAATCCACGCTTTTAGATAGACCTCCAGCTTGATAGATGGTCTTTTCAAAAATATTCTTAAAAAATCCACATCTATGGATGGTCATTTTAGAAATATTTTAAAGAAAAATTCACGTTTACAGATAGTCCACAAAAATAATTTTTAAAAATAGATAGTCTCTTGAAAAAAATTAAAAATCCATAGTTATAAATAGTACTTTGAAATAAATTTAAAAACTACACGTTTATGAATAGTCCTCTAAAAATATTTTTTTTTTAAATCCACGTTTATGAATAGTCCTCTAAAAAATATATATTTTTTAAATCCACGTTTATGAATAGTAATCTAAAAAATATTTTTTTAAAAATCCACGTTTATGAATAGACCTCTAAAAAATATTTTTTTTTTAAATCCACGTTTATGAATAGTCCTCTAAAAAATATTTTTTTTAAAAATCCACGTATATGAATAGTCCTCAAAAAAATATTTTTAAAAAATCCAAGTTTATAAATATTCCTCTAAAAAATATTTTCAAAAAATCCACGTTTATGAATAGTCCTCTAAAAAATATTTTCAAAAAATCCACGTTTATGAATAGTCATCTAAAAAATATATATTTTTTTAAATCCACGATTACTAATAGTCCTCTAAAAAATATTTTTTAAAAATCCACGTATATGAATTGTCCTCTAAAAAATATTTTTTAAAAATCCACGTATATGAATAGTCCTCTAAAAAATATTTTTTAAAAATCCACGTTTATAAATAGCCTTCTAAATTTTTTTTAAAAAATCCACGTTTATAAATAGTGTTCTAAAAAATATTTTTTTTTTAAATCCACGTTTATAAATAGTGTTCTAAAAAATATTTTTTAAAAATCCACGTTTATAAATAGCCTTCTAAATTTTTTTTTAAAAATCCACGTTTATAAATAGTGTTCTAAAAAATATTTTTTTTTTAAATCCACGTTTATAAATAGTGTTCTAAAAAATATTTTTTTTTAAATCCACGTTTATAAATAGTGTTCTAAAAAATATATTTTTTTTTTTTAAATCCACGTTTATAAATATTCTTTTAAAAAATATTTTTTTAAAAATCCACGTTTATAAATAGTCTTCTAAAAAATATTTTTTAAAAATCCACGTTTAGAAATAGTCCTCTAAAAATATTTTTTAAAAATCCACGTTTATAAATAGTCTTCTAAAAAATATTTTTTAAAAATCCACGTTTATAAATAGTCATCTTAAAAAATATGTTTACAAAATCCAAGTTTATAGATAGTTCTCTAAAAACAGACTTTTAAAAATCCACGTCTATTGATAGGCCTATAAAAAATATTTTTAAAAAATCCACAATTATAGATAGTCCTTTGAAAAAATATTTTTAAAAAATCCGCTTTTAAAGATAGAACCTTAAAAATACTCCACGGCTTAAGGAAGTGTTTTGAAAAATATTTTTAAAAAGCAGGTTTATAGAAAGTCCTTTGAAAATAATTTCAAAAAATCCACATTTATAGATAGTCCTTTGAAAAATATTTTTAAAAAATGCACGTTCATAGATAGTCCTCTAAAAAATATTTTTAAAAAATTCACGTTTATAGATAGTCCTTTGAAAAATATTTAAAAAAAAATCACGTTCATAGATAGCAGTCTAAAAAATATTTTTAAAAAATTCAAGTTCAAAGATAGCCCTCTGAAAAATATTTTTAAAAAATCAAAGTTTCTTGATAAACTCTCAAAAATAATTAAAACATGTGTTTTGATAAACCCTCAAAAATAATTCTCAATCATTTTATAGATAGTTTTTTAAAAAAAATATTTTTAAAAATCCACGATTGTAAAATAGTAATTTTTTCAAAAATCCACGTTTATAGTCAATTCCTCAAAAACAATTTTTTAAAAATCTACGTTAATAATACGCCCTTAAAAATAGTTTTAAAAAACTTCCTCGTTTATATATAGTTACATTTTTTGACAAACCTCTGAAATAATTTTTAAAAAATTTACGTTTTTTATAAACCCTCCAAAAATATTAAAAAAGCCGAGTTAATAAAAAATAATTTTTTAATAATCTCTCGAAAAAAACTCTCATTGACCCACAATTTCAAATTATTTATTTCCTCTGGATTTTTGAAAAATACACATTTACTGATTGTCACTCATTAGATTTAATATATTTTTTTATTTCTTGAAATCATTGACCCACAATTTCAAAATATTTTCTTCGACTCATTCTGCAATACCCCTCAAAAGCCATAAATTGTTTTCCCAAAAATGCCATTACTTTTTGAATCCAAGTCATGTTAACTCCATAAAAATAATAATAATAACACATATTTTCTATTATCCCCCAGGAGCAATTGCATGAAATGAGTTTTATTGTTGCAACATCATAACTTCAATTTAAAATTTTTGCTTTTTTCGAGTTTCGTTTCCTTAACGAATTTTCCAGGGCAATAGTGAAAAACAAGCACTCATATCATATCCCAAGGAGGAAATCCAACAAATAATTTTTGACTTTAACTCTCATATTGCACTACGGACACTAACAACACACACACACACACTTTTACTCTTTGCAATGTATTTTATTATGCAATGGATAATTGCAATTTATTTCTCTTTGTTTTTTTTTTTTTAGTGAAAACAATTCCGAACAGTTATTGACTTGAGTAACACTTTTGAGGAGTGCAAAAAAAAGTTTGTACGGAATATAGAAATAATGGAAATAGAAAAATGAAATTCGTTTGACTGAAGGCTCTCTGGGGAGTTGAGTTGAGAAACGGTTGAGATAAGAGAATGACATGGATTTGTTAAAGAATATTTTTATGGAATTAGAAAATTGTTTATTTTTTACACCTCGACTTACTAAAATAGTCCTTTAAAGAAACAATTCAAAAATCTACGTTTATAAAAAACTGTTTTGAAAAATATATAATTGAAACAACGTTAGAATATATTCACAAAAAAAAAAAATAAATAAATAAATAAATAAATAAATAAAAAAATGTCCAAAAAATATTTTTTAAATAAAAAAAAACATACGTTTAGATAGTCCTATAAAAATTAATTATTGATTTAAGTTGTTTAATCCTCAACCATAGAAAAAATTTACTATTGACAATTTTCTATGGATAAATCATACTGTCAATAATTTTTCTATAGAAAAATCGTACTTTCGATAATTTTTCTATGGAAAAATCTCACCATCGATAATTTTTCTTTGGAAAAATCTCACCATCGATAATTTTTCTGTGGAAAAATATTACAATCGATAATTTTTCTGTAGAAAAATATTACTATCGATAATTTTTCTATAGGAAAATATAACTATCGATAATTTTTCTATAGAAAAATCTCATTATCGATAATTTTTCTATAGAAAAAGCTCATTATCGATAATTTTTCTATAGAAAAATCTGACTATCGATAATATTTCTATAGAAAAATATTACTATTGATAATTTTTCTATAGAAAATTCTTACTATAAATAATTTTTCTATAGAAAATTATTACTATCGATAATTTTTCTAAAGAAAAATCCTGCTATCGATAATTTTTCTATAGAAAAAACGTACTATCGATAATTTTTCTATAGAAAAATCGTACTATCGATAATTTTTCTATAGAAAAATCTGACTATCGATAATTTTTCTATAGAAAAATTTGCCTATCGATAATTTTTCTATAGAAAAATCTGACTATCGATAATATTTCTATAGAAAAATATTACTATTGATAATTTTTCTATAGAAAATTCTTACTATAAATAATTTTTCTATAGAAAATTATTACTATCGATAATTTTTCTAAAGAAAAATCCTGCTATCGATAATTTTTCTATAGAAAAAACGTACTATCGATAATTTTTTTATAGAAAAATCGTACTATCTATAATTTTTCTATAGAAAACTATTACTATCGATGGTTTTTCTATAGAAGTATATTACTATCGATGGTTTTTCTATAGAAATATATTACTATCGATAAGTTTTCTATAGAAAAATATCGCTATCGATAATTTTTCTATAGAAAAATATTACTATCGATAATTGTTCTATAGCAAAATATTACTATCGATAATTGTTCTATAGCAAAATATTACTATCGATAATTGTTCTATAGCAAAATATTACTATCGATAATTGTTCTATAGCAAAATATTACTATCGATAATTTTTCTATAGAAAAATGTTACTATCGATAATTTTTCTATAGAAAATTGTTACTGTCGATAATTTTTCTATAGAAAAATGTTACTATCGATAATTTTTCTATAGAAAAATGTTACTATCGATAATTTTTCTAAAGAAATATGTTACTATCGATAATTTTTTCTAGAGAAAAATTACTATCGATAATTTTTCTATAGAAAAAAATTACTATCGATAATTGTTTATAGAAAAATTACTATCGATAATTTTTCTATAGAAAAATATTACTATCGATAATTTTTCTATAGAAAAATATTACTATCGATAATTTTTCTATGGAAAAATCCGACTATCGATAATTTTTCTATGGAAAAATCCGACTATCGATAATTTTTCTATGGAAAAATATTACTATCGATAATTTTTCTATAGAAAAATATAGAAAAATATTACCATAATTTTTCTATAGGAAACTCCGGCTATCGATAATTTTTCTATAGAAAACCCCGGCTATCGATAATTTTTCTATAGAAAAATCGATAATTTTTTTATCAATAATTTTTCTATAGAAAAATCCGGCTATTAATATTTTTTTTATTGAAAAATAGTTTTTTATATAGAAAAATATTACTATCGATATTTTCTTCTACAGAAAAATATTACTATCGATAATTTTTCTATAGAAAAATATTACTATCGAAAAATTTTCTATAGAAAAATCTCACTATCGATAATGTTTCTATAGAAAACTATTACTATCGATAATTTTTCTATAGAAAAATATTACTATCGATAATTCTTCTATAGAAAAATATTACTATCGATAATTTTCTATAGAAAAATATTACTATCGATAATTCTTCTATAGAAAAATATTACTATCGATAATTTTCTATAGAAAAATATTACCATCGATAATTTTTCTATAGAAAACTGTTACTACCGATAATTTTTCTATAGTAAACTATTACTATCGATAATTTTTCTATAGAAAACTATTACTGTCGATAATTTTTCTATAGAAAAAAATTACTATCAATATCGGCTATCGATAATTTTTCTATAGAAAAATCCGGCTATCGATAATTTTTCCATTGAAAAATCACACTATCGATAATTTCTCTATAGAAAAATCCCACTATCGATAAATTTTCTATAGAAAAATCTTGCTACCGATAATTTTTCTAAGGAAAAATCTCTCTCTTTCGACAATTTTTCTAGGGAAAAATCCCATTATCGATCATTTTTTCGCACAGCTCCGATATAACGGTACCTCCCTATATCCGATATTTTGACGACATTATTCACCGTTTATTTCAAGTTTCGAATTTGAATTTGGTAATGAATTATGACAAACAATGCCTATGTAGGTCCACGTCGTACAGACACCAATATAACGGCTATATTCGGTATTTTTAAAATTTTAACAGAATTTTTTAAGGATTTTATTTCCAAATTCGTTCCAAATGGTGGAGGGTATTCAAAGTTCGGCACGGCCGAACTTTCTGCTTTTTAACTTGTTTTATCTCACCCTGTATAGTCTCTTCGAAAAAATATTTTTAAAAAAAGGCCACATTAAATCCACAAATCTTAATAAAAAATAAATATTTTTATGGATATTCATATTTTAATTAAAAAAAAAATTGAAAGCTTTAAAATTTTGATATTTGAAGAAATATTTTTCAAATTTTTTTTGAAAATGTTTTTTTTTTTTGGATTTCCAAAAATCTGGATAGAAAATAAGTATTTTCCAATACGTATTTTTTTAAGGTGACTTTTTTCCTTTATGGCGGACACTTTTCTAGCTTCCAAAAACTCCCATGCAATCTTTTTCACTCTTTCTATGTTCTTTTGGTTTGTTTTAATTTAAAAATATTTCCAAATCCCCACGAACTTCGCAGCTCTTTTTTTTTTTTTTTTGTTTCGTTGCCTTCACAGAAAAAAGTTCAACAAGAAATGTCTTTAAACAAAAGTAATCCAAATCACGATTTTTTGGCTCCCAGTCCCCTCCCTCCCTCCCTTCTCACTACTTCCTTACTAACTTTGTGTAAAACTATTTCATTTTATTACAATGTGGTCTACAAGGCACCACTAGTAGCAAAAACCAGAACCAACAGCAGCATCGTCATCGGCATTGGCATCAGTATCGACCTGACCAGCCAAGACATTGACAACATCTTGGTTATGGTATTCCTGAGGTCGTCTTTCATGCCATCACGCCAGATGACTTTTAAGTCAGTCAGCCTCGAACAGCTGCATTGGAGTTTTTTTCTTCACGACTTTTCGATGTCTTGGCTGCATCTTTGGGGGTAGTTGTGGTAGTGGTTGTGCTGCTGCCGATGGTGTTGGTTAAGATGCCTTAAAAATGTCGAATATAAACAAAACAAACCGAAATTGTAACAACATCTTTTATTGTGCCTGGGAAGAGCGAAAACAAAAAAAAAAAAAAAAAAAAAAAAAAAACACAACAAGCCTTGGCCGCCGTCAGTCGTGCCTGAAGTTGTTAAAACCAACAGCCAAATAAGAAACTTTAACAACCAGTGGAGGCCAAAATGGAAAACAACAGCGGCAGCATCATCACCAAGGCAGCAAACATTTTATTTGCCAGAAGTCCTTGCAATTGTTGTGCAGTAAAAATAAAATAACAACAAAAACAGCCAGAACTTTCTTTGCTCACTCCACACACACTCAGAGATTGCTTGTAAATTTCTTTTTTACTACTAATTGCATTTGCAGCACGTGTACAAAAGCCAAAAAGTAGGCAACAAAACTTTACTTAACGGCTTGCCTTGTTACTCTTCACTTCCTCTCGCTCTCTCTCCCTCTCATTCGCTCACACTCTCTTTATACTCAACTAGACATGGTTGCTGTTAGCGTTGGTAGTGTCCTTCCACCAAACGGCATAACTTTGCCCAGAACTACATATTGTACCCATTATAGTTGTGGAAAATAGCAACAACAGTAATAACAACAACACCATGTCCCAAAATAAAAACTACTACAACAACAATTACATCAATGACAAAATGTGCAATTACAACTCAATAACTTTTATGCTGTTTTTTTGTCATTGTTTGCTTAAAGTTTGATAGCCAGCTAAGAGCCAGGATGAAATATATTTAAAAGGTTAGACAACATAATGAAGTGGAAAAGAAGAGAGAGGTGTGGATATGAGAGAGAGAGAGAAGGGGTAGGAGAAGGGTTCAGATGATATTCTTTAGATGGAAGTCCACCCAAAGATAATTTCTGCCTCCGGCGCTTGGTTACTTAGCCCTGCTAGACTTTTTCAAGGTCTGCCCTGTAAAGGCTTATTCTGAAAATATGACCTAATAAAGGTATTCTCCATAGAGAAAATTTTATAAAGAAATGCCTTGCCTGGGTAGAAGATCTCTTGACGAAAATTTCTAAAAAAAGGTAAGGAAGGAAGAGTAGAAGATCTCTTGACGAAAATTTCTAAAAAAAAGTTAAGGAAGAAATATCCTATAAAACTTTTTTGAAATGTAGTCCTTTTAAAGTCTACTTTGAAAGCAAGGCCCTCACGAAATCTTTCCTGAAGAGAAAATATTCATCTGAGAAATAGACTTGTGTTTTTTTATAGAGAATGTCTCCTAATTTTTTTCTCAAAAGAAAAAAACTTCCAAAAAAGGTCTAAAGATTTTCTCTGTAAAATCTGCAGATCTTCTACGGTAAGAAAGTCCTCAATGGCCTTTCTGAAGAGAGAGAGAGGGCAGAGAAGAAATTTTTCGGAGCGCAAACCTCCCATAGAACTTCTTTGAAATAAGACTTTCTAAAGACTGGAATGGGAAAGAAGACCCTACCGAGAACTTTTCTGAAGAAAAAGCATTCATCGGAAAATGAGATATCATAAATATGTTTTTGTAGAGAAGACCTCTTAAAATTTTTCTTTTTATGGAAAAGCTTCCAAGGATTTTCTCCTCAAAGAAAGTCGTAGTCCTTTTAAAGTCTAATGTGAAAGTAAGACCCTCCCGAGGACTTTACTTAAGAAAATATATTCATCTGAAGAATAGACTATGTCAAGGTATTTTTTATAGAGAATATCTCCTAGAAGGATCTCTCCCCTCAAGAGAGAAAAACTTCTAAGGATATTCTCTGCAAAGAAAGAAAGAAAATTAGGTCACCTACGGAAAGAAGGTCCGTAATGGTCTTTCAGATGAAAGATTAGATAAGGAGTTTCCCGGAGCGAAGACCTCATATAAAACTTCTTTGAAAAGAAGAACTTCTAAAGTCTGGAAGGAAAAGAAGAGAGTCGCCTGAAGATCTTCTGTGGAGAGAGAAGTAGGTCTTCTACGGAAAAAAGGTATTTAATGGTCTTTCAAAAGAAAGATTAGATAAGGAGTTTCCCGGAACGCAGACTTCCCATAGAACTTCTTTGAAAAGAAGAACTTCTAAAGTCTGAAATGGAAGAGAAGACCCTTCCGAGAAATTTTCTGAAGAAAAAGCATTCATCGGAAAATGAGACATCACATATATATGTTTTTGTAGAGAAGACCTCTTAAAATTTTTCTTTTTGTGGAAAAGCTTCCAAGGAATTTCTCCTCAAAGAAAGTCGTAGTCCTTCTAAGGTCTAATTTGAAAGCAAGACCCTCCCGAGGCATTTCCTAAAGAGAAGATATTCATCTGAAGAATATACTACGTAAAGGTATTTTTTATAGAGAATATATCCTAAATTAATCTCTCTCCTCAAGAGAGGAAAACTTCTAAGGAATGTTCTCTGCAAAGAAAGTGGTGTGAAGAATTTCTGTGGAGAGAAAATCAGGTCACCTACGGAAAGAAGGTCCGTAATGGTATTTCTAAAGAAAGATTAGATAAAGAGTTTCCCGGAGCGTAGACCTCATATAAAACTTCTTTGAAGGAAAGAAGACCTTCCAAAGTCTGATATGGAAAAGAAGAAAGTCGTCTGAAGATCTTCTGTGGAGAGATCGGCAGGTCTTCTGTGGAAAGAAGGTGTTTAATGGTCTTTCAGAGGAAAGAGTTTCCCGGAGCGCAGACCTCCGATAAAACTTCCTTGGAAATAAGAGCTTTTAAAGCCTGAAATGGAAAAGAAGACCCTTCCGAAAAGTTTTCTGAAGAAAAACCATTCATCTGAAAATGAGACTTCATAAATGTGTTTTTGTAGAGAAGACCTCTTAAAATGTTTCTTCGTATGGAAAAGCTTCTGGGAATTTTCTCCTTAAAGAAAGTCGTCTAGGGATTTTCTCTAGAAAAGCCAACCGATTTTCTACAGAAATTAGGTTCTTAATAGCCTTTCTGACGAAAGAGTAGTGAAGGAAGAGAATAAACATATCCATCTGAAAATGAGACTTCGAAAAGGTTTTTTTAGAAAAGACCTCCCAAATATGTTTCTTTAGAGTGAAAAACTTCGAAGGATCTTCTCTGTAAAGAAAGTTGTGGAGGTCTTCCAGAGATAAAAGTTCCATAATGGCCTTCCCGAAGCTTAGACCGCTTATAAAACTTTTTTTTTTCAAAAGAGTACTTTCTAAAGTCTAGTTGGTAAATAAGTCGCTACTGAGGTATTTCCGGGCGAAAAAACATTCTTCTGAAAAAGAAACTTCGAAACGGTGTGATTCTTGGTTAGACAAGTTCTACTAATATTTTGGTTTAAAGACAAAAAACTCCTAAGGATCTTCTCTGCAAAGAAAGATCTTCTCTGGAGAGATCAGCACGTGTTCTATGGACAGAAGGTTCATAATGGTCTTGCCTGAAAAGAAAACCTTCTGGAGATCTCCGGTTGAAATTTTCCTGCAGGTCTTCAAAGGGCGGATCATTCGGATAGCAAAGTTTTCTTATTTTATATCCTCTGCGTTTGATACGGCCAATTCGTGCCTCATCGAAATAATGGTTTTGGACCAAATCCGTTTCAGGACATTTGGAGTCGATCTACCTATGTCCGCCCGTCTCTTTGTCTGTCTGTCTGGCTGGTTGGTGGGCACGACAACTTTCAAAGGATATATCCAATTCGGTCCAAATTTAGTGCGTCGTAATATTATTATCAAACTTAGATCGAGTTCGGAAATGTGTAGTATCGGTCCACTCCTTCTGGTACCTTCCCCACATTAGGTCGAAATTTTCAAAAAAAAAAAAAAATATATATTTTTCTGCACAGAAAGACAAAGAATAATCCGATTTTGCTTCAACTTTTGAGATCAGACAATTTCTTCTGGTACCTCCCCCACATAGGGTTCAATATTTTCCAATTCAATTCTCTGCTTCTGCAACCACAAATGCTTCTTGAAAATTAAAAAAAAAAATAATGAAAATATTAAAATTTCTCTCCCACTCACCTGGCCATTTTTATACCACATGCTGGAGGCAATGTCCAAATCGACCTCACACATTAGACGTATTTCCGAATGCTGTTCAGCATAGACGACCGACATTTCTTCCGCGTCATAGGGATTTGGCAAGATGGGTCTCAGCGGCAGAATTCTTGGCTCCTCGTCGTGAGGATAATCTTCTGGCCCGCCAATTACTCCCATTTGAGCATATTCATGCTGGCGTTCGGCAGCACCCTCATATTCCTCCACTTCATCGATTATGACCATGGCCTCCTTGGGAGTGTTCAATACCTCCACAGGGACACGAACATTGGTGTGAGAACGTTTGATTTTCATGGCCACCGTTGAGGGTAGCATCGAATGGGTGGGCGCCACAATGGAAAGCGAGGAGGTGGGACCACTCACCAGAGATTGGTTGAGATATGAGTTTTGAGAGTTTTGTGGTGTAAAAGGCTGGGAGGTTGCCTCTAAATCCATGCTGGTCGTGGAGAAGGAGGTATAGTCCTCTGTCAGGGCCAAAGTGCTTTCATGGTGATCTTCCTCCGCACTTTGTTTGCTCTCAACTTCTTCGGTTTCTCTGCGGGTTCGTTTGGAGCTTTCTCTTTCTCTTTCGATTTTTTCTTCACCTTCCTCCTCCTCCTCCTCCTCTCGCTGCTCATTTTGGCCATCTTTAAAGCTTTTCGTTTGATAACTATCCCTATGTTGTTGTTGTTGTTGCCACATATTCGCTCTATGTTGGCTTTCCCTATTGTGTGTCTTCTTAACTTCTTTGTGTTGCAGCCGATGGGCCACATGGATTCTTTGGTGCTCGGTTTTAGTTAAAGCTTTTAAGCTTGTTTTGGCAGGAGTTTGTTTGTTTTTGTTTTTGTTTTGTGAATTCGAATAAACGTTGCGCTCATTCTTTAAAGGCAATTGGGATGGTTGTTTGTGAAGGCTTCTGGGATCCTCCGAGGAGGCTGTGGAAGAAGCGGAAATCTTTTTGGTTAAAGACGGCGAAGAAGACGACGACGAAGAGGAAGAATAGAATGAGTTGTTGGGAACAGATGAAGACAAGGGAGAAGAGAAGGAGGAGGAGGAGATGGAGGGGTGAGTGGCAGCGGTTTGATCATCCAGCTGATAAAGTCCTCGCTGGTGGTGATGATGAGCTGGTTTTAGAGAAGTTCTAGCTTTAGTTTGAGAATTATTGGTAGAGTGTTGTTGTTTTTGTTTCTGTTTTTGTAGTTGTTGTTGTTTATGATTTTCAGTTTCCTTTTGTTGTAGTTGTTGTTGTTGTTGCTTTGGTTTACAATTTTTGGCACATTTTTCTTTATTATTTACAAAATGCTCACTGAAGTTATCCTCATCTTCAGTTTCGCCATCCTCCGGCTCATCTTCATCCTCGCCATCCTCCTCCTCCGCCTCCGCCTCATCCTCCATATCACTTTGCTGCTGTCCTTGCTCTCTCAATAGTTTTTGTTGTTTTTCCTGCTGCTGATAATAGAAATCTTTATGGAGTTTTAATTGTTGCAATTTATTGTCATCTAGGATGGGATGCTGGATGTCTTCGTCTTCCTGCAGCTGCTCCTCTTCGTCGCTGTCTAAAAATGGCCGGTGTTTGTTGTTGTTGTTGTGGTGGCTCTGCATCAGGTGGTTGTAATCTTCGTTGACTGTGGCATGTTTTCGGCTCCATTGTCGCGCTGTGGCTGCCGGAACTGAGGTCGATGTCAAGGAATTGGAGGCTTCTCCAATTTCTTTGGCAACGGTGGGTCTGTGTGGTTGTTGTGGCTGCTGCTGGTGAAGCTGTGGCTTGATATTTTGTTGCTGGGTATAGGAAATACCTGGAAAAAAAGAGAAAAAAAAAAATAAATTTTAAATAAATTGGAAATCAAAGGTTGAAAAAAATTCAATTCCCGGACGATTTTCAAATTTTAAAAAAAAACTCTGAATACAAATATTCCTCATATTTTACCGAAAAAAAATCCTTAGGTCCCCGAGGAAAGTTTTTTCTATAGAAAAAAATTCCTCAGGCCACTGCGGCAAGTTTTTTCTATAGAAAAAAAATCCTCTGGTAACTGAGGCAAGTTTTTTCTATAGAAAAAAATTCCTCAGGTCCCTGAGGACAATTTTTTCTATAGAAAAAAATTCCTCAGGTCCCTGAGGACAATTTTTTCTATAGAAAAAAAATCCTCAGGTCACTGAGGCAAGTTTTTTCTATAGATAAAAAATCCTCAGGTCACTGAGGCAAGTTTTTTCTATAGAAAAAAATTCCTCAGGTCCCTGAGGACACTTTTTTCTACAGAAAAAAATTCCTTAGGTCACTGAGGCAAATTTTTCTATAGAAAAAAAAATCCTCAAGTCACCGAGGCAAGTTTTTTCTATAGAAAAAAATTCCTCAGGCCACTGAGGATACTTTTTTCTATAGAAAAAAATCCTCAGGCCACTGAGGATACTTTTTTCTATAGAAAAAAATCCTCAGGCCACTGAGGCAAGTTTTTTCTATAGAAAAAAATTCCTTAGGTCACTGAGGCAAGTTTTTTCTATAGAAAAAAATTCCTCAGGTCACTGAGGCAAGTTTTTTCTATAGAAAAAAATTCCTCAGGTCACTGAGGCAAGTTTTTTCTATAGAAAAAATTCATCAGGCCACTGAGGCAAGTTTTTTCTATAAAAAAATTCCTCTGGCCACTGAGGCAAGGTTTTTCTATAGAAAAAAATCCTCAGGTCTTTGAGGACTCTTGGGTCCCTGATGACACTTTTCCCAAGTAAATTTTGGTTTTCACCCCGTTTGGCCCATATAACGTATAATTGTTGACATCACTCATACGCACTCACGTTTTATCTTAGTTTGCTCGAATTAACTGAAATTTCTTTGAAAAATTTTAATTTAAGTCTCTTCCTTTGAAATCCCTTGGCAACTTAAATATGACCTTCATTTTTATTTTCGTCATAATCTTTTGAGGAGGGAAAATGTTTTTCTTTATTTGATATTATTGTTATGATTATAGACATTTATATTGATTGGCTTGATGCATCATTGAAAATCTAGTGAAACGTGGGCTAAAATAACATGAAAATATATCAGCCTTAAAAAATAGAAGAAGAAATGGGAAATATTGAAGGTAAACAGCATAGGCCTTCATTTGGCTCAACTCTCCCTTCCCAGAGGTGAGAAATAATCAATACATCGAAATAAATTACAAAATAACAGCTCAAATCAAGTGTGTTTTTGGGTGTGAGGGCCATAGACGTAAATATTTTCAAGGCAAAAAAAATAAAATAAATAAAATCAAATAAATTATCGGAGAAACAAACCAAACAAGAAATGGTTTGAGAATAATAACAAAATAAACACAGACGCATGGGGAATATGGGACAGCATCCCCTTTCCCTTGCTGCTGTCGGAAAAAAGCAGGCTGTTGCCAACCTATGTCAAAACAAAAGGAAAAACAGAGCCCTTATTATTTATACCCAAGGGCGGAAATCTAAGAATTAACTACCCGAAAAGCCTTGGCATTTTCCAAAAAAAGTACAAAAACATAAATACAAATAAACATGAATCAAATTTAATGGCTTTTGTTTGGACAGTTACCTGTTCGAAAATCCACACAAAGGGAAATGGTGGTGGAGGAGGTGAAGACCACTTTAACATTTGGTCTTTAAAAAGGATAAATGAGATTTTCGTTATTAAATATTCCCTTGAAATGAAAATAAACCTTTCCAAAGGCTGTGCGACTTAAATACTTATTGTAAATCAACTGGTGGTGGTGGTGTCTCATCACACTCTTTGGCTTTCCTAATACACCTACTCATCACTGCTTATCTTGGGGTTTTGTTTCCAACAAGTCTTCCTGTCAGGCGCTGCCTTCGAAATGATAAAGTGCTAAGCAAAAAGGCTTAAGCTGATTATAAATACGCCTGCCAATTGTTGAATTCGCAATGTCTTTGCAAAATAGACAGACACACGCACAAAGTGCAAAGAATGTGCGGAAAAGAGCTGAGGGAAGAATGAGGTCAAAATCCAAAGGATATATGTGAGAAAAATCACATTAATCTGTTTCCTTATAACATATTGAAAGGGAATGTCGTGGATTGAAAGTCAACAATAAAAAACGAATTTTAAGGCCAAGAAAGATAGCTTGAAAACTACAAATAAATTAATAAAGCTATATGGCGTATAAGTACTGACAATAATCATACGCCACCGGTTATAATTAATTAATTCTCTGGCATATTTTCTGAGGAATTTTTTTCTATAGAAAAAAGTGTCCTCAGGGCCCTGAGGAATTTTTTTCTATAGAAAAAAGTGTCCTCAGGGCCCTGAGGAATTTTTTTCTATAGAAAAAAGTGTCCTCAGGGACCTGAGGAATTTTTTTCTATAGAAAAAAATTCCTCAGAAAATATGCCAGAGAATTAATTAATTATAACCGGTGGCGTATGATTATTGTCAGTACTTATACTTGCCTCAGTGGCCTGAGGAATTTTTTTCTATAGAAAAAACTTGCCTCAGTGGCCTGAGGAATTTTTTTCTATAGAAAAAACTTGCCTCAGTGGCCTGAGGAATTTTTTTCTATAGAAAAAACTTGCCTCAGTGGCCTGAGGAATTTTTTTCTATAGAAAAAACTTGCCTCAGTGGCCTGAGGAATTTTTTTCTATAGAAAAAACTTGCCTCAGTGGCCTGAGGAATTTTTTTCTATAGAAAAAACTTGCCTCAGTGTCCTGAGGAATTTTTTTCTATAGAAAAAACTTGCCTCAATGGGCTGAGGAATTTTTTTCTATAGAAAAAACTTGCCTCAGTGGCCTGAGGAATTTTTTTCTATAGAAAAACTTGCCTCAATGGGCTGAGGAATTTTTTTCTATAGAAAAAACTTGCCTCAGTGGACTGAGGATTTTTTTTCTATTGAAAAAACTTGCCTCAGTGGACTGAGGAATTTTTTTCTATTGAAAAAACTTGCCTCAGTGGACTGAGGAATTTTTTTCTATAGAAAAAAGTGTCCTCAGTGGCCGGAGGAATTTTTTTCTATAGAAAAAACTTGCCTCAGTGGCCGGAGGAATTTTTTTCTATAGAAAAAACTTGCCTCAGGGACCTGAGGACTTTTTTTCTATAGAAAAAACTTGCCTCAGGGACCTGAGGAATTTTTTCTATAGAAAAAACTTGCCTCAGGGACCTGAGGAATTTTTTTCTATAGAAAAAACTTGCCTCAGGGACCTGAGGAATTTTTTTCTATAGAAAAAACTTGCCTCAGGGACCTGAGGAATTTTTTTCTATAGAAAAAACTTGCCTCAGGGACCTGAGGATTTTTTTTCTATAGAAATAACTTGCCTCAGTGGCCGGAGGAATTTTTTTCTATAAAAAAGAATTTACCTCAGGGGACGGAGGAATTTTTTTCTATAAAAAAAATTTGCCTCAGTCGCCTGAAAATTTTTTTTCGATAGAAAAAACTTACCTCAGTGGCCTGAGGATGTATTTTCTACAGGAAAAAGTATACTTAGAGGCCTGATATATTTTTTTTGATTTTTGGATGAAAATTATTTTCTCCAGTTTCCTGCTTTTCCCTTTGTTAAATCAAAGTAGCTCTTTATCTTTTAACTGCGGCAGAGGAAGAAAAATTTACTTCCACACATAACTTCTGAACGCTCAGCTATAATCATTTATGTACGCATCACTTGTTGTTAACACCAGACAACAGGCAACAAGACCCTGGAGAACATTCGATAGCCCAGGCTTCGCTTTTCTCAAATATCATCGGTGCCAGAGGAAGACAAAAAAATACAGGAATTTATTGAATATATCGAAACAACTTTGTTGCTTTTGTTGAGGTCTTTATCTATGCTTCTGCCATAAAAACATAACATCCAATACATTGTAAAAGCAACACACGCATACACTCACACTCACACACATTCATAACATCCTCTCTTCCTTTTTAACAAAGTCATAAATAAACGTTTACGTTTAGATGCCAGGCAGCCAGCCAGCCAACCCTGCGAATCTTATATAACCATGTAAATGGAAAAAAGCTCGGGAAAAACAACCCGGAACATTGTCGACGACCTCCATTTGAGTTTGACAAAGTGAGTGATTATTTTTGTTAACACATCGTTGGGCATATTTTTGTAGCTTTTCATACGGGATGGAGTATTTTTTTTCCAGGGGGCCAAGTATTTTGTTTACTGGCATGTGCGATAGGGTATAGAGAGAGGGTATGCTCCGGCCAATGATGAGGGATATTTAGCTGTCAATTGTTCCAATTGTATTCCATCAATTGACAGAAATTAATGTTCCTGCAACAAACTATTTTGTTTAATTTTTTTTTCGTTTGGTTGGCCCCAAAAGTAAAATTAGGTTAGGCAGCTAGTCCGGAGATTGATAAACTCAACTGACAGCTCAGTAGCAATGAAATGAGCAGTAAATGACAAATGTTGCTGTTGTGGCAAGTTGATTTGGTTTGGGAAAGAGGTGGAAAGTAATGATGGAAAATTAAATAGAATGTAATTTTTAAAGATATGGGGACCTGCTACGATTTTAGTAATAAGTGGTAAAATGGCAAAAATCCTTGAAAAAAACTATTTTTGAAAAATCACGAATTCAAGTCCAGTAGGGGATGTTAGAGAATTTTTGAAGTCTCCTTTAGGACATACAGATTTAGGACTTTTTTCTATAGAAAAAAATTCCTCAGTGCCCTGAGGCACTTTTTTTCTATAGAAAAAAATTCCTCAGGCCACTGAGGACACTTTTTTCTATAGAAAAAAATTCCTCAGGCCACTGAGGACACTTTTTTCTATAGAAAAAAATTCCTCAGGCCACTGAGGACACCTTTTTCTATAGAAAAAAAATTTCTCAGGCCACTGAGGACACTTTTTTCTATAGAAAAAAATCCTCTGGCCCCTGAGGACACTTTTTTCTATAGAATTTTTCAAGGACCTCCAGACTTGGATTTTTAAAGAATTTTTCAAGGACCTCCAGACATGGATTTTTAAAGGATTTTTGAATGCCTCCAGACTTGGATTTTTAAAGAATGTTTTGAAGCACCTCCAGTTATGAAATTTTAAAGGATTTTTGAAGGACCTCCAGGCGTAAAATTTCAACGAATTTTTGAAGGACCTCCAGGACTTCCCGGCATGGTTTCTTAAAGTATTTTAAAGCACCTCCAGGCGTAGATTTTTATCTCTCCTTTAAAGACTTTTTTCTTGTGCGATGGTGCTGAGTCCTGTTGGAATGCCCAAGGTCTGCGGCCAAAATGTTTGCGTGCCAAAGGCCTTTTTTCGGAAAGAACCAAAATAGGCAGTTTACCACTTTTGGTCAAGCGAAGCAACTCTTTAGGTCCTTTGAGTCCTTGTTTATTTTTTTCAGTTGCGGTGTATGTTCTTACACTTTTTGGAATTTCAATGGCTTTACCCCGAGCTAATTTTTCAATATTTGCCGAATGGAATATTGCTTGAATTCCATCACGAATAACTTTTTTTCTGGAAAATTCGCACCAAAATGGTTTTGTACGCTTGTCAACAATAAAATGAGCTCTCACTGGAATAATTTGTACAGCTGTCGGACGAGTGGCTTAGGAAAGCCAAGAGTCTGAGGATGGTTGCAGTTTTTTCATCTCACCCTGTATAATTTTCATTTTTTAACACATCTGCCTTAATAATGTGCCACTGGTGCGTATGAGTGTTGTCATGACTCATACGCTCCCATGAAGACTGTTGTTAAAACAGGTTATTTTTATACTCTTTCTCTTTTTAAAAATTCTTTCTCTTTTAATTTTCTTGCTGTTTCACTGGGTTAAATTAACAAAAAACTCTCTCCATACACGTATGCCTCACATCTTATTTTCTATTTAAGTTTTGAATATTTAATTCAAAAATGCTCCACATTATGTCTTCATTGCGGACAGCCATTTGTTCTCCCAGTTTCAATAATGGAAACATTTCAAAATTTAATTTACATACGCAAATAACTAGAGTGTGAATAGAAAGCCAAATATTTTACTAAAAAAAAAAACAGAAAATAAACGAAAAAATAGAGAAAGGAAAAAATCTATATATTCATATATGTTGATGTGTGTGTGTGTGTATACATATATGAATATTTAGCTAATATTTATATAGCCTTTGGTCCTTTGAAATAACACACAGAGAAATTAGACCAGTGGACACTGGGACGGAATAGAATGGCATGGCTGGCTGGTTGCACAGAGAAAAATAAATAAATACATGGGAGTCTAGGGGGGTGTGGGAGTGTGGGTGTGGAGGGTGTGTGTGAAAATTGTCCATATTCAAGTGAAATGCAATAACAGTTTATGGCATAATTTTTGGAACATACACGAGTGAAAGTCCCCTGGTTGTGGACAAATGGACAAAATTCCCACCGATATATGTGGTTGGCCAGCGTACACACAGAGAGCAGGAAAAAGTGCTGGAATAATGAAAAAAAAAAAAATAATAATAATACAAGAGGGTTTTGTTAAACAAACCTTAACATCCACCTCCCTCTCCCCTCCCTTCATCACTTTATAGGACTTTCACTAACACATTAAATAAGGACCCAAAAAGGAACCAAAAAAAAAAATAAAAATACGAAACAAAACAAAGCACATTTAACTATTTGCCTGGGTTGGAGGGTTAGGGAATTTGGTGTTATTAAAGCTTGGGGGGTAAGCAAAAAAGGAAACTCGCACGTTTTCCCCTTCACCCCCTTTTCCAAAAAAAAAAAAAAAAAAAAAAAAAAAACATGGAGCTGCAGTCTTCCTGTAGCTATATCGGCGTATGTGAGTCTGTTCTTGTGTCTGTGTGTTTGTTACTATTTATTTAACATGGTATTGAGGTTCTTCCACTTTGGTTATTTTTATTGAAATTAGCTTTTTTGCGTGTGTGTGTGTGTGTGCCTAGGCTCTGCAGCGTGTTTGGCTTTGGGTTGGGCGGCCTTTTGTTAATTGGATTTGTGTGTTGCTGGTGTGTGGGTGGGAAGTTGTTTTATTTTATTTTCATTTCATTTTTTGCCATCCTTGTTTCCTGTTATGTTATAAAGGATAATGGCCATGCAAGCCAGTGTTTACATAAATATGTGGGACACTCATTTGTTTGATGTCTCAGTTTAGTGTTTTACACTAAACCTTTAAAGGTTTTTTCTTTTGGGGGCAAAAAAGGAAGATTGGATTTTTCTTAAAATTATAGTAATTTGTAAATTTTTATAAATTCGAATTAAAAAAATGAGGTTACGTTCGAGGTTACATTGAAACTGTCATTTTTTTTCAAATATTTTTTTAAATAAAATAACGAAATTAAAAATGAAAAGTTAAATGGAATCAATCGATTTGCCGGCAGATGTATTCCCCCAGTCTTGAGTTATGATTATTCCAACTGTTGGCCTTTAATGGAGGAGGTACCAAAAGCAGCTGGCCAATATTTACCAATTCATATCTGACCTAAAATTGATATAAATATTAAAACGTGTCAGATTTGGACTTTAACGGTAACTTCTTATGAGATATGTGCAAATTTCTGGAAAATAGGGATATATGCGTGAGGTAACAAATATAGCGGACCGAAGTATTCCATTTTCATACTTCATCGAATACACATAAAAATATTGGTATAACAGATATTGGAAATTGTGATTCATTGTGGTTGAGGTGCCAGAATAGGTTGGCAGATATCTATCATCTTCACAACAGATTTTGTGTTAGCAAAAATGTTTCGGGTTTTATGCACGTTTTGTTCTTCAAGATTTTGAACTCCTTGTGAGGGAAATACCAGAAAGGAATGATCCGATCCTTACCATTTAAAAAAATCTTGGGTTGATAGAAAATATTGAGATGTGCCAAGTCTGAATGGAATCGGATTTTAAATTCGCATCTTAGGAGCTTCATGGTTATTCCAAATTTTGACCCTTTGAAGGGGAGGGCCAGAAGGAATAAATCGATATATACCATCTTCGCACCAGGTCTTGTATTAGTAAAAAAAAAATGGGATGTATGAAATATGAAGGGAACAAGATGCATATTTCAGATTTTATGATCTTTTTGGTTATTCAAAACCTTGACCTTTTGTGGGGGAGATACCAGAAGGAATGGTCCGATCTCTACTATATTTATAACAGACCTTGTGTTTTTGGAAATATTGTGATGTGGCAAATCTGAATGGAATGGGATATTAATTTCGAAGCTCATGAATATTAAAATTTTTTACCATTTTTGGGGGAGGTACCAGAAGTAGAGGACCGATGTATTCCGTCTTTGAGGAGGAGGTGCCAGAAGGAATGGTCCGATCTCTACTATTTAAATAACAGACCTTGTGATGTGGCGAATCTGAATGAAATCGGATATTAATTTCAAAGCTCATGAATATTAAATTTTTTTAGCATTTTTAGGGGAGGTACCAGAAGTAGGGGACCGATATATTCCACATTTGTGGAGGAGGTACCAGAAGGAATGGTCAAATCTCTACTATATTTATAACAGATCTTGTGTTTATGGAAATATTTTAATGTGGCAAATTTGAATGAAATCGGATATTAATTTCAAAGCTCACGAAGTTCATTAATATTAACAATTTTTACCATTTTTGGGGAGGTACCAGAATGAGGGGAACTTCATACCAGACCTTGGGTTAATAAAAATATTGCGATGTGTGTAATTGGAAGGCAATCGGACTCTTACGTCACATTTTATAACAGTTATAATTATTCAAAATTTTGTCCCTTTGTGGCGGAAGTACTTGATGGCAGGACCGATGTTGTCCATTTTCGCACCTGACCTAGAACTGAGGCAAATATTAGGATTTGCAAAGTTGGAGCAAAATCGGACAAATGGTCCTCTTTCTTTGTAGAAAATAAATTTTTTGACAAATTCGATCTTTTGTGGGGGAGGTACCAGAAGGAGTGTTCCGTTATTGTCCATCTCAGTACTCGATCTAAGTTTGACACAAATATTACAATGTAACAGGTTTGGGCCAAATCGGACACTCCCTTGGTGAGTTATCATCTGGCTGATGCGAGACAGATGGACTGACGGACATTGCTAAATCGACTCGAAATGTCCTGAAACGGATTTTGTCCAAAGAGACTCAGGGTCTACAACCGTTATTTCAAATGTTAGATACCCTCTATAGCCCTATGAATGGGGTATAAAAAATTAAACATGAGAGCTATACCAATCAATGGGCCCGAATCGAAGATTTTTTGCATGGAGAGAACAGTTTTACAAAATACCCCAATTGTAACAGAAACCTTCAATATGCCGAAGATTGGGAGATACCGTTATATGGAGGCTATACCAATTAGTGGACCTGAATCGAACATTTTTTGCACATAGAGAACAGACCTCTCAAGAACCCCAATTGTCAAGTTTCAGCTGATTTGTTTGGAAATTGTGGCAGAAACCTGCAAAATACAGAAAATCGGGAAATACCGTTATATGATGGCTATACCAATTAGTGGACCAGCAGCGAACATTTTTTGCAAGGAGAGAAAAGACCTCCCGAAACCCCCAAGTGTCAAGTTTCGTATAATTTAGTTGGAAATTGTGGCAGAAACCTTCAACATATCGAAAATTGGGGGGTCATACCAATGAGTTTACCTAAATCGAACATTTTTTGGAATGTTCTCACCTTTCAAAATCCTCAAAATTTAAAGTTTCATCTAATTTGGTTGGAAATTGTGGCAGAAATTCGTAAAATACTAAAAATTGGGAGGTACTGTTATATGAGACCAATACCAACTAGTGGACCTATAGTGAAATGTTTTTGACCTATAGTGAAATAGGGAGCTACCGTTACATAGAGACTATACCAATTAGGGGACCTGTAGCGAATATTTTTTGAAGAAAGAAAACAGACCTACCGGAAACCCCCAAGTCTCACCTGATTTGGTTGGAAATTGTGGTACAAACCTGAAAAATACCGAAAATCGGGATGTATCGTTATATGGGGGCTATACCAATTAACGGATCTAAATCGAACATATTTTGCAGATCGAGAACAGACATCTCAAGAACCCTAATTTTCAAGTTTGACCTAATTTGGTTGGAAATTGTGGCAGATACCCATAAAATACGGAACATTCGGAGGTACTGTTATATGGGACCTATGCCAATTAGTGAACCTTTAGCGAATATTTTTTTTTTTTTCAAGGAGAGAACAGACCTACCGAGAACCCCAATTTTCAAGTTTGATCTAATTTGGTTGGAAATTGTGGGACAAACATTCAAAAATCCAAAAATCGGAAGATAACGTTACATGGATGCTTTACCAATTAGGGGACCTGTAGCGAATATTTTTTGAAGGGAGAGAACAGACCTACCGGGAACCCCTATTGCCAAGTCTCACCTGATTTGATTGGAAATTGTGGCACAAACCTGCACAATACCGAAAATCCGGAGGTACCGTTACAAGGGGTGAGTTGCCAGAAGATTACAGACCTACTGAGAACCCCAATTGTCAAGTTTCATATAATTCAGTTGGAAATTGAGGCAGAAACCTTCAATATACCGGAAATCGGGAGGTACCGTTATAGAGTGGCCTTACCTAAAGGTGGACCAATTTAACCCATTTTCAACACCAATCAGCCTGCATATAATATAAATCTTTGTGCCAAAATTTCAGAGCTCTAAATTTGTGGACTCTATTGTAATTTCAACAGGCAGATAGAGGGACAGACAAAAGGGCATCGCCCAGTCGCCTAATAATTTTATTCAGATCGGGAATATATATATAAATATATTTATTTTTGGGGCCTCTGACGAATATTTCGAGCTTTTGCAAAGGGAATGACTAATTTAATATACCCTGGAATATAATATATGGTGGAAAAAAAAATAAATTAAAGTAAAAAAGTCGAGGTCCTTGGAGGCTTTGTAGGACTGCTTTAAGGACATTAAATCTAACTGTAATATCCAAAAAAAAAACATCTCCTTCCCTTTGATTTGATATTTACTTTTTGAGGTCTCCAACGAATATTTCGAGGTGCAAAAGGAATAACAGTGCTTGGTGGAGGGTATAAATATAAACTAAATTTAAAATGTCGACATCTTTCGCGGCTGTTTAGGATTGTTATATGGATCTTAAATCTTTTCTTTAATACCGAAATAAAAAATCTCTCCTTCCCTTTGATTTGATTCCAAACAAACAGCCCTTTATTTAGTTCTCCTCTGTCTCTGTGATGTGATTTGTTATAAAATAAGAAAGAAATCTTTCAAAAGGTAAAAAAGACCATTCATGTCATTTCTTTTTCTTTTCTCAAGGAAAATCCAGGAAGCGAAACAACCTCAGCCACAACTAAAACTGAAATCAAATCAAATAAAATAAAGAGAACTTTATTTGCCTTACAACAAAATCAACAGCCATTACAGGGTCTTCAATTGAAAGTTATATGAGGAGAATATGTCGACATGAAGTGGTTGGCAGTTGGAGTTGCCCGAACTGTTTAGTGACTTTCAACTGGAAAAGTGAAGGAAATAAAAAAAAACGATAAAAAGAGTTGCTGACAGTTTAAAAAAAAACTGGACAGGAATCCTCAATAAAAAAAGACAGTCATCATGCTTTGCTTTGTAGTGCATCTCAGGGTTGGCTGCTTTTGTTTCGTATCAAATTTTTTATATCCTCCACCATAGTATGGAGGGTATTTTAAGTTTGTCATTCCGTCTGTAACACCTCGAAATATAATTTTTAGACCCCACAAAGTATATATATTCTGGATGAACATAAAATTCTATATCTATTAACAATGTCCGTCCGTCTGTCCGTCCGTATCCGTCTGTCTATCTGTTCGTCTATCTGTCCGTCTGTGGAAATCACTCTAGCTTCCGAACGAAATGAAGTAAGTTGATAAAAATTTACCCAAATGTGTATTATGTCTGCAGGACTTTTGATATTGAAAATGGGCCATGTAGGTCCACATCTTCGTATAGCTCCCATATAACAGATCCTCCCGATATTCGGTACTTTGATGATTTTAGCAACATTATTCACCGGAATTCTTTCAAATTTTGTATTTGAAGTTCGTAACGGCTACTACAGCCTATGACAGAAAATTGTGTGTGCAGCTCCACGTCTTCGTATAGCCCCCATATAACGATACCTCCCGGTATTCGGTATTTTGATGATTTTAGCGGTATTATTTACCGGAATTGTTTCAAATTTGGTATTTGAAGTTCGTAATGGATACTACAGCCTATGCCTGAAAATTGTCTGTGCAGGTCCATGTCGTCGTATAGCCCCCATATAACGGTACCTCCCGATATTCGGTATTTTGATGATTTTAGCGGCAATTTTTACCGGAATTTTTTCAACTTTGGTATTTGAAGTTCGTAATGGATATTACAGCCTGTGACAGAAAATTGTCCGTGCAGGTCCACGTCTTCGTATAGCCATCATATAACGGTACCTCCCGATATTCGGTATTTTGATGATTTTAGCGACATTATTTACCGGAATTATTTCAAATTTCGCATTTAAAGTTCGTAACGGATACTACAGCCTGTGACAGAAAATTGTCCGTGCAGGCCCACGTCTTCGTATAGCCCCCATATAACGGTACACCCGATATACGGTACTTTGATTATTTTAGCGACATTTTTTACCGGAATTATTTCAAATTTTGTATTTGAAGTTCGTAATGGATACTACAGCCTATGCCAGAAAATTGTCTGTACATGTCCAAGTCGTCGTATAGACCCTAATATACGGCTACATTCGGTATTTTTAAAATTTTAACAGAATTTTTAATGAATTTTAATTTTTTTGCAAAAAGTGTCAAATTTGTACCAAATGGTGGAGGGTATTCAAAGTTCGGCCTGGCCGAACTTACAGCTGTTTTGCTTGTTTATTCTTAAAATAATAAAAGAAAATAAAAACTAACACAAAAACCGCCTTTGGTAATACTCTGCTCTCGCACTTGGATCTTACTACAACAGTAGCAGCAACAGCGAGGCTTCAAATGCCTTGCTCTGCTTCTTCATCATCCTTCATATATATCCGTAGCCTCTCTCTCTGTGTGTTTGTCAAGATACTTAAGAAATGATTTGAGTACTGTACAACTGCAACATCAAGTACTTTTCAAAATGAGTGCAATACGTTTTTGATAGGCCAAGAGGAAGGTAGAGAGAGAAAGGGGAAAGGGAGGAGGAGGGATGAGCGCGGCAGGGTGACAATGGCCACTGTGATGAGTATGCTGTTGACAGTGTTGACGGTGATGCCATCGTTAACATTGCCATGTCTTAAGGGATCCCCTCCCCTCTGCAAAACCCCCCCCAAACGTCTAAAGGACAACAAATGCTTGGCTTTGACTCTGACGTTGATGATGTTGCTGCCGACGACTTTGGCGATGACAAAGACGTTCCAACTGCCTCCTTTGTCACTGTCTCAGTTTTAGTTTTAGCTGCTCTCTTTTTGACCGACAATCTACAATTGCAGCACTTGTTGTTGGCACTGTTGTTGCAATTTAAGCAGTTAAAGGTGCAATGCAATGTTGCCGTTTCAAGTGCATCAACAACACATCACTTTGATAAAGAAAAAGGGAGGTGGGAGAGAATAGTGGAAGTATGTAATACACCTGTCAGTGTGAGGGCTTTGTCATTTGTTGAATGGTCTCAGATTGGAGGATAAGTTTTAAAAAATTAAATTTTCTTTGATAAAATCAGGGGAAATTTAAAAAAATAAATAATAGGAAATATTTTTGAAATCAATTTGGGGCGTATGACTAATGTCGTCACTTATACGTCAAGGGGTACCTAATAAATATTTATTGTAAGAGAACATTTTTAGGTAGACTTTGATTGGGAATTTTGGATTTTTTTAAGAAAGAGCTATGTTTACTTCAGAATTTTTACAGATTATGTTTCAAGGACAATTAGATAATCAAAAAACGTGGATATTTACAATATTTGTTTTTTTTTTCAATAAATCACCACCAAAATTGAATTTTTTAAGGGATCCGAAAAAGCCTGTTTTTTAAAAAATATATTTTCAAGGACTTACAAAAAAAAAAAAAAAAAAAAAACATTTATATAAAAAATATATTTTAAGGACTTCCATGTTAAAAACCATATTTTTAGGATTTTTAAAAACTTTCAAAGCAAAAAAGGTGTAAAATTTTTCAAGGACTTTCAGACAACAAAACCCAGAAACTATATATTTTCAGAAAAAAAATGATATTTCTGAAGAACCTTTAAACCACTAAATATAAGTATTTTTAATTATTTATTTGAAGGACATCTAGACCACAAAATCTTGGATTTTAAATTATATTTTTTGAGGACTGGATTTGAAATGGATAAGTTTGAAGGAAACCAAAAATCTTCAAAGAGGAAATTTGTGAAGAAGGACTTTCGGAGGTTTCAAGGATTTTTAAAGACTTTCAAGTACTAACGTGAAGTTTTTAAAAATATTTTTCGTAAGAATATTCCTTTTATAATCCTGAATATTAAGGATGTGAAAGAACTACAGACCAAAAAAAAAAAATTGGAATGTAAAGGGTATGTTTAGGGAACTTATATATTAAAAAGAAAGTGGATTTTTTCAAAGGACTAAACGAGACCACAAAAAGAGGAATTTTAAAGGAGGATTTCAAAATTCTTTGCAATATAGAAAACATGTTTTTTTTAGGACCACAAACACCGCTTTTTCGGGGAAACAAGAAACAGTCAGCAAAACCTAGCTATTTTATGGATGTCAGGATATTTCGATGCTGAAAGATTTTTTAAAGGACTTTTAGAGCAAACTTCGATTTAATTTCAATTATAATTTGAAGATCTGTTGGTTTGCCGAAATGTGGATTTTTTTAAATGACATTTTTGTATGCCTTGCAAATCAATTATTTAAGGATATTGAAGTACATTTTTGTAGTACCCTTAAACTAGCATTTTTGAAAGTCTTTAGAACATCCACAATGTGAAATTTTTAGATATTTTCTTCATGGATTTTATTTTACAAAATTATGGAATGTGAAGAATATTTTTGAAGGACATTTTATACGCAAAAATGTTGAGGATATCTCTTTGAATAAAATTTTAGGAATATTAAATAAATTTTTACGACCAAAACGTATTTTTTTTTCGCTGACGCATTTTTTTAAAGGACATTTAGACTATCAAAACCGCGGATTAATTATGAAATTAAAATTTTTCAATTTTTTAAAATACAATTTTAAAGGCTCGGCTATGTTCCGAAATAAATAAGGGCCATCAGACTTCCGAAATTTATTTAAGGATATTTTATAAGAATCTTTACACCATCCGACGACGATTTTTAGGACTTTTAGAGCAAACTTCGATTCATTTTTGAAGATCTGTTGGTTTGCCGAAATGTGAATGTTTTTAATATTTTTGTATGTCGGGCAAATAAATTATTTAAGGATTTAGAAGGACATTTTTGTAGCATCCTTAGATATAAATTTTTGAAAGACTTTAATACATCCAAAATGTGAATTTTTATAAATATTTTCTTCATGGATTTTACATAATAAAATTTTGGAATTTGAAGGATATTTTTGAAAGACTTTTAAACCGCAAAAATGTTGAGAATATATTTTCGAATAAAATTTTAGGAATATTTTTGAAGTAAATTTTTGCGACCAAAACGTATTTTTTCGTTGACGCATTTTTTTAAAGGACATTTAGACCATCAAAAGCGTGGGTTAATTATGAAATTTGAATTTTTTAAAATAAAATTTTAGAGGCTCGGCTATGTCCCAAAATTAATAAGGGCCATCAGACTTCCAAAATTTATTTAAGGATATTTTATAAGAACCTTTACACCACCAGACAACGATTTTTTAAACGTGGCTTCCCTTAAAAAATTTTTAAAACAATTTATTTTTACATGGATTAAAAAATATAGTTTAGGGTTCAAGACTGTGGAAACTGTTGTACACCAACTTCACTCGTGCTGTGTCTAATTCCAAGCCTCGTGGATATGGCGATAAGGTTTAGAAAGTCCTTCCCAGGAACAGAACAGAACAGGTCTTGAAAATAATTTTTTAAAAATCTCTTTTTTTTCTAAAGAAGCTGTAGGAAAATTCCTCAGTCAATCAAAGCCAACACCAAGACAATCAAGTTGGAAGAACTCTTAGAAAATTTTCAGATTATTTTCGCAAGAGTTTTGATGATGTCTGTTTGTAAAATTCATTTGCTTTATTGTCAGAAGCTGTAGAAAAAACGAAAAAAAGGCTTCGAAAAAATTAATGGATAAATAGAGAATTCTGTCAAAATCCTTGAAAAAATCTAAAGACCTTAGAAAAATAATTCCCAAAAAATTCGAGAACTCGCAGTAAAGTTCTAAAAAAATCTGCAAAAATTATGTCCTAAACTTAGCATTTTTTCCAGAAGTCAATTATTTTCCCAGGCTATAGAAAAGATTGAACGTTTTTTTTTTTAATTTTACGATTGTCTCTTTAATTTTTTCACAATTCTTACAGTTGTTCATTAGGGCGTATGAACAACATCAACACTCATACGCCACAAGGTAATAAAAAACTAATAATAATGCAGAAGGAATAAACCCAAACATTCTATTTTAGGCTCACTTGTCGAACCTCTTTTTTTCTTGAAAAAGGCTACGGGAAAATTCCTGAGCAAATCGAGGGCTATAGTTTTTTGGTCTTGGAAAACCCTACTTGAAAATTGAAGTTTTTTCGAGATATGCAAAATATACTTCTTGTGGAGGCCATCCTGCCAGGGGTCTTGGAAAATATTAAAGGCTTCGAAAAATTCAGGGATAAATGAGGAATTGTAGTCCTTCACAAAAAAAAAAAAAAAAAAAAGGAAAACCGGGGAATCGGTGCTGAAAAATCACCCACAAATTATTTCTGAAGCTATATATATTTTCCAGCTGGGAAATATTTCCCCATGCCGTGGAATATTTCTCACACTTTTATTAAAAAATAACTTATTTTGTTGCTCTAGGAGCCCTTTAAGAAAATATTCTATATTATTTTTCCACAATTCCTATAGTATTCCTATGTATGCGTATGAACAACATCAACACTCATTCGCCACATGGTGACTTAAAATAAAAAATGAAAATAATGCAGAAGAAATAAACTCAAACATTTAATTAGGATCCCTTGCCAAAACTTATTTTTCTTTAAAAAGGCTGTGGGAAAATTCCTGAGCAAATTGAGTGCTATAGTTTTTAGCCTTGGAAAAACCTCCTTGAAAATCGAAGTTTTCCCAAGATATGTAAAATATACTTCTTGTGGAAGCCATCCTGCCAGAGGTATTGGAAAATATTAAAGAGGCTTCGAAAAAATTCATGAATAAAGAAGGAGTCCTTCAAAAAAAAAAAAAAAAAAAATAAAAATAAAAAAGAAACGGGGAATCGATGCTGATAAATTACCCACAAATTATTCCTGAAGCTACATATATTTTCAAGCTGGGAAATATTTCCCCATGCCGTGGAATATTTCTCACAAAAAAATTTATGTTGATGCTCTAGGAGAAAATATTCTATATTATTTTTTCACGATTCTTATAGTATGCCTATGTATGCGTATGAACAACATCAACACTCATACGCCACATGGTGACTTAAAATTAAAAAAAAATGTGCAGAAGGAATAAGGTTATATATTTGATTTAAGGTTCCAATGCCGAAACTTATTTTTCTTTAAAAAAGCTGTGGGAAAATTTCAGTGCAAATAGAGGACTAAAGCTTTTTGGTCTTTGAAAAACCTCCTTGAAAAATAACTCCCTGTGAAAAGCATTAGCTTTCATTCCAGAGACCTTGGAAACGATTAAGGAGGCTTCGAAAAAATCATAGGTAAATAAGGAAAGCAAGTCTAAAGTCCCTCAAAAAAAAAAAAAAAAAAAAAAAAAAAAAAAAAAAAAAAAAAAAAAAAAAACTGGGAGTCGGTGTTGAAATATCAGCAACAAATTATTCCTGAAGCTATGTATCTTTTCTAGCTGGGAATTATTTTCCCCATGCCGAGGAATATTTCTAACAAAGAAAATTATGTTGTTGCTATTGGGGCCTTTGAAAAAATATTCTATATTTGTAAAGTAAAAATTTTTTCACAATTCTTATAGTTGATCATAAGTGCGTATGAAAAACTTCAGCACTCATACGCCTCATGATGACTTAAATTTTTTTAAAATTAAATGAATAAGAAATTATCTCAAATATTCGATTTTAGTTTCCCTCCAACCCTTTAACATTTTTTTTTGGTTTGGTTTTGGTTCTTTATTTTTGTTATTTTTTCATCATTCCCAACAATCAACAAGTCAAATATGTCTACTCTTCATAACTTCCATGGCCACTCCATGACAGAGAACAAAAAAATACATAGAAAAAACAAAACAAATGCTTTGGAGTTATGCCGACCAGGCCTGGGAGTACTTCACAAAAATATGATACACTTTAACAACACTTGGCTATGTCTGGCCCAGACCACTTGTTTCAATACAATAACCATACTTGAGGGGTCTCAATGAATGACTGGCTGGCTGGCTGGCTAACAGACTGAACGAATGAATGGCCGGACTCTCTGAATTTCAAATGTTAAGGTTGAAACAGTAGAGTGGCTTAACTGGTTAGTTGGTTGGAGATACATGGTTGTCTAGTTTGTTTTTTAGTTTCAGTTTTGACTTTGTAATTTGTTGCAGATTCGAAGTTATTCAATGTTTTGTTATTAATCAGTTATTTTGAGGTATATAACGAATGTTAGATGCCCTTTAAAATAATGGAAAATTCAATTCAAGGTTACCTGGAGCGTATACGTGTGTTCCGAGAAATATTGCTGATACGCACCGTGACCACTTTAGTTAGAAAAGGGGTTTGAAGAGCAGTTTTGAAATTTTCAATAATAATTTTTTGAAGTAACCCCACTTTCTGGAAATTGACAATATTACATTCAAAACGTATACGTATTGTCGTAACTAATATGCCCTCCAGTCCATTTAATTCTAATCGCAGGATATATTTTATTTTTTATTGGAAAAAGCAGATTCACATATTTCTTTTAAAATTCTCCCTTTTGCACCCTCTGAGTAATTTGCTTCCTTACCTTCGGTAGGGTACCATCAGCCATGTTTCTGAAACAAAACTCCCAAACCTCTCAAGATTCAAAATAGACTCAAATAAACAAAACAACCGTCATTGCTGTTGCATAGATGCCATTGATTCTATGCTGCTGCTGTGGCTGTAGTTTTTTTAATCTATGCAGAGATTACGTTATCGTCTGCTCTTAGCGTCTACCAATTATCATGAACTCCTTTTTTCTGTGTTTTTTTTTTTTTTTGCTCGAGACTTGGCCAATGTCTGCAGTAGGTTTTTTTTTCTTCTTGTGTCTCCATTTTGACTTTGACGACATTCGCATTAATTTGTCTGCGGGTCATATGTGTCTGCAAATGATTGCAGTGGTCACGTTTTTCCGTTACAATTTACCATAATTATGCCTAGTTGGAGACAATGTCTAGCATTTTGCAATTCAAGGGAAGGTTTGAAGAAAAAAAGAGATGGGCAGAGGTATGCTACATTAAAGAGTTGAATATACACTTTTTACACAATTTGGGACCTTGGAAATTTGACGGATTTTTATTTTTTTTTTGAAAAAATTTTCCTAGGAGAAACCTCAAAAAAAGGATCTAAAAATTATTCCTAAAAATTTCAATTAACAAGTTATGCAATGTTGGGGTTATTTTCAAAGGTTTCGAAGATATATCAAAACTATCGATTTTTTGGTTCCGGATTTTTTTTTTAATGTCCCCAAAAAACGTAAAAGTTTACTAGTTGGGAGTCCACGAAATTAAAGCTGATAACATAACCTTTCGAAAATACTAAAATATGTGTTATAATCTTTCTTAGATCCAGAGATATGGGTATTTGAGGGGTTTTATACCAAAAATATGCATCAAAATATTATTTTATTTCTTTAATAATTTAGCTATAACCCCTGAATCGTTTCACATACCCCAATCATGTAACCACTTTTTGGAAAGGTATTTTCATTAGCTTTCAAATAATTGTCCACAGTCTAATTTAGTGGATCCGGGTCTATTCGGGACTTTAGGGTCAAAAATAGATTAACGCCGGTTCTTGCGTCCCTCCTCCGCCGGATCCTTCCTCTATTTGGGATTTAAGGGTCAGAAGTAGATTTAACCCTGTTATTGGAGCCGGACTTTTGAGTCAAATCTCCGGGTATCCGAGTCCTTCCTCCAAGGCAAAAATACCCTCACGGAACCAAGGTGCAAATACCTACCTATGAAAAAATATCAAAATAATCCGCGAGGAATTTTGAATTAGTGGGAAGAGTTAAAGCAAAAAAAAAAAAAAAAAAGCGAAAACAAGTAATAAAACTGTAAGTTCGGACTTTAAATACCCTCCACCATTTGGAACGAATTTGGCAAAAAAAAAAAAAAAATAAATAAATAAATAAAATAAAATCCTTTAAAAGTTCTGCTAAAATCCTAAAAATACCGATTATAGCCTATATGACCACGTGGACCTGCATGGGCAACTTTTGTCATAAGCCATCACAATATTCAAATCCGAAAACTGAAAAAATCGGTGAATAATGTAGCTAAAATTCAAAACATGGACCTACACAGAGAATCTCTTGTCATAGGCTGTATTATCCATTACGAACTTCGCTTATCAAATTCGAAACAATTCCGGTAAATAATGTCGCTTAAATCATCAAAATACCAAAAAAAGGGTGGTACCATTGAGTGGAGGCTATACAAAGCCGTGAACCTGCACGGACAATTTTCTGTCATAGGCTGTAGTATCCATTACATACTTTAAATACAAAATTTGAAACAATTCCGGTGAATAATGTCGCTAAAATCATCAAAATACCAAATATCGAGAAGTGCCGTTATATAGGGGCTATACGAAGACGTGGACCGGTACAGACAATTTTCTGCCACAGGCTCAAGTACCTATTACGAACTTCAAATACGAAATTTGAAACATTTTCAGTGAATAATGTCGCATAAATCACTAAAAATACTGATTATTGGGAGGTGCATTTATATGGGGGCCATACGAAGACATGGACCTGCATATACAATTTTCTGTCAAAGGCTTTAGTATCTATTACGAACCACAACTACCAAATTTGAAACAATTCCGGTGAATAATGTCGTTAAAATCTTGAAAATACCGAATATCGGGAGGTACCATTATATTAGGGCTATACCAAAACTTGAGCTCATTTTCAATATCAAATGTCTTGCAGACAAAATATATATTTGAACAAAATTTTATCAACCTACTTCATTTTGTTCGGAAGCTAGAATGATTTCCTTAGTCGAACGGACGGATAGATCAAGATAAACTGCAACAAAGTCGAGCCATAATTTCACTTTTTTTAATTTTATTGAATGAAAGCAAAAAATATCGAAAATAGCATCAAATTTTAGAATAAGTTTAGATTTGTTCGAATTGGTTACCTCTTTGGCACGAATTATGGCTTCCAAACGGCCAATGAAACCGTCACACACTGCCCGAATGTTGCTCTGCGGTATTTTGGCCCATTCCCGCCGAAGCGTTTGTTTGAGGTGATCGACACTTTGATAATTTTTAGTGCCAACCTTGCTTTCCACAATACTCCAGACACAATAGTCCAACGAAGTGGTATCCGGAGATTTTGGTGGTCATTGTGGGCTGGAAAGTAAGGGAGGAGCCTCATTTTCTAACCATTCTTGGGTGGCGCGTGCGGAGTGCGATGGTGTGCTGAGTCCTGTGGGAATGTCAAAGGTCTGCGGCCAAAATGTTTGCGTGCTTTAATACACCCTCCAGTATATTTTTGCGATAATATTTGACATTTATTCTGATGCCACTGTCGAATAATACGAGCGGAGAGCAATCATCGGCTGTTATGACGGCCCACACCATCACCATGGCCGGCGCTTGAGTTCTGATGGCCAACCGAAGGTGCACGTTTTCAGCTGACCTCTTGGAGGGTATAAAAATGGGGTATGTTACCTTAATGAATTTCATGTAAATCCTGTTCAAAATCATGGGCCTTGTAAACTTTCATAAATTTTTCACAGAAGGCGTCTCAAAAAGAGGGTTTAAAAACATTTCCGAAAAAGAAAAAAAATAATTACAGAAAATTTTTCTTGAAATCCATCCCAGAAGCTTGGAAAAAAAATTTAAAATTTTCCACTTTTGTCTGGAAATATTGTTTTCAGGGACAAATTCATTGAAAACAAAAAAAAACTAAAAATTTAAAAATTTTTATTCTTCGTTGAGTATTCGCCATGGCGTATGAGTAACAACAACACTCATACGCACTATCCTTTGTTTTTCAAATTTAAAAAATATTTTTCCTACAAAATAACCCTCTTCAAAATAATAATTTTTAAAATCCTGGGAAGTGAAAATGTTCATAAATTTAAAATTTTTCATAGAAAGAATATCAAAAAGAGGGTTTATAAATATTTCCGAATAATGTAAATTATAGAAAACTTTTCTTGAAATCCATTACAACATCCATACGAGGAACTTGGAAGTAAAATTGAAAAAATTCCATTCATGAAAACATGGAGTATTGTTTTCAGGGACAAATTCATTGAAAAAAAAAAACAAGAAATTGGAAAATTTTACACCTATATTTCGTTGAGGACTCGTCATGGCGTATGAGTAATAATATCACTCATACGCACTATCCTTCCTTTTTTAAATTTAAATAATATTTTTCCTATAAAATAACCCTGTTCCAAATAATCATTTTCAAAATCCTGGGAATTGAAAATTTTCATTTTTTCATAGAAGGAATCTCAAAGAGGGGGTTTTGTAAATATTTGCAAAGAAGGTAGATCACAGAAAAATTTTCTAGAAAGTCATGACAACGTCCATCCGATGAACCTGGAAAAAAAATTAAAAATGTCCCTTTTTGGTTGGCAGTATGGTTTTCAGAGAAAAATTCACTGAAAAAAATAGAAATTAAAACATTTTACGCTTATGTTTCGTTGAGGACTCACCATGGCGTATGAGTAACGACATCACTCATACGCACTATCCTCCCTGTTTTCAAATTTAAACAATATTTTTTCCGACAAAATAACCCTGTTCAAAATAATCATAATATCAAAATCCTGGGAATTGAAATTTTTAATTTTTTTCATAGATATTTCCGATAAAATAACCCTTTCAAAATAATCATTTTCAAAATCCTGGGAATTGAAAATGTTCATATATTTCTTTCACAATTTTTCATAGAAGGAATATCAAAGAGGGGGTTTTGTAAACATTTCCAAAAAAAGGTAGATCACAGAAAAATTTTCTAGAAAGTCATGACAACATCCATCCGACGAACTTGGAAAAAAAAAAATAAAAAAATGTCCATTTTTGGTTGTGAGTATGGTTTTCAGAGACAAATTCTTTGAAAAAAAAAAAAAAAAAAAAAAAAAAAAAATAGAAATTAAAACATTTAAGGCTTATGTTTCGTTGAGGACTCGCCATGGCGTATAAGTAACAACAACACTCATACGCACCACTCCCCATTTATAAACGTAAAAAATATGGTTCCCACAAAATAACCCTCTGCAAAATATTATTATTATTATGCCATTTTTCACATATCACAAGGACACAATTTCACTCACACACACACATACATAGGAAAAAAACGTACCTTTGTGTGCCAGCTTTAAGTAAATAAATAACGAGAATGGTGATGATGATGACGATGATATGCATATGTGTTTGTGTGTAAAAAACTCCTGCACATTTATATGCATATGATTATTGCATATGAAACCATAAGCATATGGAATTTCGTTGTTGTTGCTGTTGTTGTTGCATATTTTTGGGTTGTTTTCTCCCTGACACACAGCTCAAGTAGGGCATGTAATAGCAACAACAACATCGGTCGCAACAACGACACCAACAATAATGTGCAATTTTATTTCACAATTTTTTGGCCTAAAGGCAATATCAAATAAAAGCAAACGACACAATTACACACACATATATATGCATCATATGCGATATGGCTGGTTATATGTGCGTGTGTGTGTGTGCCAAAGAGCATATATAAATATTGATTTATCATATTTATTTATATACACACACATATATATTTTTATATATGTGTACGCAATACGCTTGGCATGCCTTTGCCTGGTGCGTTTACAAAAGTTTATTAAAGTCATTCGTTGATATCTTTTTTTTTTTTTGCTGCCGCCATCCCCCTTCTCCGCCATAAACCCTACGTAGCCATAATGGCCAAATGATGAATGTAACTTTTGATCGTTATAAATGCAATTTTTACAATACATTAATTTTAATCTGACTTCACAGAGAGAATAATTGGAGCGCATTATAATTCGCTTGCCGCCACTCGGAGCGGTGCATGTGTATATATTTGTATGTCCTCTTATTACTAATGTGTGTGTTCTCTAAAATGCCTAAGGAAAAGTAGTTATTTTAGTATGAATTGAGGAGATTTTGAATACGAATAAATTAAATTTAAAAACTTGAAAAAAAAAATCACAAAGTGTTTTTTCTTCGAACACAAATCTAATTTTTGAAGGTGGATTTTTTTAAGGTATTTTGGTTTATCCCAGTTTCAATGAGAGATTTTTTTAAAATTTTCTTCCTCCAAAAATCATGGACTTTTTTGGATATTTTCAGGGGTCTCCGTTAATAGATATTTTGAATTTATTAAAGATTTTTTTAAGGTCTCATTGAAGACGTAAATCTTCGATATGGTTTTTCTGGATAGTTTCCGCATTATTTTATTTTGTTTTATTTATTTATTTATTTATTTATTTATTATTTTTTGGAAATCTGTTTAAACTTATTTCGCCATATTTTTCAGGAATATTTAGTAATATTTGTGGATTTAAATTTCAATTTCTAGATTTGATTTTTAACCAAATTAATTTAAACGCTTTTTTTTAAAAACAATCATTTTTTATTTATTTGTTTATTTATTTATTTATTTTTTTTTTTTTTGAATATCTTTTCGAATATTCGTGCACATTTCCGAGAGCTTTTCAAAATCTCTGCGAACACCGAAATTTTCAGTGTCTTTTGCAGTTCTATTCTACCTATAATCTGGTATATATCCCTGAAGCTCTCTCCGAACATTCCTGGAGTTCCCCTTAAAAACTAGTTCCCCTTAAAAATCCTGGAGTTCCCGGATTTTTGAGGCATTTCCAATTAATAAAAAATAATAATTAAAAAAATAAATGAAAATTAAAAAAATATATATACCTGAAGCTCTCTCCGAACACTCCTGGAATTCCCCTTAAAAACTAGTCCCGGATTTTTGAGGCATTTCCAATTATCCCTTCGTTTACAGAAAAAAAAAATAAATAAAATAAAAAAAATAAAATAAATAAAATAAAAAAATAAAATAAAAAATAATAAATAAAAAATAAAGAAAATAAAAAATAATAATTAAAAAAATAAATGAAAATTAAAAATATATATATATATATACCTGAAGCTCTCATTAATTAATTAATAATTAAAAAAATAAATGTAAATTAAAGAAATATATAAAACTTTAACATTTTGAAAGTTCGAAAAATAAAGTCATGTAAAAATCTCGTTACAAATCAGCAAAAATATTATCAAGAGGCATTCGAAAAAATTATGGCTTTACTCTAGTTTCGATTTTTTTAATTTTCTCCAGAGGTAGGTATTTGTACCCTGATTCCGGGAAAGTATTTTTTTTCTTGGCCGAGAAACCCGGATGGCTTGATATTTGACTCAAAAGTCGGAAATTTTAGGAAAGATACCTTTCGAAGACCTTCGGATCATAAAATATAGAATATTTAAGTAATTTATGAACAATTCTAGTTTAGTAACAACTTTCGGACTTTTTCCAGAGGTAGGTATTTGTACCCTGATTCCGAGAAAGTATTTTTTCTTAACGGATCGACCCAGATGCCCTGATATTTTAACCTAAAGTTCGGGTCCAAGAACGTTTGGATAAAAGTTTTTTTAATAAAATATTTAAATAAAAAATATTTATGAATTTTCACAAACAAAATTCTTTAAAGGCCCTTCGGTAGTTTCATAGTCCTCCACCAAAAAAAAAAAAAAAAAATAAAAAATAAAAAAATAAAAAAACATCATTGGAGGAACAATTCTCCTCGAAAACCAAAAATCTTTAAAAACAGAGATTTTGTGGTTTTTACGATTTTAACAAATATTCTTAAGAAGGTCCTGTTAAGGTCCTTTTTGGTAGATTAATAGCTCTCGAAAAAATAGTTTAAAAATCCGCGTTTTTTGGTCCAGGAAAAAATATTTTTTAAAAAAATCCACGTTTTTTGGTCCAGGAAAATATATTTTATAAAAAATCCGGGTTTTTTGGTCCAGGAAAAATATTTTTTTAAAAATTTACGTTTTTTGGTCCAGGAAAAAATATTTTTTAAAAAATCCACGTTTTTTGGTCCAGGAAAAAATATTTTTTAAAAAATCCACGTTTTTTGGTCCAGGAAAAATATTTTTTAAAAAATCCACGTTTTTTGGTCCAGGAAAAATATTTTTTAAAAAATCCACGTTTTTTGGTCCAGGAAAAAATATTTTTTAAAAAATCCACGTTTTTTGGTACAGGAAAAAATATTTTTTTTAAAAAATCCACGTTTTTTGGTCCAGGAAAAAATATTTTTTAAAAAATCCACTTTTTTGGTCCAGGAAAAAATATTTTTTAAAAAATCCACGTTTTTTGGTATAGGAAAAAATATTTTTTAAAAAATCCGCGTTTTTTGGTCCAGGAAAAAATATTTTTTAAAAAATTCAAATTTTTGTGATTTTAAGACTCCCGAAAACAATTTTTAAACATCCTTAAACATACATACTCCTCGAAAAAAATTAAAAACAGAGATTAAACAGATTTTAAGTTTTTGAAAAAAAAAAAAAAATTTAAAAAAATAAATATCCAAAAAAGTAGAATGAAGATTCTCAAAAAAATGGTTAAAAGTCTTTCTTAATGGCCTTATAGCCCTCGAAAAAAATGTTTATAAATCCATTTTTTTTTGGTATTTGGTGGTCTGTAAGTCCTTAAAAACTTCCTCATAAAATTCCGTTTTGGAAAAAATCATAAAATTGGAGGTCAGATGCACCTCAGAAAAATATCATTAAAAAATCTGCGATATGTAAAATGTTGATCCTTGAAAAAAAAATCGTAAAAAATTCTATTCTGGACGCTACGTTTGATGCTTTCAAGATTCATATAAAAAAATCATATAATTGGAGTTCAGATGCTCCTCCCAAAAATATCGTTAAAAAATCTGCGATATGTTAAAGGTTGATACTTGAAAAAAAAATCGTAAAAAATTTTATTCTGTTTGCTACGTTTAATGCTTTCAAGATTTAATGGTTCCAAGATTTTTTAAAATAATACTCCTTAAAAAGACCTTTTTTGGTGGTCTATAGGTTCTTCATAAAATCCCTTCTTCATAAAATCCCGTTATGGAAGTCTGATCGAACCCAAAAAAAAAATCTTAAACAAATCAAATTTGGTCCTTGAAAAAATATTTATAAAATAATACAAATCATTGGATCCGATGGTCGTCGGAAAAATATCCTTAAAAATCTACCATAAGGCTCTATAAAAATGCCCCGTTTTGTGGCATAAATGTCTTTGGAAAATAATCTTTAAAAGTTCACGTTATTCCTGAAAATTCTAGTTGTTTCTGAAATTGTGCTTGAAAAATATTCCTTAAAAAATCCTCATTTTCTTGTCCTTCTTGTTATGAAAAATTCATATTTTTTTGGTCCTGAAAATATCCTTTCTAACACCTTATTTTGGAAGCTAATGACTTTAAAAAAAAAATCTATAAAAATCGTATTCAAAATTTTTATGGTTCTTAAAGAAAATTGCTAAAATGAACCTTTAAAAAAAATTTCCTACATTTATCCACATTTGGTGGTCTTAGTTTTTATATTTTTTTAAACCAAAATTTTTTACTAAATTTATTGTTTTTATTCTGTTTGAAAAAATTCTCGTTTTGAACTCTGATTTAAAGTTCCTTTTTAAGTTTTTTTTTTTTTTTTCAGTCCCACAGTCAAATCAGCCAACATTATTCTAATTTCACTTCATAGTTTAAAGCCAAACCAGCAATACATAAATATTTTCCAGGGGAAAAAATCGCACCAGTAACAAAAAAAAATATATATATATATAGTTTTGTTGTTGCTGTTTTGCCATTTTCTCAATGATGCAGACATATTTGGGCTACACTACTCGAGTTCAACTCGTAAATAAAATGGATTTTTGCCAAAAACTATTTTTTGGGGTATTGCTGCCATTGGTGTTTATGTCTGAAATGCATTCCGGTGTCAGTATGCAATTCCCTCTCTCTCCATATGGCAGAATGTGTGTGTGTGTGTGTTCGCTGAACTCCCTGGAAACTCCGATTGCATGTGGTCCGTATTTGGGGTTTTTTGCATTATAAAATTAACCTGCCAAATAGGGTCATCACAAATCAACACGACGAGGCCAACTTTAAGCCTAGCGGAGGAAAAACACATATACATGTGTACACATACAACAACAGCGGAGAGCATTGCAAATAGATACCAAAAAAATAAAAGAAAAAACACCAATTTTTTGGCGCACCATAACAAACAAGAACATTGAACTTTGCTGTTTTGTTTTCAGTAACCAATTCGATAGCTTTAAAGTTATTGAAATGTTGAAAAGTTCCAAAGAAAAATTTAAAACAAGAGAGAGAGAGAGAGAGAGAGAGAGAGAGAGAGTTAGATTCCCGTCAGGGACCTAGGTGAAAATCATTGGCTCAATTCGCCTGAATTCTTGACAAGTTTTTTGAAAAATTCACGGCAAATGGGGGATTGAGGGATTTTCTTAAAATTTTCTTAAATTTGTATTTTAAGGAGATTTTTTTCAGGACCGTCGGACAAAATAAAGTTAGATTTAAATTTTTTTCAGGGACCATTTGTGCAGCATTCCCTGATTTTAAAATATTCCAAGCACCACTAGTCTTTTAATCATGGATTTGAAGAGAAAAACACTCTAAGACCATAGTATTTACTTGTTGCAAAATAGTCAGGCTTAATTCCTTTATTGTTGTTTTTATAAAAACAACGTGTTTATTACTGGAGAACGATGACAATGTTTACCGGGGGGTAAAGTTTTAAAGGCTAAATGTAAAATTTTTGGATTTTTTTTTAAGGATCATCATTAAGGACAAGCAAATTTGATTTTAGCATGATGTTTCCAGGAACCGTCAGACCACCATAAATGGATTTCTTGCGGATTTTTTTAGAAGACCACCAGAGCAAAGGATTTTCCCATCTTCAAAATCATTTTAAAGGTACCTCATTGCTTTGTCGCCTAAAAGTCTGCAAAGTCTTGAATTCTTATGGACAAGCAAATTATCAAATTTGATTTTAGCTATATTTTTTCAGGAACCGTCAGACCACCATAAATGGATTTCTTGCGGATTTTTTAGATGACTATCAGAGCAAAATATTTTCCCATCTTCAAAATCATTTTAAAGGTATGCAATTTCGTTGTCGCCAAAAAGTATGCAATGCTTTTGAGGTTATTGGTTTCATTAGAACTATTTATTTATTTTATTTAATTTTTTTTAAAAAAGGCCACATACACACCAGCAAATAATAGAAAATCAATATAATTTAAACACGTTTTTTTACGTTTTCTTCCTCGTTTTTTTTTGGCCCCAAAGGAGTTTCAAAGTTTTTCCTTGCTTTTTTTCTTTCGCTCTGGATTATTCGTTTCATTTAAAGTTGAGTTTTTCCATTTTTAGTTCGCTTCGTTTTGCGATACCCGTGACAATAATAGCATTTGACTTTTAAACTTTTATGTGTTTGTTTTATACATGCATGTGACAGGGATATATAAATGGATGGATATGTATGTATCTCATGCTACACATATATACATGATTTAAACTGATAGCCATGTTGTTGATTGTTCTACGTTAGAGAAAAATCTGCAAAGAAATATTTCTTTAAGAATTTTTATTTTTGTTCCATGTTTTTAACTTTTTTCATTTTTTTCTCCCCGACCTACTTGCAACATATTTACCACTACAAAATTATCAAAACCATGAATTTTTTCATTGAAAAATTTTAAGGACTTTTAGAGGTTCTTAAAAAATATTTTTGAAGAATCGACAAATGTGGGTTTTAAAAATATATTTTTTTCAAGTGACCTTAGACCAAACAGATGTTGATTTTTAAGGGGTATTTCAATGATCCCTGGGCAACCATACAATATTTAAAAAAAAATAAGGACCTCTATACCAGCAAACGGGAATTTTTAAAATTATTTTTTTAAGGATTTATAAACCATAAACCTTGAATTTTTTAAGGACCTTCAGACGTTTAAAAATATTTATTTTTATTTATTGTTATTATTTTTATTATCATTATCATTATTATTATTATTATTATTATTATTATTATTATTATTATTATTATTATTATTATTATTATTATTATTATTATTATTATTATTATTATTATTATTATTATTATTATTATTATTATTATTATTATTATTATTATTGATATTATTATTATTATTATTATTATTATTATTATTATTATTATTATTATTATTATTATTATTATTATTATTATTATTATTATTATTATTATTATTATTATTATTATTATTATTATTATTATTATTATGATTTTTTCAGTATGTACAAAAATTTAAATATTTTTCTAAAGGCCCTCTGATTTCCAATCCTATTTTTTTCTAGAACAATAATTGAAATTTTTTAACTATTTTTTCAGGAACTATTTTCAAGGAATATTTTTCAAGAGCTCTTAGACTAAAAAATGCGGGTTTTAAAGGGTATGTCAATGATCCCTTGTCAACCATACAATTTTTTTTTTGAAAAATTTTTAAGTACCTCCATATCAACAAACTTGAAATTTTTAAGAATATTTTTTTAAGGATCTATAAACCAATAAGCATGGACTTTTTAAGGAACTTCAGACGTTTAAAAATATTTATTTATTTATTTATTTTTTGTATTAAATTTTCCAGCAAAAGAGTTTTTTAGGAATAAAAAGGCAGCCCATCAAGGACTTTCCAAAAAAAAAAAAAAATAAATAACATAAAAAAAAAACATAAACACCATTTCTAATAATCGTAGAATTTTTAAAGATTTTATTTCGTGGATTTTTCAGGCCAAAAATAGTAGAATTTCCAAAGTTTACTTCCAAGGATCTGTAGAGAAATAATAATCGTAGATTTTTTCAATATGTACAAAATTTTAAATATTTTTCTTAAGGCCCTCTGATGTCCAATCCTATTTTTTCTAGAGCAAGTCAGAGCAATAATTGAAATTTTTTCATTGAAGAGATTACTTTTAATTATCCTTAGGCCAAGGATCCTGATTTTTCCAGATATTTTTCGTGGACCTATACAAGATTAATAGTGAATTTTTTTAAAGATTCTTTTACCTAAAACTAACTAAATCCAGGAATACAGGTTAATTTTTGTAGAGATTACTTTTAATTATCCTTAGGCCAAGAATCCTGATTTTTCCAGATATTTTTCTTGGACCTATAGAAGATTAATGGTGGATTTTTTTAAAGATTATTTTACCTATAACTAATTAAATCCGAGCAATAATTTTAAATATTTTCAAATGTTTTTTCCAGGACCCCAGGAATACATGTTAGTTTTTAGAGATTACTTTTTATTACCCTTAGACCAAAAATGCTGATATTTTGCAAAATCTCTTTCCAGGACCTAGAGAAAATTAATAGAGGATGTTTTTTTTCCAAATATTCTTTCACCCATAATTCTGAGTTTTAGTTTCTAGAACAAGGTCAGATTTTTTTTTTTAAAAATCTTTATAAACAATTTTTTTTTTTCAATTCGGAAATACCTTATTATTTATAAATAATCCAGAGACCGTAACATTTTTGCAAATCTCTTTCCCGAACCAAGAGAAAATTAATAGAGGAGTTTTTTTTTTCAAATATTCTTCCACCCATAATTCTGAGTTTTAGAACAAGGTCAGAATTGTTTTAAGAATCTTTATAACATATTTTGTTTTCAATTCGGAAATACTTTAATATTTTTAAAAAACCCAGAGACCGTAACATTTTTTTCTGGAACGCTCAGTTATCGAAGATTTTTCATTGATCCTTTGGTCCTAATTCGGCAATTCATTTATATTTTTTTAAGAATCCTCAGACTGACCCTATTTTTTCCAGATTTTTTTTTTTTCAAATAAATTTTTTTTTAAATAAATTTAGATTTCTTTAAATATTTTATATAAAAACAATAGATTAATAATCCGAAACGATGGACATATTTTATGAAGGACACTCAGACAAAAGATCATAATTTTTTATGATATTGTTTTTCAAGGAACCTCAAACCAATAATCCCGAACCCTTTCCAAGGATTATCGGATTTTTAAACATGGATTTTTAAACGATTTAAAAAAAATCGTGGATTTTTTAAATAATCGTGGATTTTGTAAATATTCTTTTCAAGGAACCTCCGATTATTTTACGCTGAAAATTTTATTTTCTTTAGAGATTTTTATCAAGTGTCAGCATAGCCATAATTGTCCAGTTTTCTAATTTATTGTGCCACATGCCAACAGACCAAGTCTAGTAGACATTAGGACCAACAATCCACATTTTTAAAATATTTTTTAAGACTCTAAGACTAATAATATTATGTTTTTTTAAACTTCTTTAAAGGGGCCTCCAATGATAATTACTTGGGAAATTAGATTAATGATCCTGATTATAAAAAAAATGTTTTTAAGCAGCCTCTAACAATGGATCTAGAATTTTTTAAATTTTTTTAAAAATTTCAAGGACCCTCAAATATGATTCTAAAAACTCTAGACTAACAACACAAATTTTTCCAGACTTTAAAAAAAATCTAGCATTTTTTTAAGATTTTCAAAGAGCCCCAGAACGAGATCTTTCACATTTTTCATATTTTTATAATTTTTTCAAGGACCAAACATTATGAAAAATTTAAATATTTTTTTCAATACAACTCGGGAAAATCATCCAGATTTAAAAAAAAAAAATATATTTATATGTTTTTAGGGCCCTAGGCATAATTTCCGTGGAATTTTAAATGGGCTTCTTCAATTTTTTTTTAATTATTTTAGGATCTTCCGAATACAGCGACTTTCGACAATGATTCCCATTGCAATAATCTTGGATTTTTAAGTAACTATCCTCAAGGCCATCGGATCGATAATTTTTCATAAAAATTACTGTTATAATTGTCCTTAGTTATAATTATTTTAGTCTTTACGTTGTAATTATTTTTTTAAATTTTTATTATTTTTTATTTTATTTATTTTTTTTATTCTTTTTTATGTAATTTTTTGTTATTTTATTTAATTTCCTAAACATATTTCTTAAGTCTCTCACAATTCTCAAATAAAAAAAATAATTTAGAGCTATTAAAAATCTCAACATGCAATACATTGCATTCATTCATAATTTATTTTGTCCTGCCCAAGAAAATAAAAATACTCCCATAAAAGAACACCAACGACAGAATGCTCCAGCTAGAGTTGTACATTTTGCTTTGCAGTTAAATTAAATAAATTTTCATGTTTTTGTTTCCCCCCAAATTTATAAATGAACATATGTTTATTTATAAATGTTGGGTTTTTATTTAAAAAATACAAATGTTCAGACTTTACAGCAGTTACGAATAGATTAAAATCCTCCAAAGCACTGGTCAAAGACATGGTATTTGCAGGAGAGTTTGCAATGGTTGGTAAACATGCATAGCATAGTCTCCATACTATGGCTAGTAGAGAAGGATATTTCAAACATTGCACTTCCACACCTTTGCCCAAAAAAATATCTAGTCACCAAAACCATTTCACAAACAGACACACACACACATAACTATTTCAAATATATGGCCACACATGTTTCCTTTTTTTTGCCAAAAAAAAAAATGGAGACTGTTATTCGTAGTATGAGCACAAACATTTTGGTAATTGTTCTTTTTGGAGTTTTTCTCTGTGATTTTGTTTTGTCTGGGAGTATGTAAATATACATATATGTGTATATTAGGTGGAGGGAAAATAGTTTTGTGTTTTTAAATTCTTAAATTCTTTTTAATTCATATCTATCCTTTGTTTGTTGCACGATCAAGGCGTATGAGTACTGGCATAAATCATACGCCCACAAGGCACTTGGAAGTATTTTTACTCATTTTTTATTTTCTTCAGCGTTTTTCGTAATTTTCCTGGGCGTTTTTTTTTAAATAAAATTTATTGCTTTTAAAGGAGACATAAATGTGGTATATATAAATAATGTCGTTTACTATACGCACTGGAGATCATATTAAAAAAGGGATTCATTTATTTTTTGTTTTAATTTTTAATAGGTGCAACTATGATTTTACTAACCTTAAACTATTTTTTTCTGCGGTATTCCTTTGAATAAAAAATCTTTTTAATATACCCTAATGTTGCATTTACGATTTTTTGTACGCCACTCATTTGCTACAAATATATTTTTTTAAAACCCCTCCCTCTTATGTTTCCATTTCCCTATTTTATTTATTCTTCATACCAATATTCTAGGAAAATTCATTCCACAAAAAAAAGGCAAAAATTTCTTTTCAGCCATATTTCTAAAAATTTATAAAAAATCGAAGGTAAAATTTGGACTGTTCTTAAAAAAATGATTTAAAAAAAATTAAAATTCCATAAACATTTTTGGTAAAAAAATATTGTAAAAAAATCAGCCATTAATAGAAAAGTATTTTTGAAAATATTTGAAAAAGAACATTTTTATATTCGATGTAAGACCCTCAAATGCGGACCATGGCTTCGAAAAGTCCTTAGAAATTCCCAAAATTTATTTCGTGTTTCTCTGCTAATGTCTGATTCTCTCAAATAATCTATTTTCATTAAACAAACAACCAAAAAAAAATTGTAAATTCGGCCGTGGCGAACTTTGAATAACCTCCACCATTTGGAAAAAAACTGGCCATTTTCAAAAAAAAAAATAAATAAATAAATAAATAAATAAAAAATAAAATAAAAAAATAAAATAAAATAAAAATCAAAAATAAATAAATAAAAACCGTTAAAAATTCTGTTAAAATTTTAAAAGTACCGAATGTAGCCTTTGTATTAGAGTCTATACGACGACGTGGACCTACATAGGCACCCTTTGTCATAAGCCATTGTAATATTCAAATGCGAACCTTGAAAAAAATCGGAGAATAATGTAGCTAAAATTATCAAAATGGTGAATATAGGAAGGTAGCATGGGTGCTATACCAAAACGTGGACCTGCACAGGCACTTTCCTGTCAAAGGCTGCCGTATAGACTACGAACTTCAAATACCAAATTTGAAACAATTCCGGTGAATAATGTAGCAAAAACTGCAAAATAACGAATAGAGGGAGGTACCCATACATGGGGGCTATTCGCACTTGTACATGCAATGTTCTGTCATAGACTGTAGTACCGATTACGAACTTCAATTACCAAATTTGAAACAATTCCGATGAATAATGACGCTAAAATCATCAAAATACGGAATATTGGGAGGTACTCATATATGGGGTCTATTTGGAAACCTAGACCTGCGCAGACAGTTTTTTTGTCATAGGCTGCAGCAGCCATTGCGAACTTCAAATACGACATCTCCAACAATTTCGGTGGGTATTGTACCTAGACTCTTCAAAATACCGATCATTGGGAGGTACCATTATAGGGGGGCTATACGAAGACCTAGACCTGCATAGACAATTTTCTGTCATAGGCTTTAGTATCCATTACGAACTTCAAATACCAAATTTGAAACAATTCCGGTGAATAGTGTCGCTAAAATCACCAAAATACCGAATATCGGGAGGATCTGTTATATGGGGCCTATACAAAGACCTGGACCTGCATAGACAATTTTCTGTCATAGGCTGTAGGATCCATTACGAACTTCAAGTACTAAATTTGAAACAATTCCGATGAATACTGACGCTAAAATAGTCAAAATACCGAATATTGGGAGGTACCGTTATATGGGGGCTATACGAAAACGTGGACCTGCACAGACAATTTTCTCTCATATGCTGTAGTATCCATTTTGAGCTTCAAATACCAAAATTGAAACATGTCCGGTGAACATTGTCGCTTAAAACACCAAAATACCGAATATCGGGAGGTACCATTAAATAGGGGCATTACCAAAACGTGGACCTACATGGCCCATTTTATATACTAAAAGTCCTGAGGATATAATATACATTTGAGTGAAATTTTATGAACCTACTTCATTTCGTTCGGAAGCTAGAGTGAAATTACAGACGGACAGGGGGTTAGAAGGACGGATATCACTAAATAATAGAATTTTTTGCTAATCTAGAATAGATATACTTTGTGTGGTCTTGTTTGTATATTTCGAGGTCCATACTATGGTGGAGGGCATAAAAAATACATTTTAAATTTCACTTTGATTATAATTTCTGTACGAATTCCGGAACCTCGATAGCGAGGTTTCCAAAAGTTCTTTTGAAAATATTTCAAAATGTACTGGATTTTAGCAATAGTGCCTTGCAAGAAATATTAGAAAATTTGTATATTTGATATAAGTCCCATGGCTTCGAAAATCCTTGGAAATTCTACGAGTATATCTCATATATCCCAGCTACATTTTTAGCTCTGTTAGACCACAAGAATCTTTCTTCAATTTATAAATAAATTATTTCAATTCCATTTCGATTATCGTTTCTCTACGAATTCCGGAACCTGGATAGCAAGATTTTCAAAAGCCTTTTGAAAATATTGGATTTTAGCAATAGTACCTAAGAATTTTTCTCATGCTCCTCCGCTAAATTTATAGCTCTAATTGTTCCAAAGAATCTATTTTCATTTTATATAAAAAAAAAACAAATTATAATTTATTTCGATTATATTTTCTCTTCAAGTTCCGTAAACTCCTTAGCGTATGAGTAACATCAATACGTATACGCACCACACGGTAGTAGCAAATGTAAACTTAACACCTTTATAAATGACTCTATGGCTTCGAAATCTCTCGGTATTCTCAAATTATAACTAGCTCAGAGAAAAAAAATCCGCTTTCACAACTCTCTGTCGTTGACAGATAACAACATGTAAAACGATTTCCACTTAACGAATATTTGGAGCAGAACAGAAAGTACAAGAAAACTAAATTAAATGTCCAATGCTGCCTGCCAGCAAGCCATTGCACGAGCGGTCTGGCACGCTGTAAATATATGTGTCAAAAGTTAAATAAACTGCATAAAACATTAAAATAAAATACACACTAACCAAAGAAGACATGAAAAAAAAAATCACCTCGACCACGTTTTTCTGTTGTTCGCTTGGCACAGTTACTGCTCACTGTGCATTTACCCAGCCAGAGTAGAATGCCAAAAAAGAAGGAAGGGAAATTGGCAAAAACAAAAATTAATAACATAATTCAAATAAACAACAGGCGGCTGTAAACAAGAGGACAGGAGGAGACAAAAAGCGAAACGTAACGTAACAAGAGAAATGAGTAATAAAAGAATAAATGTTTTAATGACCAACAGAATTTTCACAAAAGCCAAGCCAGGACAAGGCAGAAAAGTTGAAAAATGGAAATTTCCTCGAGGAAAAGGCGTGTAAAGGGAGGGAGGGGGGCAGAGAGGCAGCAGATATTGTTAAAAAGTCTCGCTTTTTAACAATGACATAAAATGTATAAAAGGGTGGGACGAAAAGAAAATATGTAGAAATTAAAAAGGGAATCAGATGGAATTTTTTGGAACTGAGTCGTCTACATTTTTTTTTTTTTATATTTATGGAGGCACTGAGGAAATTAAAATCTGCATGTAAGCCATATTCTCGACTATGATTTGCACAGGAAATTTCAAAAGATTAGAATAGGTTTTAGAATTTAAAAAAATTCAAATAAGTGCTAAAATGTATTTAAAAATATATTTAAAATCAAATGTTTAAAAAGTCCTCGACCAGTAGTTCTTTGGAGACTAAGAAAATGTCTTCATCCTTTTTTTGAACCAATCTATTTATGTTTTCAATTTTTTTCAATAACGGGGTTACTATCTTAAAAGACCCCGAAACACTTCCCATCTTCAAGCTGGATAATGTATCTAAAAAATTTGAATGAAGTCGTCATTATAGCTCGGATTTTTATTCGGAATAGAGTTTAAATTGTCACATTTCTCTTTTTATTCGAATAAATAGCAAGTAACCCAACGACATTCGTATCTAATAGAAGTATACCACTTTGCGTATGAACAACGTCATTAGTTATACGCTCCAAGTACCAACATTCAATTTAAAATTTAGGCATATATAATAGGCTTGATTTATATTGGAATATCCACTTATCTGGAAACTTAAATTTTAATATGATTTTGATATGAAAATCAATTTTAATATCAAAATTTTCTTTAAAAAATTCGGGATAAAAACTTTGAAAGAGGGTATTAACTCTTCTACTCTAACAAATGGGAAAAATATTTGAATAGCTGAGATTTTTCCTTGGAATCATTTTTAAAATTTTTTGCTTTCTTTTATTTCCAAAAAATATCAAAGCAATCCACCGTTGATGTTCGTATTGTATGGAAGGGTATAACTTAGAGTATGAGTAACGCCACTACTTATACGCACCAGGATTAAATTTCAAATTTATGCACATATAATTGGCTTGCTTTAGATTGAATATCCGTTCATTTGGAGACTTCAATTTCAATATGATTGTGGTATATAACAGTTATTTATATGTTAAAAATTTTTTTTAAAAATTCGGAACTCAAACTTTAAAAGAAGGTATTAACCCTTCTACTTTAAAATTGGGAAGAATGCTTTTATAGCTGCGTTTTAATTTTTTTGGGAACAGTTTGAAAATGATCCGCTTTCCTTTTATTCCAAAAAAATGTCGAAATCCGTTGATATTTGTATTGAAAGGAAAGGCAGAACTTAGCGTATGAGTAACATCACTACTTATACGCGCCAGGAGTAAATTTCATATTTATGCACACATAATTGGCTTGCTTTAGATTGAATATCCGTTTATTTAGAGACTTAAATTTCAATATGATTTTGGTAAAAAAAAGCTATTTATGTGTTGAAAATTTACGTTAGAAATTCGGAATGCAAACTTTTAAAGAGGGTATTAGCTGTCCTACTCTAAATAAATGGAAGAAGGCTTTTATAGCTGCGTTTTTATTTTTTTGGAAACACTTTGAAAATTATTCTTATTCCAAAAAATTTCAAAGAAATCAGTTGATATTCGTATTGAAAAAAGGTAGAACCTAGCGTATGAGTAACGTCACTACTTATACGCACTAGGTGTATGCAAAAAATTTAAATTTAAGCATATATAATTCGTTTGATTTATATTTAAATACCCACTTATTTCAAGGTTTTTTTTGGAAAAATTAGGTTTAAAGTACAGTTAAACCTAATTTTTCCAAAAAAAACCTTGAAAAGAAAAACGTTACGACAGGACGTTAACTATTCTACTCCAAAAAATATTGGAGAAATGTTTTATTATAGCTTTGATTTTTATGTGTAATAGCTTTCCACATTGTCTGCTTTCCTTTTATTCCTATAAGTATGCAAAAAAATCCACAAATAATTGATATTATGGAAAGAATACAAATTTGGGTATAAGTAACGTCACTACGTATACGCACCAGATGTATGGAGAAAAATTCTAAGCCCAAGCAGACATAATTGGCTTGTTTTAATTTTCAATATCCCCGTTTTCAGGAACTTGATTTTTAACATAATTTCAGCATAAAACAAAACTTAATAATTTGAATTTCTTTCTTTAAAAAAATTCGGAAAAAATACTTTAAAAGAGGGTGTTCTACACTAAAAAATGTTCGAGAATTCAATTACTATAGCTATTTTTTTAAGCAGCTTTTTATTGTCAGCTATGATTTTATTCAAAACAAAAAAAAAAAAAACAAATAAATAAATCCATGACATTCGTATTTTAAGGGCCTATACCACTTAGCGTATCAGTAACATCGTTACTTATACGCAAAAGATGTAAGCAGCAAATTTCAAATGTATGCATATTTAATTGGCGTGTTTTAGATCGCATATTCATATATTCGGGGACTCAGTTTGAAACATGATTTTGACATAAAATATGCTTTGACATTTATTTTAAACAAATGGGGATATAAGTTGTAGAAGATGGTTTTAACTCTTGTGCTATAAAAAATCTAAATAAAAATATTATGGCTCTGATTTTTCATTGGAATACTTTTTGATAATTTCTAGTATCCTTTTATTTTCAAAAAAAAAAAAAAAAAAAAAATTCCAAGAAATCCGATGTTATTTGTATTTTAAGGGAGGGTACCAGTTAACGTATGATTCACGTCGCTACTTATACGCCGAAGATATATAGAGTAAATTTAATGTTAGGCATATTTAATTGGCTTTTTTAACACATGAATATACATTCATTTAGAGACTTTATTTGGAAGATTTGATTTTGGAATAAAGCAAATATTGCAATTTTTTTTAGGTTTCCATTGACATATCTCAAGGTGCGAGGTGCATCTAAAATATTGCAAAAATCATTCCTTCATTTTTAAAATAATCAGCTTTCCTTTCATTCCGAAAAATACAATAACAAAATCCGATGATATTTGTATTTACGGGAAGTATACAGGTTTGCGTATGAGTAACGTCACCACTACAATGAATAAATGTAAAGGTCCAGATGTAATTAGCTCGTTTTAAATGTTAATATCATTTATTCCGGGACTTGATTTGAAATTGTTTTTGAGCAGCAAAAATATCGATTCAAAAATACGAAAAATAATGCAAATATTAAAATTTTTTAAAAATTTCTGCTATGTTCTTCCCCAACAATTCGAAGAAGAATCACAAAAACTTTGTTCACTTAATGACTTTTCTGAGCAAATCCTTTAAAAAATATTTGAACAAAAAAAAAAAATAAATAAATAAAATTCTTTAATTTTAAAAAAATTTTTACACATTCGGAACTACAGCTGTAGAAAGGTGTTAATAATCCCCAAGTTTAACCTTGATATTCTAAAAAATCGGTAATTTTTGAAATTGTTTTATTTCGAAAAATTTCCATCAAATCCCATTATATGGCATTTATGGAGACGATACAAGTTTGCGTATGAGTAACGTCACTGCTCATACGCTTCTGGTGTAAGAGAAATACAACTTGAAACTTGTCTAACGGTCTTACTGCTATCAAATAAGCGTTAATTATCCCCAACTTTATCTAAAACATTATTAAAAAAATTCGGTCATTTCTGAAATTGTCTACATACCACCGATGATATTCGTTTTAAAAAGGATGATACCGGTTGGCGTATGATTTACGCCAGTTCTCATACGCCCCTGGTATATGGTGTAATTTTAAAGGTTAAAAGCCTGCTTTAAATTTTTTTTTTATCATTTCTTCAGGGACTTGGTATAAAACCTAACTTTGAGATAAAACAATACTCCAATAAACAATTTTAGGAAATTTTAAAAAAATTAAATTTTATAAAATTTTTTGGGTCTTCTACCGAAACACCCCGATATTGTGAAGGAGAACCACAAAATATCCAAGAACTACAAAATATCCGAAAAATATGCAAGAAATCCGATGATATTCCTGATTAAGGAGAGGATCTAGGTTTGCGTATGATTTACGTCAATACTTATACGCACCAGGCATCAGGTGTAATAAGGTGCTTTGAATATTTTTTCTTTAGGGACTTGGTTTCAAGTCTGGGCTTTTATTTAACAAATCCAATAAAAAAATTTAAAGAAAATTTTTGAATTAAAAATTTCATAAATTTCTTTTGGATTGTTTTTCGTAACACCCCAATATTTTGAAGCAGAACCACAAAACCTTTGCTTACTTACCCACTTTTCTGTTGCTGTTGTTTGTTGTTATACCTTCCTACATATAATTTATCTTAACGAGACAAAAATTTAATGTAACACTGCCAAATAGGTCGAGTGTTTTCTGCGGGAGAGAGGGAGAAGAGGTTGGACAACAAGAAAATGACAAAAAGGCCAACATGGACAAGTTAACAAGAACGCGCTCGCTCTCTCTCTCTCTCTCGCACACACAAACAAACTCAACTCCTAATAAAAAAAGCATAACCACAGAAGCATCATTATCTGTTCCCAGAAAGCAAGAAAAAAAATCATCCCCAGCCCATGGAAGACAAACGCAATTGCCAAGTGAACCAAACAGGAGGCAATTCAGGAAATTGGTCACGAGTTTTTGTCATTTGTGGCCAAAAGAATGTTTGTTTGTTTGTCCTCGTCGTTTTTTTCATGTTTTCAGGCGCGTTCAGCATCATTTATTTTTTTATGCTTGACCAGTCTATTGCATTTAGCTCGTTTAACAATTCGCCCGGAGCCAAAGTCCAACTGGCTCTCACTGGCGGTAGAGGAAAATTGTTGGAAAAAACTGGAAACGTTTTATGAGTGGGAGTTTGCCGGCATTTTTTTCTTGGCCTGAATTTTAAATACAAAATGACTTATATCTTAGCTGGAGAAAAAAAAACACAGTTTTGGTAATTGTGGCGTATGAGTGGCGACAGCACTCATACGTACAATGATCCCGATATTTGGTATTTTGCTGATATTAGCGACACTATCCACCGGAACTGTTTAAAATTTAGTAATGGAAGTTCCCTATGGCTACTACAGCCTGTGACAGAAAATTGTCTACTCAGGTCCACGTCTTCATATAGCCCCCACATAACGATACCTCCTTATATTCAGTATTTTGATAATTTTAGCAACATTGTTCACCGGAATTGTTTCAAATTTGGTATTTGAAGTTCGTAATGGATACTAGAGCCAAAGACAGAAAATGAGCCATGTAGGTCCACGTCTACGTATAGCCCCCATATAAAGGTACCTCCCAATATTCGGTATTTTGATGATTTTTGCCACATTGTTCACGGGAATTGTTTCAAATTTCGTATTTGAAGTTCATAACTGGTAGGACACCCTGTCCTAGAAAACTGGGTGTAGGTCCACGCCTTCATATCGCCCCCATATAAGGGTAACTCCTGATATTCGGCATTTTGATGATTTTAGAGACAATATTCACCGGAATTGTTTCAAATTTGGTATTTGATGTTCGTATTGGATACTACAGCCTAAGGCTAAAAAATGACTATGCAGGTCCAGGTCTTCATATAGCCTCCATATAAAAGTACCTCCCGATATTCGGTATTTCGACGATTTTTGCCACATTATTCATTGGAATTGTTTCAAATTTCTTATTTGAAGTTTATAATTGGTAGTACAGCGTGTCATAGAAAATTGGGTATGTAGGTCCACGCCTTCATATAGCCCCCATATAAGGGTACCTCCTGATATTCGGTATTTTGATGATATTATCGACAATATTCACCGGAATTGTTTCAAATTTCGTAGTGGAAGTTCGCAATGGGTACTACAGCCAGTGACAGAAAATTGTGTCTGTAGGTCCAGGGAGGTACCGATATTAGCCCCTAAATATCGGTACCTCCCTATATTCGGTATTTTGATGATTTTTGTCACATTATTCACCAGAATTGTTTCAAATTTGGTATTTGAAGTTCACAATTGGTAGCACAGCCTGTCATAGAAAATTGGGTATGTAGGTCCACGCCTTCATATAGCCCCCATATAAGGGTACCTCCTGATATTCGGTATTTTGATGATATTATCGACACTATTCACCGGAATTGTTTCAAATTTCGAAGTGGAAGTTCGCAATGGGTACTGCAGCCTGTGACAGAAAATTGTGTATGTAGGTCCTTCGTCTAGCCCCTACATTATTATCCGGAATTGTTTCAAATTTCGTATTCGAATATTGTCCACGCTTTCGTAGAGGTAACACCCTATATTCCATTTCGACAGAATTTTTAACGGATTTTATTTTTATGCAAATTTCCAAATTCGTTGGAGAGTATTCAAAACTCGGCCCCGCCAAATATATTGCTCTTTTATTTGTTCAACGTATTTTGCTATTCTTCAGAGTCTTCGAAGGCGTATGAGTGACAGCATAACTCATACGAAATTATAAAATGAGAGTTTATAAGGGGTTTAAGATAATCGAATCATTTTAGAAAGCTGATATAATTCTGGAAATTTTCCCATCACTCATGCGTACCATGGTCCAAGGAAAGGTAAAATAGAATTTAGTTAAACTTTGAGATTATCAGCTTTTGACATTATACCCTGGGATCTATGGATTTCAGGAAATAAAAATATGAAGGACATTTTGAGCGAAAATCATGAAAAACTAGGACCCTATAAACTGGGGAAATATCCATTCGAAGAAATAACAAAAATTGAGGCAAAGCCCAAAAACAGCGATTTTATATAAATATGGCGTATGAGTACTGCCACTATTCATACGAACCATGGGGATGTAAAAAAACAAGGAAATCCTTTTTAAATCTGAATATTATTTTATTATTAAGAACTAAGGATCTTATAATCGCCAAATTTACACAATTTTTTATTATATTTGCTCCATGTTATACAAAAAATTTTGTAATTTTTTGGAGTTATTTTAGGCGTATGAGTAATGGCATAACTCATACTTTCTTTTACATTTTTATATACAAAAATTGAGCTAAAACAAAGAAACAACAATTTGGGGCAAATATGGCGTATGAGTACTGCCACTAATCATAGGAACCATAGGGATATACAATATATAAAAAAATTATTTTTAAAATCTGAATAATCGCCAAGATTAGAAAATGTTCATTATATTTCCTCCATGTTATACAGAAAATTCTGTAATTTTTTAAGGTTAATTTAGGCGTATGAGTAATGGCATAGCTCATACTTTCTTTTAGATTTTTACACATTTCGGTCTGTAAAATAATCTAATAATTGTAGAGGAGTTTTTTTAATTCTCGATTTATTTTTTATATTTTCTAAACCATGTTCTTAAATTTCCAAACAATAATTACCATCGTATAATTTTTTTTATTTATTTCAAAACTAATGCCAATTTTTGATTTGTATAATAAAAATTGAGTCATATGCTTTGGAGAACTTATATATATTTTTTATTACAAGCTGTTAATCAATTTTATTTTTATTTCAGTTTTTTATTATCGTTGTTTTTTAACAATCATTGGTCAAGTTTTTTTATTGCCAAGAATCCCAAGGTTATTTTTTTATCTCCCACCTACGTAGCTGTATCGAAAATAGAGGCATGGGTTGGCCAATTTCCCCCTCCACAAAGAGCTGTTGATGATGTCGATGATTCCGATGATGACTATTGTGGTGATGAGAACTGTAACTCTGATAGTCATTTATATGGGAAGAATGTCACGTACATAAACCATAAAAAAACGGATGGATATATTTTGTTATGCTTTGGTGGTTTCTTTTTTTTCTTATTTTTTTTTCTCTTTTTTAAATGTCCCTGCTATTTATTAACTTTTCCGAGTATTTCGTGTGTGTATTCGTTTTTTTTTTTCTTTCTGCAAAAATAAATTAGGTTATTTTCAGAGTGATATGTGATCCAATAGGTTTGGGGTGAATGGACTGGGGGAGAATAAAAAAAAACACCCAAAGAATTTTTGTTTTAATATTAAAATGTCCTTTTTAAGGAATAACACAAGTCTTTTATCGAATTTTTCAGGAATACTATTATCGAGAATTTTGTAAAAATAATTTCAGGATCACTATCGAACCTTGAGGACTAACTGTGAATCAAAATAAAATTCAAATCTTTACTTCATGGATTTTTTAAAAATATTGTTTTAAGGACCAACTGGCTTTCAAATTTTTGATTTTTTTAGAATTCTAAAGGTCGAATAGACTTTTGAACCCTTACCTCCTTCGACTAATTTTAAACACGATTCGTCCTTTTAATTTTTATTTTTCAAGGACTATCATACCAACGAATATGGAATTTTTAAAAATTGTTTATTCAAAGACAAGGGTACTTTCTTATGTAGTTTCAAATAAATCCGTAAAGGTCCTTTCGCTGTGGATTTCTTAAACATATTTTTGAAGGGCCAGAATATTTTTATTTCTTAGCTAATGGATGCAAGGAAATAATAGAAAAGTAATCTTGGTAATCATCGCGTATGAGTATCGACACCACTCATACGCACCATGATCCAAAGAAAATAAATAACGAATTTAGTAAAAAAATGGATTTTTCTCATTCCGATCTTTTAACGAGGATTTTAAAAAACAAATATTTTTTGAGGAACATCATATCACTTTTGTCGATTTTAAAAAAAAAAATATTTTTAAAGCCCTTAGAACATCCCATAAGTACTTTCAAATAACTCTTTAAAATTTCTCATAAGAACCTTAAACGTAGCTTTTTGTGAAAATATATTTGGAAAGCCTCTCAGATCCTTAATTTTTTTTTTTTTTGTAAACAAAATTTGAGGACATTCAGCATTTTTTAAGACATTTTTTTAGATGGAATTATAGCCCTTCATATGTGAATTTTTAAAAACATTTTTGGAAGGCTTTTCAGGCTCGTAATCGTTTCTAATTATTGAATATTTTTGCAATACCTTTGAGGACTTTAAACATGGATTTTAAGGCATTTATGGCAAGTGCCTAGAGGTTGATTTTTAAGGATCTTTAAAAATCCTTAAAAGTGCATTGTCAAGGGATATTTTCTTAAACGTAAAATTTTAAGAGAAAAAATTTTTTTGAAGGCGATTTTTTTAAGAATATATACAGGGACTCTCTGACCCTTTATTTATTTTCCACGGATTTCCTGGATCTTTCAAAAACCTTCGAACACATAAACTTAGCTTTTTTGGATTTTTAATTGGCTGTTTTCTTGGATTTTTGAGGGATTTTTGAGCCCTAAATTACATAAACTAAATTAAATAATATTTTGTCAAGGGTGATTTTTTCAGGACCTTTAAAACGGGTCCCTTAAATATGGACTTGTTGGGAATTTTTTCGAGATCAATTTGACGCTTAAACCTGGCGTTTTTAGGTTTATTCTTTCAGAGGCCAACAGAAAACTCAACTTGGATATTTTAAGTCTTTTTAAGAACTATCAGACACTTTAACCTGGAATTTCCCAGGTTTTTCTCAAGTGACATTAAGTACCTTAGATCTGGATTCTTCGAAACATTTTCAAGTTCCAACAGATCCTTAAACATGGATCTTTTGTGGATTTTTTCAATGGCCCATCAGGGTCGTAAACATCAGACCCTTTTTAATGATTTTTTTTTTGCATCCTTATATATGGATTTTTTACGGAAATTGTTCGAGGTATTTCAGATTCTACAATCTGGATTTTCAGTGGAATTTATTTAAAGCAATCAAGTCCCCAAATTTAGATTTTTGTAAGGTCTTTTAGGCATTTTTGAAAGCCATTCAGACCTCCGAGTGACATTTTTAATTACGGTCAATGGCGGATTTTTAAAATTAGGGTTTTTAACAGATATTTTTGGAATGTCTCCCAGATGTGGGGTTTTTAGAAAGTTTTAGCCGTTTTTTAAAGAACGATTTGGAAGTCTTTTCAGGCAGATTTAAAAAAGAATTTTCGTAATATTTTTCCGACCTTCAAATGTGGAATTCTGACCTTTAGTTACAGACTTTTCTATGCATTTTTCGGAAGTTCCCTTAGGCATCTGAATGTGGATTTTCAAAGAATATATTTGGAGGGGCTCCCAAACTTCTCGATGTGGATTTTTGGAGCATATTTTTAGGCGCCTTACTAAACTGTTTTTACCGGTTTCTTAAAAAAGTTTCTAGAAGGACCAATTATCTGACGGCTGGATGTAGATTTTCTAGAACATTTTAAAAGATTCTTCACACTCTGAAATATGGGTTTTCAAATACAATTTTTGTAGATTTTTTCAGACTTATATTTTGGAAAGACCATTCAGGCTTTCGAACGTGATTTTTAAGGATCGTTTTTGTCAGCATCCTCAAATGTGAAATTCTAACTTTTTCACATAGACTTTTCTAGGAATTGTTTTTTTTTTTAAGTCCCCTTAGACTTCTGTAGTTGGGTGAAATATTTTAGCCCATTCATTGAGGGATTTTAAAGAACGTTTTTAGAGGGTACATTAGGAAATCAATTATTGATTTTCAAAAATAATTTTTGTAAGAATTTTCCGGCCCTTAAATGTGGATATTTTAACATTATTTTGGAGGCACGGCTTTTTAGGATCATTTTTGAAAATGTCTTTGCGACTTCTGAGTTTGGATTTTAAAAGGACAGTTTTGGAAGCTTTTCAGACTTCTCAATTTGGATTTTTATAATACCTTTTTTTAAAAGACCTTTCATGTACTTACGTATTTAGGTCAAAAACCGAAAGGCCTAAAAACCGAAATTTTTAAATAATAATTCCTTGAGCCTGATTAAGACTGTCAATCGAAAGCATAAATAATTTTTCCAGGATAGACTTTGTAATTTTTTTAATATTTTTTTTTTATAATTTTCTTTACTAATTTTTTAGATAATATTTAAAAAAAAAATTTAATGCCTCTTTAATAGTATTTCCATTATGTTTTCATAACCTTTACCTCGTAACCACTTTCTCTGTTCAATTCCCCAATCCACGTCTCTCCAATTTCCATTGTGTATCTGGGTCTCTGGAGAAAATCAAGCAACAATGTTAAGTATTTTTTCTATGGATCTGCAATAGAATGGAACACTTCCCTGGAGTCGTTTTGTCATGTGAATGGATATGTCCATGTTTGAATATTCATTACCCCTACACACACACACACACACACATACGCAGCTAAATCTTAATTTCAATTTCTGTTATATTTGTAGAACGTCTCATTGCATTTTATTGTTGTTGCCGTTGTAGCCTGCTGCACTTGTTCCACTTGCCTTGGCTTGCTGCTGCTGCTGCTGGAGCATGGCCTTCACATTACTCCTTTAGGGATGCATTTTTATATCAATTTTTTTTTGTCTTGTGTTCTGCCTCTCTTTTCTTGTTCGGAATACATATTGTGCGTTTTATTGTCTAGTTTTCGTTTTTTAGGGGAGGTAAGGGTATGGAATTCCATTTTACATTCCATGGTTTCGTTACTGTTTTTTTTTTTTTTTTTTTTTTTTTTTTGGTTTGGGAATACAAAACACATTGCCCCCAAAAGGCATTGGGAATGCAGTTAGGAATTGAAATGGAGAATTTCAACAATTGTCAGGCTAGGAGAGTGAGGGAGAGAGAGGGGAGAATTTTATGCATGCCATAAAGGATTGGGGGCATTGTTAAGAAGAGAAAAAACAAGTAAAAAAGCTGTAAGCTCGGCCGGGCCGAACTTTTAATACCCTCCACCATTTGGTACAAATTTGGCAATTTCCAAAGAAAAAAAAATCCCTTAAAAATTCTTTAAAATCTTAAAAATAACGAATGCTTATAGTACGACGTGGACCTGGACCTTACAATATTTGAATGCAAAACTTGAAGAAAAATCTGTTTATAATGTAGCTAAAATCATCAAAATACCGAATATAAGGAGGTACCATGGGGGTTACAAAACGTGGACCTGCACAGACAATTTTCTGTCACAGGCTGTAGTACCCATTGCGAATTTCCACTACGAAATTTAAAACAATCCCGGTTATTAATGTAGCTAAAATCATCAAAATACCGAATGTCGGGAGGTATCATTGTATGAAGATGTGGACCTAAATAGCCTTTCTTCTGAAGATGTGGACCTAAATAGCCTTTTTTCTGTCACAGACTGTAGCATCCATTAAGAACCTCAAAGACGAAATTCCGGTTAAAAATGTAGCTAAAATCCTCAAAATACCGAATATGGCACAGGCTGTAGTACCCATTGCGAACTTTCACTACGAAATTTGAAACAATTCCGTAAATAATGTCGCTAAAATAATCAAAATACCGAATATCGGGGGGTACCGTTATATGGTGGCTATACGAAGACGTGGACCTACATGGCTCGTTTTTTGACTTAGGATGTAGTATCCATTACGAATTTCAAATACCAAATTTGAAACGATTCCGGTAAACAGTGTCGCTAAAATCATAAAAATACCGAATATAGGGAGGTACCGTTATATGGGGGCTACACGAAGACGTGGACCTGCACAGACAATTTTCTGTCTTAGGCTGTAGTATCTATTACGAACTTTAGATACCAAATTTGAAAGAATTCCGGTAAATAATGTCACTAAAATCAACAAAGTACCGAATTTCGGGAGGTATCGTTATATGGGAGCTCTACCAAGACGTGGACCTACATAGCTCATTTTTTGTCATAGAATGTAGTATCTTTTCCGAACTTCAAATACCAAATTTGAAACTATTCCGGGGAATAATGTCGCTAAAATCATCAAAATACCGAATATCGGGGGTACCGTTATAAGGGAGCTATACGAAGACGTGGACCTGCACAGACAATTTTCTGTCATAGGCTGTAGTACCTATTGCGAACTTCAAATGCCAAATTTGAAAGAATTCCGCTAAACAATGTCGGCAAAATCATCAAAATACCGAATATCGGGGGGTACCGTTATATGGTGGCTATACGAAGACGTTTACCTACATGGCTCGTTTTTTGACTTAGGATGTAGTATCCATTACGAACTTCAAATGCCAAATTTGAAACAATTCCGGCGAAAAATGTCGCTAACATCATCAAAATACCGAATATCGGGAGGTACCGTTATATGGGGGCTATACGAAGGCGTAGGCCTGCACAGACAATTTTCGGTCTTAAGCTGTGGTATCTATTACGAACTTCAAATACCAAAACTGAAACAATTCCGGCGAATAATGTCGCCAAAATCATCAAAATACCGAATATCGGGACGTACCGTTGTATGGGAGCTATACGAAGACGTGGACTTGCACAGACAATTTTCGGTCTTAGACTGTAGTATCCATTACGAATTTCAAATACCAAATTTGAAACATTTCCCATGAAAAATGTTGCTAAAATCATTAAAATACCCAGTATTGGAAGTTACCGTTATATGGGGGCTATACGAAGACGTAGGCCTGCACAGACAATTTTCGGTCTTAGGCTGTAGTATCCATTACGAATTTCAAATACCAAATTTGAAACGATTCCCGTGAAAAATGTTGCTAAAATCATTAATATACCGAATATTGGGAAGTACCGTTATATGGGAGCTCTACGAAGATGTGGACCTACATGGCTCATTTTCTGGTTTATTCTGCAGTATCTATTACGAACTTCAAATACCAAATTTGAAACAATTCGGGTAAACAATGTCGCTAAAATCATCAAAATACCGAATATCGGGAGGGAAAAAAGAAGGAGAATTTGGGTCACTTTCATTGGAGAGAAATTGTGTATTTAGAGTTCAAGGATATCCTGATATCCTTTTTAGAAATATTGAAATTAGTTAGCCCTTTTAACCACCCCCCAAAAATATGTGTCCCCATTTTCTAAATTAAATTTTCCCATTAAAACTTCGAATGGAGTGCATTTCAAATTTTCCAATTTCCATTTGACTAATGCCCATTATCCTTGCTGGCCATCCTTTTTAATCATGTCATGCCATGGTTTCAATTAATGTGATTTTTCAACAACAAAATTATAATTCATTTATCAATAAAGCAATGCCGAAGTCATGTACACAATGTCAATCAAAATGAAATTATTATTCATTACAAATCATGCATGCTATCAATGACAATATTTTCCACAAAACACACACACACACACACATACAGAAATACACATACATTTGCAAGATATCCACAAAATGCATTAGCAACCTCAGCCCATACCATTTGACAAAATATTAAGCAACGACTAGTTTATGTGACCATATAGACCATTTGCACACATATTGACATATGTAAGCCCCTCACCCTCCCACCCTCCACACACACATGGCCACACACACACTTTCATATTCATAATAAGCATTAATCACACCGTCGTCATCTGTAGTTAAGTATTTGTAATGGAACTTTGTCTGCCACTTAATGTGCATAATGAATGGAATGGCATTGCATTGAATGTATGTGTGCATATGTGTGACTGCATGTGTGTGGGAAATTCCTTGCTGGTTATATAAGTATTTATGTTGCAATGTACATAAATGTGTGTGTGTATGGGGGGGGGGGGGGTTTATGATTCTTGTGGTGCATAAGTCTGTTATCATTATTTTTAGGTTATGAAAGAGTACAGAGAGACCAGAGACACAATATTTAATGTATTTTAAGTAACTACTCCTCGATGCAAATATTGTGAGCCGACATTAGGGTGTAATGGGAAATTTTTGTGGGAATTTACAAAAAATTTAGATATCGATTTTTAAATAAAAATGTTAGAAGGATTTTCTCCGACATACCCTTTAACTGAGATTTTTAATGAATGCCACTCAAGGACCAAGATAGCTGTAAATAAGGATTAAAGGATTAGGGATTAAAAAAAAAACGTTTTCTAAAGACCAAAGGATCTTCAAATATGGAATAAAAAAATGTTTTTTCCAGGGCCGTGCAAATCTTTTAATGTCGATTTAATATTTTTTTTCTGTTACCAAAGGTAGGTTTAAAAAAAGTATTTTTTTCAGACCTTTTAACTGGGATTTTTAAATCAAAGTTTTTCAAAGTCCAAGATGACAAGACATTAGGTGTTAAAAATAAGATATTGATTTCGAAAAAAAGAAAATGTTAGAAGGAATTTCATAGCCTCTCTGGCATAGCCTTGAACCTGGATGCTTAAAGAATATCTTTCGGGGACCAACAGATCCTTAAAAAACGATTTTTAAAAAATCTTTTCTAATGACCAAGGGACCTTCAAACATAAAACAAAAATATTTTGCTTGGATGCTTAACGAATATATTTCGAGGATCACCAGATTTGTAATAAAAGGATTTTTAAAAAGCCTTTTCTAATGACCAAGGGACCTTCAAAAAAAAAAAAAAAAAAAATTTTAAGGATATGCAGATCTTTTAATGTCGATTTTATTTTTTTTTTATTTTTTGTTTTTAACTGGGAGTCCAAGAAGACTTCTAAGGAGTATTAAAAAAATCAGTTCATATTGGCTTGTGTACACTTAATTTTGGATTTTAAGAATTATTTTGAAAGTGTTTAAAAAGTGGTTTTAAAAAATGTTTAGAAGGACTCTCATTCCATCTTAAGCATACTCCTTAACTCAGACGTTGAAAGAATACCACCCAAGGACCAACAGAGTTTTAAAAATAATTTAAAAAATCTTCTTCTAAGGACCAACTTATCTTCAAATATGGAGTTGAAAATATTAATTTTTAATTTTTAAAGACGTTCCTATATGCGAATTAAAAAATGTATATTTTTTCACGTACTTAAACGTGGTTAAAAAAAAAAAGAATTTTCTTCAGACCCGTGAGCTTTTGAACCATGTTTTTTCTTTTGAGAATTTTTTTTTTTCAAGGTTGATTTTTTGATTTTTTAAAAGATAACATTTTTGAAGATCCATTAGACAATCGAACTGGGAAATTTTAAGGTTTTCTCTCAAGGAATATCTATAAAATATATTTTTTTTAAATTAAGTTACAAAAAGGTATTTTCTTCAGGTCCTTTAGATTAAGGACCTATAAAATTTGTCCCTTAAAATGGATTTGTTGAGAATTTTTTTCAAGGTCTATCAGACTTTTAAAACTTGATTTTTAAAGAAATATTTTTCGGGAGTCATCCGACAATTAAACTTGGATATTTCAAACTTTTTTTTTTTCAAGGAATAGCAGACTCTTAAATGTGAATTAAAAAAAAATATTTTTCAGGTACTTGAAAGTGGGTATTCTTTAGGATCTTCTTTAGAATTGGTCCCTTGGACATGGAATTGTTGCGATTTTTTTCGAAGCCTATCAGACACATAATAATGTTTTTTATAAAGAAAAATAGGTATAGCTGACTTAAACATAGAATTTTTACAAGGACCTTTAGCGCCTTAGACGTGAATTCTGTGAGAATATTTACCGGAGCCAACAGATCCTTAAATGTGTAGCTTTAGAGAATTTTTTAATGATCCGTTAAACGCTTTTAAATGTTATTTTAAACCTGGATATTTTTAAGAAGTGTCTTCAAGGGCTTTCAGTCCTTTAATCCGGAATTTTTTATAAAAAATGTTTTTGCAAGGGTCATCAAACAATAACACATGAATTTTTTGAGGACTTTTTTCGAAGAAAAACAAATCTTACAATTTTGTATATTTAAGGAAATTTCTCGATAGCGTTCAGACCCTGAAACGAGGATGTTTGAAGGAATTTTTCCAAATCGTCATTAGATTCCAAACTTATTTATTTATTTCTTTTTTTCTAAGGACGAAAGTGAAAAAAGAGTAAAAAACGTATTTTCTCCATGCCCTTTAACTGGGTGTTTTAAACCATTACTTTTAAAATTCCAACAGGTCTGTAAGGGAGGATTACAAAACATGGATTAAAAAATAAGTATTGATAAAGTGGAATCTTTAAAAATATTTTTTTTTAGAGAAAATATTCGGCAGTGATATTTTAACTTCAAAAAAAAAAAAAAATATTTAAACCACAACGAATCTAAAAAACACATATCTTTAAAGGACTAACTGGACTAAGACGTAACGACTGAACCTAGAATCTTGAAATTTACACTAGGGTCAGTATTGGTGCATATTCGTATGATATGGCGTGGTTTTCGAAAATTCACACAAAGAAGGTACGAAAATGTACTAAAAATTTAATATTTTGTATTGGACAGAAGGAAATTATGAAACTTTGGAATTCTAGTCACTGTTGGGGTGCAGGATAGATATACCAAAGGGTTTATGGAAATTCGGACAATAAGGTAGCGAAAAACTTTAAAATTGTACAAAACTTCTAAAATGGTACCATTTTAAATTTGGTGCGTGGGCTGGATTTGTCAAATTCGTACTAAGAGGACACGAAAAGTACTAAAATGTAGTAAAAATATAATTTTTTGTATTGGGCAAATGTAATGAGTTGGAGTTCTGAAATTTGCAAAGAGAGTCACTGATGGAGGACAGGATAAATGTACCAAAGCGATTTTGGAAAATCGAACTTTAAGGTTACGTACTTTAAGATACTAAACTTTTAAAATAATACCATTTCACTATTGGTGTGTAAATTCGAACTTTAAGGTTACGAAACTGCTAAAATGGAACAATTTGGTACTATTTAAACGTTTGGAGCTAAATTGAACAATGTGTACTACAAGTGCACCAAAAGTACTAAATAGTACTATATTTGGTACCAATTGGTATATGGTGAACGTATAATGCTTAAAATCTGAAATTTGATATTAAATTGCTGTTCAGGTTTAGGAGGAGGTTTCGGGAATGTGTCATGTATTTGTACGAAAAGTACTTAATGATACTATTGTTGGTATTCGATAAAGGGATAGAGATAAAATTCTGAAATTTGATATTTAGATTACTGATGTTATCTGTGTTTGTGATTTGTATGAGAAGCACTAAATTTTAAACAATTTGTTGTGAGGTGAACGTATGTAGCTGAAATTTTGACATTTTGTATTGGGTCACTATTTGTGATAGGTTTGTGATATAGAGATGGATTTGGAAATGGGTACTACAAGTGCACAAAAAGTACTAAATAGTACTATATTTGGTGCAATTTGATAGTGAATAAACAGAAAGTGCCTAAAATCTGAGATTTGGTATTTAGGTCGCTGCTCACGTGTAGCCTGGACACAGGGAGGTGAAATGTGTTTTATAATTTCATAAAAAGTACCGAATTTGGTTCTGGCTAAAATGAAAGAGCTGCAATCCTGAAATTTAATTTGGATGTTACTATTGGTGTCTATGACTTAGATATCTAGGTGATATTGGAAATGTGTACTAAAATTTTTTCTAAGTCATGAGAGATATAGGCATGGAAAATTGTGACCCTTTGTTGGGGATGTACGAAAATGGGATGAGCCAATATATTTTCTATCTCCACACCTCATATAGTGTTGATAAAAGCAATGGGATATCCGAAACTTGAAGTCAATCGGACTATGGTTTCACATTCTATAGGAGTTATAATTATTTAAAAATTTTGGCATATGCGGGGGAGGGACATGATGGAATAGCCAGATATTGTCTATTTTCCCAGCTGACCTAGCACTTATAAAAGTATTGCGATTTTCAATGTTTGACCAAATTTGGATGATCCCTTCTTTTTTCTATAAGATATAATATTTTTTAAATTGTTGGCATTCTGTGGTTAGTTACCATAAAGAGGTGACCGATATTGTCGATATCTCCAATCTCGATCTAAGTTTGATAATTATATTAAGATATACCAAGTTTTGACCCAATCGGACACTTCCAAATCGGGATTTTCCTAGCCAAGACCTTAAATTCTTATATTCTATATTATTGGCGTATACGTAATATTTATTACTTATACGCATAAGTGCACCATTTAAAATTTCTCTTTAAGCTTTAAGAAAATAACCAAATCAGTCTCCTTTTGAAATAAATTTCCTCTTTTCTTGGTGTCAAATTTCGTCCCCCACTGTAACCCAAAATAAAATACCAAATAATAATAATTATCTAAATTACTTTTAAAAATTTAAAATAATAAATAACTTGTAGTCCAATAAACATAGTCGTTACGTTCGACATGATTTCCAGGTGAGCAGACAATGTATAAAAATACACAGACACACTCATACACTCCCATTGTGTGTTCACAGAGATCTCTCTGTGGAGCATAGCTGTGTTTGTTTTCCTCTCTTCTCTCTTTGCCAAGTATTCACCATCCGTTTGAGATTTATTGATTATGTCTATTTAAATTTGCAATGTTATTAACTTTTTATTACCATTTTACAGGAAATGCCATGTAATTGATTGTGTTCTATAGGCAATATGTGTGTGTCTGTGCGTATGGTTATGTCTTCATTTGAAGAGTAAGGCAGAGAGGACTAAAAGAATGAAGGAATAAATGCGAGAATGAATAAATAACTCTGTGACTGACTGACTGACTGCCTGAATTTTGCATGGCATTGGCTTTAATTGATTCTCAGTAGGCCATTTAAGTCTTTATCCCAAAAACGAGGACATCACATAGTTGCTATTGTTCTTGGTCCACAAATGACAAATGCTAATGAAGTTCAGGATAATTTTCCGAAAATTATTTTTGCAAATTGTCTGTGTATTTATTTTACAACGACTAATTGAAGTTTGTTTTGTGGCCACCACAACAACAACAACAACAACAAAAAAGTAAAACAATAACTACAACAAATTGTTGTAAATTTTTGTTGTAATGTCAACTAATTATGGTTTTCGGTCTCGGCCAAGTGATTAATTCTTGTAAATGAGTAAAAATTTTTCACAATTAAGCCAATGATAAGTTTTGAGGAGGATATAAATAAAATGTCTGGCATTATGAGTTTTTTTTCCGGAATATTATTATTTTTGGCAATTGTGGCCGGGGCAGGAGATTTCGTGGGAAGCTTATTTAACAATTAATGCTTAGATTATTTTGTGAGATACGATTTAAAAAGTTAATATTTCTTTAGAGATTACTTACATAGAATTTGGGTTTTAAAGGAATTACTGCCAAAGGGGCTTAGGAACTTACCTGGAAAGAGATGAAGAAAGAGAATTTTGGAATTAATAGTTTGTAATATTTACTTTATTTTATTTTTTTTTTTTTTTTTTGGAATAATGGGATCATTTATGGCTGCCTAGCATAGCCGAAAGCCTTCAATGGCTGCCGCATAAAACAGCTAGAGGTCTACTAGGGCTGCCTAGAAGAGCTCAAGGTCTTCTAGGGCTGCCTAGAAGAGCCTCAAGGTCTTCTAGGACTGCCTAGAAGAGCCTCAAGGTCTTCTAGGGCTGCCTAGAAGAGCCTCAAGGTCTTCTAGGGCTGCCTAGAAGAGCCGTAAGGTCTTCTAGGGCTGCCTAGAAGAGCCGTAAGGTGTTCTAGGGCTGCCTTGAAGAGCCGTAAGGTCTTCTAGGGCTGCCTAGAAGAGCCGTAAGGTCTTCTAGGGCTGCCTAGATGGGCCGTAAGGTCTTCTAGGGCTGCCTAGAAGAGCCGTAAGGTGTTCTAGGGCTGCCTTGAAGAGCCGTAAGGTCTTCTAGGGCTGCCTAGAAGAGCCGTAAGGTCTTCTAGGGCTGCCTAGAAGGGCCGTAAGGTCTTCTAGGGCTGCCTAAAAGAGCCGTAAGGTCTTCTAGGGCTACCCTAGAAGAGCCGTAAGGTCTTCTAGGGCTACCCTAGAAGAGCCGTAAGGTCTTCTAGGGCTACCCTAGAAAAGCTCAAGGTAATCTATGGTAGCATAGAAGAGCTGATGGCTCTTCTAGGGCTGCCTAGAAGAGCTGAAGGTCTTCTAGGGCTGCCTAGAAGAGCTGAAGGTATTCTAGGGCTGCCTAGAAGAGCTGAAGGTCTTCTAGGGCTGCCTAGAAGAGCTGAAGGTCTTCTAGGGCTGCCTAGAAGAGCTGAAGGTCTTCTAGGGCTGCCTAGAAGAGCTGAAGGTCTTCTAGGGCTGCCTAGAAGAGCTGAAGGTCTTCTAGGGCTGCCTAGAAGAGCTGAAGGTCTTCTAGGGCTGTCTAGAAGAGCTGAAGGTCTTCTAGGGCTGCCTAGAAGAGCTGAAGGTCTTCTAGGGCTGTCTAGAAGAGCTGAAGGTCTTCTAGGGCTGTCTAGAAGAGCTGAAGGTCTTCTAGGGCTGTCTAGAAGAGCTGAAGGTCTTCTAGGGCTGCCTAGAAGAGCTGAAGGTCTTCTAGGGCTGTCTAGAAGAGCTGAAGGTCTTCTAGGGCTGTCTAGAAGAGCTGAAGGTCTTCTAGGGCTGCCTAGAAGAGCCTCAAGGTCTTCTAGGGCTGCCTAGAAGAGCCTCAAAGTCTTCTAGGGCTGCCTAGAAGAGCTCAAGGTCTTCTAAGAAGAGCCTCAAGCTCTTCTAGGGTTGCCTAGAAAAGCCTCAAGCTCTTCTGGGGCTGCCTAGAAGAGCCTCAAAGTCTTCTAGGGCTGCCTAGAAGAGCTCAAGGTCTTCTAAGGCTGCCTAGAGGAGCTCAAGGTCTTCTAAGGCTGCCTAGAGGAGCTCAAGGTCTTCTAAGGCTGCCTAGAAGACCTCAAGGTCTTCTAGGGCTACCTAGAAAAGCTGGAGGTCTTCTATGGCTGCACTAGAAAAGCTGGAGGTCTTCTATGGCTGCCCCAGAAGAGCTGGAGGTCTTCTATGGCTGCCCTAGAAGAGCTAGAAGTCTTCACCGTTTATCTGGAAGAGCTGCAGGCCTCCTATGGCTCATAAAAATATATTTATTTTTTGATTGGCTATATTGGCCTCTGCAATATAACAGAATTACTGCTGGATATTCGGTCTATAGGTTTTTTTAATTCGGTTTTTGTATTTTTAAGATAAGTCTTAAATTTTTTATTCATTTTTTATTGTTTAAACAGAAAAAGAAACCTCACTAACAACCACAAATGGGAATCAAGAATTTTACAATGTTCTGAAGAAGACCAACGAAGGAGAAGAAGAAGAAGGCGAATTCAATGGAAAATATTGAAAGATGAATGGTTCCCTTGTCTCGTTAGACACTCGAAACAAAAAAAACCCTCGCACACAATGTAGGAGACGGCATGACACACAAAAGATACCAGATAACAAACAGTCATTATAAATATCTTAGCCTACATCAAGGCGCTAACTTTAACACATGAATGATCACACACACACAGACACACACCGAAGAAAAACACCCAAAACTTTCTGAGAAGCAACACTATAAACCTCGCAGCGCGAATGAATCAATTTCCAATGAGAAGAACACTTATTTTAAACATTGGAAAATTTATGAGCCAGCACTTGATGACAGGCGACACACAATTCAATTTGTCATTTTGGGGGTCAGTGTAACAATACAATGGAGGAAGAAGAAGAAGAAGAAGAAGGAGAGCAAGAAAAAAATTGTTGCAGAAAAAAAAATCGAAGATGAACAATAGCCAAACCTCCCTACCAGTCAAAAGAAAAAAAAAAAAAAAAAAACGAAAAAACGTTGCCCAACATAATCTTCAATAACTGATAAAATATAAAAAAACAGATATTCCCCACCTCCCACTTCTCCCACCACCAAAGAAGAAAAATATACAAACCTTGTATTTGGTTTTTTGTAACTGTTTTTCCATCCCGGAGGGAGGGGGTGCTGGGGAAAAGAAGTTTCCCGTTTCCACTCCAATAAATCACAAAAGACAGCCACGACAGGCCACTACACTTGAGAATGTTTAAATTATTTGCTTATTGTCACCGAGAAAGGGAAAGAAACGAAGAAAGGCAGGAATAAAAAAAAACCGGAGTCTTAAAGGCGCCAAGTTTTTCGTTAAAAACGAAACGAAAAAATAAATGTTGCATACTTTTCGGGTCAATAATATTAAAAGCCAAGATTTTTTTTTTTTGGGAAGGGAGGGGTAAGTTGGACAACAGAAGAAGACAGTGACATGTAGAACTTGGCTAGGGTATACAATTACTTTAAGCTATGATTTTAAAGTAAACGAAAATCTCTTAAAGACTTCGAAATTTGGAGAAGCCCTTTGTGGGCCGCAAATATTTGGGATTTTTTTAATGAAATTTTCAGAGACTTTTAAGTACCCTAAGATTTTAAGAGGCCTCTACACCTCTCCAGACCATGAATTTCTAGAGGAATTTTAGGTGGCCTCTTAGAGACCACAAATCCAAGATTTAAAAAGAAATTTTTGAGATCTGTAAAGGCGAGAAAGTATCCAGCGGATTTTAGTGACCTCAAATACAATATTTTAATATATTTTTATATATATTTTATGAGCCTCAGAATCAGAGATTTCTAGAGGAATTTTAAAAAGGGTTTCTAGGAATTTAAATTTTTTATTGTCGTCCAAAAATTTTTGGAGTTTTTAATTGCAGGAACTTTCAGAACACTTCCAAAGTTTCCAAATTTGTGATATTTAAAAAAAAAAATACAAAAGATTCTAGAGATTTCCAAATCTTGAAAAATATGGGTTTTTAAAGGAATTTGAATGGGTTTAAAAAAGGGCAACGGCACTGGAAGCAACTGGACCGGATCGGACTTTTTGTAAAAAAAATTGAAGATCTTTTTACACATCCAAATCGTTTTTTTTAAACTAATTTTAAAAGTATATACTGTGTTCGATATTATTATATTTTTTAAGGATTATTAGAAGCATGGATCATGGATTTTTATAAATATTTTCAAAAGCCTGCCAGGGCCCTGAAATCGTATTTTTTAAGTATTTTGAAAGGGTTGCATTTTTAGAGGTGTTTAAGTTGACATTTTTATACTCTAACAACGTGGGTAATAAATGAAATTTCAAGGGCCTCTAGAGACTCCGTGTTTTTTAATTGAATTTTTTGGATTTTTAAAGGATTTTCAAGAGGCCCTTTTAGGCCCCAAAATGTAGAATTTTTAAAGGAATTTTAACACGTCTCTACAGGCTTTAAAAATATTGGATTGGATAGAAACTTGAAGAGGCCTGTCAATTTTTTAAGAATTTTGAAAGATATGTATTTTTAGAGGGCAACATGGATGAAAAATGGAAATGTAAGAGCCCCTTGAGGCTTCAAAATCTGTTTTTTTGTATATCAAACTTTAGGCGACCTTCAAAAACCCCAATTTGTTAAGTTTAAAACGATTTTTGAAGAACATTTCAGGTCTTCAAACCATGGATTTTTAGTGTAGTAATAAATTGTTTAAAATAGATTACTTTTGAGGGGCGACTAGGTCTTTTTCAGGCCTCCAAATGTTGTATCCTTACAAGGAGGGCTTTATATGTGTCAAAACCATGGATTTTTAAAGGATTTTGATAGGCATTAAAAAATTCCAAACTTTAAGAATTCTCAAGAGAAACTTTAAGAGGTTTTTCGAGCTCTAAAATGTTGGTATTTTATGAGAATTTTGAGATGAAAGGACTAAAAAGCGAGGATTTTCAGTCAAATGTGGTTTTTGGAAAAACTGAAAAATATCTCTATAAGCCTTATAATCTGCATTTTTTAAAGGAGGTCCCAAAATTTGTGGTTTTTAAAAATGTTTGTAAGTATTTAGAGGCTCAAAAATTGTGGAATTTAAAAGAAATTTAATGAGGATAAAAAAAAATTAATCGACCCTTAAAGACCTCAAATATATGAAGTTCAAAAAGAATTTGTTATAGGCCTTAGTAGGCTTATAGATTTTGCAATTATTTTTGGAAATTGTTGAGAAATCTGAAAATTAGTTTCATACAGTTTCAGAGTTTACGGAGTTCAAGAAGAACTTTTTATAGGCCTTTGTAGGGTTATAGATTTTGAAATAAGTTTTGGGAATTGCTCAGAAGTCCGAAAAAAAGTTTCAAATGGTTTCAGAGGACCAGAGGCTACTTCAGAAAATTTATATGAATTTATATAGGCATCTGTAGGAACCAAGAGGTCCTAAAAAGTATTGATACTCAAGAATTTATGATAAATACTTAGTATTCCTTTACAGACATCTAGATTATGTTTTATTAATGAAAATTTAGAAGACCTCAAATTTTTAAAATCTTAAGAGCATATCAAAGACTCTAACATCAAAAAATGTTAAAGGACTTTGTCAAATATCAAAATTTATAAAAAGGAGGAAAAGGAATTTCTTCAGTTTTTAAGAACCTAAAAACCACGGATTTTTTAAATAGTTTTTAAAAGCATATAGGAGCTTTCACATCTGGGATTTATAAGTACATTTTAGATGATCTGAAATGTTTCAAGGGGAGGATTTTTTTAAGAGACAGATTTTAGAAAAACAACCAAGAAAAAATAAACAACCATTTGCAACGAATTTGGCAATTTTCAAAAAAAAAAAAATAAATAAATAAAATAAAATAAAAAAAAAAAATAAAATAAAATAAAAAATAAAAATATGGGGGCTACACCAAAACGTGGACATACAATTTTCTGTCGTAGGCTGTAGTATTCATTACGAACTTTAAATACGAAATGTGAAACAATTCCGGTGAATAATGCTTCTAAAATCCCCAAAATACCGAATATAGGGAGGTACCGTTTTATGGGGGCTACATGAAGACGTGGACCTGCACAGTCAATTTTCTGTCGTAGGCCGTAGTACCCATTACGAACTTCAAAACCCGAATATGAAGCAATTCCGGTGAATAATGTCGTTTAAATCATCAAAATATCGGGCGGTACCGTTATATGGGGGCTATACGAACACGTGAACCTATGTGGTCCATTTTCGGTTTTATGCTGTAGTATCTATTACGAACATCAAATACCAAATTTGGAACGATTCCGTTAAATAATGACGCTAAAATAATCAAAATAGCGAATATGGTGAGGGTACCGTTATATGGGGGCTGTGTGAAGGCGTGGACCTACGTGGCTCATTTTTTCACTTAGGATGTAGTATCTATTACGAACTTTAAATACCAAATTTGAAATAAGTGCAGTTAATAGTGTCGCTAAAATCGTCAAAATACCGAATATCGGGAGGTACCGTTATATGGGGGCTATACGAAGGCGTGGACCTGTACAGACAATTTTCTGTCTTAGGCTGTATTATCCATAACGAACTTCAAATACCAAATTTGAAACAATTCCGGTGAATAATGCTTCTAAAATCATCAAAATACCGAATATGGGGCGGTACCGTTATATGGGGGCTATATGATAATTTGAACCTACATGGCTCATTTTTTGACTTAGGATGTAGTATCCGTTACGAAATTTAAATACCAAATTTGAAACATTTCCGGTGAATAATGTCGCTTAAATCATCAAAGTACCGAATATCGGGAGGTACCGGTATATGGGGGCTATACGAAGACGTGGACCTGTACAGACAATTTTCTGTCTTAGGCTGTAGTATCCATTACGAACTTCAAATACCAAATTTGAAACATTTCCGGTGAATAATGTCGCTTTAATCACCAAAATACCGAAAAAGGGTGGTATGGATGCTTTGAGTAGATGATACTCTGAGCCCTATAAAATTTTACAATACTATTTATTTTTTTTTTTATGGAAAATATTTCTAAGTTAAAAATAAATTTTATTTTTCACATTAGATTTTTTTCCTAGAAAATGTTAACATCATCATTAAAAGAAAATCTTTACCCTCAGATTTAATTAGGATTCCAAATCAAAGTTGAGGCCATGTCTATGTCTGCCAACTTTTATAATGAAATAATTTGTTCGAAAATTTTTTGGAAGAAAAAATTCCATGGTTTTATAAAATTCAACAAATGACAGCCAACAAAACTTTTAAATATTTCCACAAGACAGAAAACAAAATCAAATCCAAAGAAATTTTAACAAAATATTTACTGTTTTGTTTTTGGATTTCTTAAAAATGTTCAAGAAAATATTTCACACAAATTTATCATTAATTTTTCAATGAGCAAATCTCTGTGTTTTCTCTCTCTGTGCTTTCCCAGATTTCTGTCTGGCAGCGTGTCAATTTAACTGTCATCCAAGATTTTTATGTAAATTTGTGCACTCTAAATTCTCTGAAAATAAAAGCAAACCCCTAACACATAAATCAAACCACATCTCTAGGCACACATGACCCACATTTATAGAAATCATCGTTAATTCATTGAATCGAGAGAGAGAGAGAGAGAGAGGGCAAAATAATAAAACTGGAAAAATACCCCTTTATCATAGCTCTGCCTTGCTGTGAATACATTTTCTTTCTTATCTTTATTATCTTCATTTACCCCTTTTTTGTTTCCTTTCTCCTCCATTTCATCTTAGACAAAATAAACATTGGCCATTGAGAGTTGGGAAAAAATGATGTGTGACATAAAGAGTGTCACAGCTGTGTTGTACTCTTTGCAACACACAAACTCACACACACGTACTCTCACACACAAACATAAAATGAGTTCGATTGAAGCACAAAAAGAAACAAAACAACAAGAACTGGGTTTTGTTTATTTGTTTACATGCCGTTGAATGAAACATTTATTCATTGAAATGAATTTATTTTCAAAGAATTCCATTTTTCCAAAGAAGATATTTCTATTTTTCAAAGCCTAGAGAGAGAGAGAGTGGAAAAATAACAGAGAAACATAAATAGCCCCTAAAAGTATTCCACACTTGATTGACCCTTGAAGTGGTTTTAAATTAAAGCAGTTAAAGAGGTGGAGAAATGGAAATAGGAAAATAAATGTTATAGGGATTTTGGAAAGCCCAACAATTTTAAGAAGAGATTCTGAATTCAAAGTCCTTGGATTTTAAAGGGATTTTTGAAGAGACTTTGAGATCTATAATCGTACATTTTCAAGTAAATTTAATAGTTGTTTTTTTTTTTTTGAAGATTTAAAATTTACTATTATTTAGGGGCTTAATTTGATGACTATATAAAAAATGTGTCCCCTTAATTTTTTTTATAAAATCTTCATATTTGGCCCCTGAATATTGAAAGCCAATATCGGTGACTAGAAAAAAATGTAAGGATCATTTTGAAAATCCTAGGCGGGAATTTGAGAGTAATTTTGGGTATCAAACATAGTGGATCTTTAGAAATCAAGAAATTTTGATAATTAATGGGATGTGGGAGCATGTTCTATTCTGTAATAACAAAAAATTTGTACCAAATATATGGATTTTGAAAAGAATAGCAGAGGTCTCACCCATTTGAAATTCCAAAAAAAAAGTTGGATACTGATTGAAAATTGACCCAAAATGGTAAATTGACTTAGAGCCTGGAAAATTAAGATTCTCCAAAGGAAACCATGTTCAGAAGGCCTTAAGAGCGTTAGAAAGCCTTTAAAAACTCCAAAACTCGACGAATTTTAGCAAAGAATAAGAATCAAATCCTGCCCATTTTTATAGAAGTATAAGAGGCCCACAGAGATCAATTTTTCAAAAAATAATTGAAATTCCAAAGAATGTACATATCTGAAGAGTTTTATAGGAAGGCTTGGTAAATACTTCTTAATTCAAAAGAAAATAATTTTAGAGTCCTGATAATTCTCAATTTTCTGAAAAAATTTAAGAGTTCCTTTGACGTACAATAACGGAGAGTTTGAAATGATTGCAGTGGTTCTCAGATGTGGATTCTCTTCGGAGTATTAAAGAGTATAAAAATCCAACGAATTTGTGGAATGAAAAAGAAAAGTAGATTTCTAAAATTATTTTGAGGAGGTCTAATAACCATTAAAAAATACAATAATGGATTTTGTATAGCGGGTCGTTATGAGGTTTTTCCAATTCGAAGACCCTGTTAGAAGTCCAATAACCATTTACTTTTAAGGGCTTTTTGGGGGAATATTCAAAGGTCTCTTGCATTCCCGATATTCGTTGATTTTTGATCAAAAAAGGCCTGCTTCATTAATTCAGATTTTTTAAAGATTTTTTGATGGCCTATGGAAGTCAATTGATCATCGATTTATATAGAATTCTTTAGGATCTTCGAGGGTCTATTAATACAGTTTTTATGAAGTTTTCAATGATTTTGAGAGCATTTTGAAATAATTTCGAAATATATTAATAATTTTGAAATTTAATATTGTCCTACAGAGTCGATGATTTCTTACGAATTTCCGGAGTCCTAGATAGCAATGAATGTATAGGGCTTTTTAATTATTTTTCAGAGGTTTTTTTTGGATATCCAATATTAGTTGATACTGAAGAAATTCCAAGAGGCTATTAATCTTGAATATTTGAAATATTTTTTAAGGACTCAAGAAGTCATTGTTTTTTGTAGAATTTTCTCAGGCCTATGGGACCCTTATTAGGGGATTTTTTTGTAAAATTTTTAAAAACTATGTCGTGTTTTTTTTAAAGAAATTTTGATAGGAATTTTGACCTCCAGATTACAATGAAATTAAAAGAGGTCTATATAGGTGGGATTATCGTAGATTTTGGAAAGAAAATTTAGAGGCCTAATCAGAAATGAATATCTGAAAATTTTGAAGAGAGTTTCTGATGCTTTTTTGGATGTCCTATATTCGTTGATTCGAAAATGTTAGAAACCTTAGGAAACTTAATTATTATTGAAAATGATTTGGATTTTCTGAGGACTTGTTTTGATACTCTCCACCATGGTACCCTATTTTCGTTATTTTGGTGATTTAAGCGACATTATTCACCGGAAATGGCAGAAAATTGTGTGTGCAGGTTCACGTCTTCGTTCAGCCGGCACCTCCCGATATTCGGTATTTTGATGATTTTAGCGACATTATTCACCGACTTTTTTTCAAGTTTCCACATCGTCGTATGGATCCCAAAATAACGGCTAATTTCACTATTTTTAAAATTTTAACAGAATTTTTAACGGATTTTATTTTTTTTTTTGAGAATTTCCGAAATACTGATTAATTTTAAGAATCCCTAAAAAATGTTTTATTATTTTAAATAATGAAAAAAGACTAATTTTTTGTTTGATTATTTTGGATTTCTGTGAAGACCCTAATTTATGAAATTTTTGATAGACCAACTTTTGGCTTTTTAAAGAAATTTTAATAGATTTCTAGTACTATGTCTCGAAATTTGTGTTTCTTGACAGGACTAGAAGAGGGGAAGATTCACGATTTATAAAACTCCCTGTCTTTAGTAGGATTTTTTAGAATTCCATAGATTTTTGGAGGAATTTCTAGAGGCTTTTGAGATCCGATCCTGATGGATAAGTTAATATAATTGGAGTCCTGGACCCCCACAATCACCACGTCGGTGTTAGAGACACTCTTGTGGATATTAAAAATAGCCCAAGAACATTGAAAAAATTCCATTTTTTTATAAGACCTTTTCCTCAAGACTTTTTAACCGACATGGACTCTAAATAAAGCCTGTGTTATTTTCTGAAAATATTTTCTGTAATAAAAAAAAAAACATTTAAAATAAATTACATATTTCACAAATGATTTTTAACATAAATTACCGTCATTAAAATACAGTAACAGAATGTTAATAAATAATATGTGGAAATGCTTTGGAGGGAGCCATAGATAACTTCTATGGCATCAAAAAAGTAGAAGAAAAACTATATTAAATGCCAAGAAAAAAGCAAATTCAACAGCATATTCCATGTGTGAAAATATAAAGTTTTTATGACAAAGAGTAAAAAAAATGAAAAAAAAACCCTTTAACGAACAAACTTTTCTCCATGGTAATGTAGCAAAGCAGTAAAGAAAAGCGTGAAAATCAGCAAAGAAACAGAAAAATAAAAAAACAAACGCTAGAACTGCATCAGAGCTCAAAAAATCAAACTCTGCTTGAAACTTCAGCAGGCATCCCATTACGTCAAGCAAAATGCGAGAAAAGAATAAAACAACTACACCAGCGTGGCAAGAAAAGAACAAATGATGGCAGTTAAATGCATAAAATGACAGCGAAAATATCAAATGAGGGGTGAGGAGGGAAAGGGGAATGGCAGGGAAGACCAGCATCATGGGAGGTTTGGCTGCTGTGTGCCACCAATTCACACTCCCCAAGCTTTATAGCAATTATGTGGAGAAAAAACGACAACGACAACGACACAAATGCCAGCAGCCAAGGCATCAGCAGCATTGAATTCTCGCCGAAGAGCAGAAAAACAAGAAAAAAACGAACGCCTGCTGCAACTGAAGAAAAAGCACGACAGGGAATGCTCATTAAAATATTTTAATTACTACAAGCAAATTTTTGCATTTTAAGCAGTTTTCTTGGTTCTCATGGATGTGTCGCATAGTTGGCAATGGGTGGTAGGAATGTAAGGAGTAAGGTTGCATGAAGGGAGAGAGAAGGGTATGGTCTCCATCTGAGCAAATAGTGTGCAATTGTGGGAGAATCAAGAATTTGATTTGCCTAGTAGGGAATAATGGCAAGTATTTACAACACATTCGGGTTAAAGAAAAGATTTGAAGATTTCAAAGATTTTGAATTTTAGAGCCAAAAGAAAAAATCTCTTGAGCATTTTCTGACCTTGTATTCCCAAAATATGGATTTTTCAATTTTTTCGGACTTCTTAAAGGATTTTCTTAACGATTTTTAATTTTATAAGGGGTTAAATATCATTTGTTACGGCCAAAACGTGCCTCACGGATATAATGGTTTTATACCCTAAATCTCGTTAAAAAAATCCGTTTCAGGAGACGATTTAGCAATGTGCGCCCGTCAGTCTTCCTGTCTGGCTGGTGCGCACGACAACTCTCGAAGGTAGTATGCGATTTGGTCCAAATTTTGTACATCGTAATATTATTGTCAAACTTAGATCGATTTCGGAGAATAGCGATATCGGTCCACTCCTTCTGGTTCCTGCCCCACAAAAGGTCGTAATTTTCAAAAAAATATTTTACTGCACAGAAGAAGAATTGATAATCCGATATTGCTCAAATTTGGCAAATCCTAATATTTGCATCAGTGCTACGGCAAGTGAGAAAATGGAAAATATTGGTCCACTCCATCAAGTACCTCCCAGACGAAGGGTAAAAATTTGGAATAATTATAACTCTTTAAATTTCTCAAATTCCAATATTTTTATAAACCCAGAGTCTGGTGTTAAGATGGAACACACAGGTCTACTGCTTCTCGTATCTCCCCCAAAAAGGGTCAACATTTTGAATAACCAAAACGAGCATAAAATCCGAAATAAGCGTCCGATTTTCTTCAAATTTCATATATCCCATTATTTCTACTAACAAAAGATCTTCTGTGAAGATTGGATATATCGGTCCACTCCTTCTGGTACCTCCCCCACAAAGGGTCAACATTTTGAATACCCATCCATCCATCTATCTATATCCGTAAAACGCTATTCTATCCGGAATAAGCACATCTCAATATTTCTATCAACAGAAAATCTGTTATGAAGATGGGTTATATCGGACCATACCCTTTGTCGGGGAGGTACCAGAAGCTCCCCGACAAAGGATCAAAGCTTTAAATAACCAAACCGATTATAAAATCCGAAATAATCATCCGGTTCCCTTTATTTTTCACATATCGCATTATTTTTACTAACTCACTATCTGCTCTAAAGATGGAATATATCGGTCCACTCTTTCTGGTACCTCCCCCACAAAGGTTTAAAATTTTTGAATATTCATGAAGGTCATAAAACCCGAAATTAGCATCCGATTCCATTCAGACTTGTCACATCTCAATATTTTTATCTACACAAGATCTGTTATAAAGAAGGTGGAGATCGGACCATATCTTCTGGTACCTCCCCCATAAAGGATCAAAGTTTTGAATAACCAAATCGATTATAAAATCCGGAATAAGCATCCGATTGTCTTCATATTTCACACATCCCATTATTTCTACCAACACAAGATCTGCTGTGAAGTGGGATATATCGGTCCACTCTTTCTGGTACCTCCCCCACAAAGGTTTGAAATTTTTGAATATCCATGAAGGTCATAAAACCCGAAATTAGCATCCGATTCCATTTAGACTCAATATTTCCATTAAAACAAGATCTGTTATAGAGATCGGAATATTACTTCTGGTACCTCTCCCACAGAGGGGAGATTTTTTTTGACGCAGATTTTTTCTATAGAAAAAAAATCCTCAGAGAACTGAGGCTGATTTTTTTTCTATAGAAAAAAAATCCTCAGAGAACTGAGGCTGATTTTTTTTCTATAGAAAAAAAATCCTCAGAGAACTGAGGCTGATCAGCCTCAGAGAACTGAGGCTGATTTTTTTTCTATAGAAAAAAAATCCTCAGAGAACTGAGGCTGATTTTTTTTCTATAGAAAAAAAATCCTCAGAGAACTGAGGCTGATTTTGTTTCTATAGAAAAAAAATCCTCAGAGAACTGAGGCTGATTATTTTTCTATAGAAAAAAAAAATCCTCAGAGAACTGAGGCTGATTTTTTTTCTATAGAAAAAAATCCTCAGAGAACTGAGGCTGATTTTTTTTCTATAGAAAAAAAATCCTCAGAGAACTGAGGCTGATTTTTTTTCTATAGAAAAAAAATCCTCAGAGAACTGAGGCTGATTTTTTTTCTATAGAAAAAAAATCCTCAGAGAACTGAGGCTGATTTTTTTTCTATAGAAAAAAAATCCTCAGAGAACTGAGGCTGATTTTTTTTCTATAGAAAAAAAATCCTCAGAGAACTGAGGCTGATTTTTTTTCTATAGAAAAAAAATCCTCAGAGAACTGAGGCTGTTTTTTTTCTTACGGAAAAAAAAGCCTCGGAGAACTGAGGCTGTTTTTTTCTTTCTACAGAAAAAAATCCTCAGAGAACTGAGGCTGATTTTTTTCTATAGAAAAAAATCCTCAGAGAACTGAGGCTGTTTTTTCTATAGAAAAAAAATCCACGGAGAAGTGACGCAAATTTTTTTCTATAGAAAAAAATCCACAGAGAACTGAGGAAAATTTTTTTCTATAGAAAAAAATCCTCAGAGAACTGAGGCTGTTTTTTTTTCTACAGAAAAAAATCCTCAGAGAACTGAGGCTGTTTTTTTCTTTCTACAGACAAAAATCCTCAGAGAACTGAGGCTGTTTTTTTCTATAGACAAAAATCCTCAGAGAACTGAGGCTGATTTTTTTCTATAGAAAAAAATCCTCAGAGAACTGAGGCTGATTTTTTTCTATAGAAAAAAATCCTCAGAGAACTGAGGCTGATTTTTTTCTATAGAAAAAAATCCTCAGAGAACTGAGGCTGATTTTTTTCTATAGAAAAAAATCCTCAGAGAACTGAGGCTGATTTTTTTCTATAGAAAAAAATCCTCAGAGAACTGAGGCTGATTTTTTTCTATAGAAAAAAATCCTCAGAGAACTGAGGCTGATTTTTTTCTATAGAAAAAAATCTTCAGAGAACTGACGCAGTTTTTTCCTATAGAAAATAATCATCAGAGAACTGAAGTCAAAATATATATAAATATAATATAAATGAACGAACAGTGGCTGAGGATATACATCTGACGCCAAAACCTACCGAGTAATACTTTTTAACCTGTTCTTTCCTTTAGTTTCCATGTCATGGACTTTTTTCTCTTTGAGGTTCAAAGTCATCGATTTTTAAAGAATTTTTCATAAAGGATTTTCCTTAGTAAATTCTATTTATAATTCAATTGAATACTTCTCCTTTATTTCCTCAATACATCACGATTATCTTAAACGTCAAACAAATCAATCGATCTATTTTTTAATTCTACCCGCTTCCAAGCACATACACACAAACAATGTTCGTTCAGCAGGGATCAAAAAACTATTTTAATGAGTTTTCTGGAGCTGACTTAAAAAAAAAAACGAAGGGAAAAAACGGAAATTAAGCCAACAGCATTCCTGCTGCAGAAAAACAAAAAAATCTTAAGAGTAATTGAAGCTGCAGCAACAAGAAGACGACGACGATGAGGCAAAAGACGAAGACAACAAAATATGCTGGCAAAAGTAAACGCCAATATAAAATAAACGACTACTGCACAAAACAGGATCTTAAGCTGAACAAATTAATTCCTTTGGATTTGTTTTGCTATCCCCCATTCCATCCATCCACACCCCCTTGCTTACTCCCTCAAGACACTTGCACTATGCTTCTGATGTTATCCCCTCACGGTACTTTTGCCCTGTTGATGGTGTTCAAAAAAAGAGTTTATGTGTGTGCGACAAGGATATTGCTTTGTGCGTGAGTGTGTGTGTGTGTTCGAGGTTTTATAAGTAACGCACCATAAACCAGCTCCTATGGGTGTAGCGAAGTTGAAAAATCAATGCAGCGTATCATGGAAAACAATAGGTAAATCATGCCAGCGACAGTGTAGTCAGAAAGGGGGGAGGTTTAAAAAAAATAATAGGGTTGCCATTCCTTAAAATAATATTCATGAAAACCCAAAATGAATGTCATTAAAGATCCTAAAAATTTAAAAAAAATATATATTTGCCTCCCAGAAGATCCTTGAAAATATTTAAAAATCCCAATTTAAAGGTTATTAAGGTCATAAATTAGGTAAGATTCTTTTTTTCTTAAAAAAAGGTCTGGTGGTAATTAAAAAAATAAAATAATAATAATAATAAATAAAAAAAAAATAAAAAGACTCCAAAATCAAGATTTATTATCTTAACGTCCTTGGGAAAAGATCTTTATACAATTCACGATTTGTGGTGTAAAGGTCATATACAATTATTTTAAATATCAGTAAATAGTTGCAATAGAAAAAAATTCTATAAAATCAACCATTTGTGGTCCAAAGATCCTTGAAGAAATTTCTTAAAAAAATTGGATGTGGGTCCCTAAAAAATAAAAAATTCCACAAAAAAACCTGCGAGTGTCAGCTAAGAAGACGTTGAAGAATTTATGGTCTATAGATCCATGAAAAAGATTACATTAAAATATCAAAGATTTGTTCTATTCTTTGAAAAATGTGTGCAAATGTTGTAGTATTGAGGTCTTTGAAAATATATAATTTGAAAAATCCAATATTTGAGGTTTGTACATTCTGCAAGAATTGCTATGAGAAAATGAAAAATAAATTATAAAAAAATAATCCGTGACTCCTTGTCCAAGAATCTTTGAAGAAATTTATTTAAAATTTTATATTTTTATTCGCCAATTTCCAAAAAGTCCTTGAAAAAATATTCGTCAAAAAATCCATGAAAAAATTTTTAAGGCTCCACTTGCAAGGCCGTTTTGTGAACTAAATGTCCTTGAAAAAATATTCTTTAGAAAATCCAGGTTTGGTGGCCTAAATGTCCTTGAAAAAGTATTCTTTAAAAAATCCACATTTGATTTACGAAAGGTCCTTGAAAAAATATTCTTTAGAAATTCCACGTTTGATTGACCAATGGTCTAGAAAATGTATTCCTTCAAAATCCACATTTGGTGGCCTAAAGGTCCTTAAAAAAATATCACACATTTGGTGGTCCAAGGGAGAAAAAATATTCTTTAAAAAATCTACGTTTGATTTACAAACGATTCTGGAGAAAATATTCTTTGAAAATCAATATATGATCGTCAAAAGGTCCTTGAAAAAATATTTTTTGAAAGACCCCCGTCTGATTTATTAAAGGTTCTTGAAAAAAATATTCTTTGGAAAATTAACGTTTGATTTACTAAAGGTCCTTGAAAAAAAATACTTTGAAAAATCCACGTTTGATTTACTAAAGGTCCTTGAAAAAATATTCACTAAAACTCCACATTTGGTAGTCTAAAGGCCCTTGGAAAAAATCCAAGTTTGATTTACCACAGGTTATTGAAAAAATATTCTTTAAAAAATTCACGTTCGATGTCCGGAGGGCCCTTGAGAAAATTTGTTTTAAAAATCGATTTTTTTTTGCTCTAAATGTTCTTACAAAAATATTCTTTAAAAACCCACATTTGATGCTCAAAAGGCCATTGATAATAAATTCACCACTTGTCAGCTAGATTTCCTTGCGAAAATCTTAAAATCTACCTTAGGTTGTTTAACGGTCCTTCAAACAATACTCTCAAAGTAATTCTTGGTTGGTGTTCTGAAGGTTCTTAAAAATTTATTTTTCAATCATTTTAAGTTTGGCACTTGCCAATTCAAAATAAATGTGACGATCTGTACTCGAATGGTGATCTAAAGGTCATTACAAAAATTTTCTTTTCAAAATCCACCTTTGATTGGTGTAGCATTTTTTTTTTTTTTTCAATATCCAAGACAATATGCAGGACTTTGAAAACAAATACTCTTAAAAAACGTTTGATTTGGTCCTTAAAAAAAAATTCTTTACAAAAATCTGCTATAGTTGAGGTTCTTCAAAGGATTTTCTTAAAAAGTCATGTTTGGTAGTCGCAAGATCACTGAAAAACTACTCCCTAAAAATTAGTCTCAAAATTCTTTTTTTAAATCCACTTTTCGTAGACCAAAGGCTCTTGAAAAAACATTGTTTGATTTGGTCCTTGAAAAAAACTTTCTTTAAAAATTTGGTTTTTAAAATAATTATTTTTGGAAAATCCACATTAAGGAGGATATTAAAAAATGTTAATAACAATCTTTTTAAGAAGGTCCTTGAAAACTATTTTTAAAGATTGCACGATTGATTTGACCCTTGCAAAAAATATTTTTTAAGAAATCCTTAAAATATTAACTAAAATGATATTCTTTAACAAATTCTCCTTTGATTTGGTCTTTGAAAAATATTAAAAAAAAAAAAAAAATTAACAATTGTGGGTCTTTTGTCCTCGAAATATTATTCATTAAAGATCAGTTTCAGAAGGCCTTTTATAAATATATTAAAAATCAATATTCAGAAGGACCATGAAACAATTTAATCTATGTGGAGAATTTCTTAAAAAAAATATTTTTCCAAGACTCCACTTGGAAGACGGTTGATTTTTTTTTTTTTTTTTTTTGAAAATCCAAAATTTATAGGTTCCTTAAAAATTTATTTCTGAAAAAATCATTTTTAAACTCCTTGTTACGAGGGTCCTAGAGACCATTTAAAGAAACCTATATTGGGCGGTCCTTGAAAAAATAATTGTCGAAATCTTTGCACAGAAGGTCCTTAAAATTGGTTTAAATTAGAAAGTCTTTAAAGAAAATATTTGTCATAAATTTTTTCGGAAGGTCCTTGAAAACACATGTTAAAAAATCCACTTGTAGTGTGTCCTGGAAAGAATATTTTTAAAAATCTACATTTGGAAGGATTCTGATATATTGATATATATCTGAGTTCAGACCGTAAAAAATATTGGTTTTGTTCTTCAGGTCAGTAAAAAATATCTGTAAATCCAAAGTCCTTGAAAAAAAAAATAAAATCAATGCCTAGGAGGCCTTTGAAAAAATCTAAAAAAATCCATGTTTGATGTTCTTTGAAAATAAATTATAAAGTCAAACGGCCCTTGATACGTAGATTTTTAATCCACATTCACAGTGTCGATGACAATATATTTATAGAAAACCTTGTTCAGGAGGTCCTTTAAAAATATTTTTTAAAAATCAATTTCCAGAAGATCCTTAAAAAAATTAAAAATAAACCGATATTTTGCTCATTCGAAGTTTCCATGAAAATAATTCATTAATCTATTTTATGTAAATTTGGAGGTCCATGAAAAAAAAAAAACTATATAATCCACGCTTTGCTATTAAAATTTTTCAATCTCCATGAAAAAGGATTTTTACTCTTCATCTTTTCATCCTAAGAAGAAAACCTTCAAAATTCAATCCTCAAAATGTCTTAATTTTGTCTCTTTAGACGTTCTTTGTGAAAATTTTGCAAAATTCACTTTTTCATATATACGTGCAAAAGGTCCTTAAAACATATGTAAAAAAAAATCCTGCAAGTCCTAGCAACAATATTTTTTTGTAAGTCATACCAACAATATTCAAATCGTCATTGAAGACAAATTTTTTTAATTCGATGTTCAGAAAGAGTTTGAAATTTCTTAAATACAAAATTTTAAAATCCATTTTCACAGATAACGCGAAGAAATATGATTAAAAATCTACGTTCTTAAGGTCTTTAAAAATAGTTATTTTAAGTCCACCTACAAAAGACCAATAAAAAATATTTTTATAAAGGTCCTTGAATCCTTGTTCAGAAGTTGCCTGAATAAATATTTTTAAAAATCCACAATTAATAGGTTTTTGGAAAAAAAGTTATTCCATATAGTAAAAAGAAAGGTCCTTGAATCCTTGTGCAAAAGTTGCCTGAATAGATATTTTTAAAAATCCACAATTAATAGGCTTTTGGAAAAACTATTTATTCAATTTTTGTTGAGAAAGTCCTTGAAAAGAAAGGTCCTGAAAACGAAATTTATTAATCCGAGGTCTGTTGTTCAAATGGTCCTAGAAAAATGTTTCAAAAAAATCTACTTACAAAAATATTTTTAAAAAAAAAATATTTTGAAAAATATTCTAGAAATATCTAAATTTTCCACAATCGGGCGTCGTTTTAGAAATTTTAATTATTTTTTTAGTTGTCGAAAATTTCACATTTGAGAAATTCCACTCTGGAAACCCTTCGTTTTTGCCTAGCATAATTATGTCGTCACTAGTTTACATTGTTTGCCATATCCTCCGCAACGAAAAGGGTTCACCCATATCACTGTCAGTTGGTGGTGGTGTTGTGTGTGTGTGTATGTTTTTGCCTCTGTGTTCGTGTGTGTGTGTCCTTATTTGAGAAAGGCATAATGTTTGGTGTATATGTGCAATTAATAAAGATTAAGGTGGAATTAAGTCAACACATATCAACATTCAAATAACAAAGACACACAGCTGGCTGGAACACACAAACGCACACACACACACACTGGCACATATAAACATATACACGCTTACATAATTACACGATCAACTATAATGCCATGGCATACTTATATACTCCTCATTTAACAGGAAATGCTTACTTTGTGTTCAATCGAAAATAAACAAACACTCTGGGGCGGACACACACACACACGCACACATGCACACTTACACACACACCCACACATACACATATATTTTTACACTGTCATGTATGCGTTGAAATGTCATTGTATTGAAAGCGAGTTAACCAAAGTGTCTTTATGTTAACTCAAAGCTGTATTAAAGTATGTGTGTGTGATCTTATATTGGTGTTGACAAACCCTGTATATATGTGTGTGTGTGTTTGTGTGAGTTTCTGTGTTTTGTTAGTGGTATGGTAACTACAAATCAATTGTTTGGCTTTAGCGTATTGTAGTTTGCTGAGATGGGGAAGGGAGAGTTTTCCAAACTAATGGCTTACAATAGGGCAGCGGTAATGAGGGTGGCTGGCTGGAATACTCGATGACAACAACCGGAACAACAAAATGGGAAATTAATTAAGCTGATATTGAGAAACACGTTTTTGGAGTATCGAGCATCCTTTCACCTCCCATCTCCCGCAAATCACAGACCAATAATTTTCCTTTTTGACTTTTCCATGCCATTTCCCCCCAGACTCTTGAGAGGCAGAACCCTTCTCCTTCCTCCAATCCCACCTTTTGTGCATTGCATTCACTCCTTCGTTTCCTGCATTGTTGTCATTGTTGTTTTTTGTTCGGTTTAGGGATTTTGGGATTGTTTGTTCAATTAATTACCACTGCATGGTACACACACACACATGGATCCTTGACAGGAGTATGGCTGGCAATGCAGTGACGACGACGATGTCCAAACCCGCATAAATGCTTCTCATTTATTAAAAGATTTACCTTCGGCTAATAGACCAAGTTCCAAGTTTTTGGTGGCAGCTGTAATGAGTGGAACTGGTGTGAAGTCCTTTTTGTCTGCCGTCATGTTTGATTTGGAATTTGAGGGATATATATTTTTTCTGTTCACGAAAGAGGATAATTATTTTCTTTTTCCAGGATATGTGTGATTTTTATATTGGAAAATACAAAAGGACATTGTTTTGTTGGAGTATTGCTTCTAATTAATTGCGTATTGAAAAACAAAGGAGTTTTTCACATGAGAGAATCTAATGAAGCTTATTAGGATTAGGGACTAAGAGGCTGGCTGGATAAACAAAGGATATAAAAAAAATTATTTTTAAGATTTTTTTCCAATTCCGGAAATGAATTTTTCAGCAAAATAATATACAAATATTTTTATAGCAAAAAAAATATGTCTTTTTCTGAGAACTCGCCCAGGTGGCGTATTATTGATATTAATATCAAGGATTTGGGGCGTATACGTAATATTTGTCAAAAAAATAATCATACGCCACCATTCAGGATCAAGTGAAGAAAGCCATATCTCTGAAAGTCCCTGAATTCGATTCCCATTTAAAATATATTTTTCAAGGATCATCTGGATAACAAAAAATATAATATTCAAGGATTTTTGACTAATATTGTTTCCAGGATTTTGTAAAAATTATTTTCTTTCAAGGAATTTCAAAAAACGTGGATTTCTTTAAACAATATTTTTCAAGGACCTTCAACAAACGTGGATTTCTAAAGAATATTTTTCAAGGACCTTCAACAAACGTGGACTTTTAAAGAATATTTTTCAAGGACCTTCAACAAACGTTGATTTTTTAAAGAATATTTTTTCAAGGACCTTCAACAAACGTGGGTTTTTAAAGAATATTATTTCAAGGACCTTCAATAAACGTGGATTTTTTAAAGTATACTTTTTCAAGGACCTTCAACAAACTTGGATATTTTAAAGAATATTTTCCAAGGACCTGAAACAAACGTGGATTTTTTAAAGAATATTTTTCAAGGACCTTCAACAAACGTGTTTTTTTAAGAATAATTTTTAAAGGACCTCCAATAAACGTGGACTTTTTTAAAGAATATTTTCCAAGGACCTTCAACAAACGTGGATTTTTAAAAGAACATTTTTCGAGGACCATCAACAGAGGCGTGGATTTTTTAAAGAATATTTTTTCAAGGACCATCAACACAGGCGTGGATTTTTTAAAGAATATTTTTTCAAGGACCATCAACAGAGGCGTGGATTTTTTAAAGAATATTTTTTCAAGGACCATCAACAGAGGCGTGGATTTTTTAAAGAATATTTTTTCAAGGACCATCAACAGAGGCGTGGATTTTTTAAAGAATATTTTTTCAAGGACCATCAACAGAGGCGTGGATTTTAAAAAAAATATTTTTTCAAGGACCATCAACAGAGGCGTGGATTTTTTAAAAATATTTTTTCAAGGACCATCAACAGAGGCGTGGATTTTAAAAAAAATATTTTTTCAAGGACCATCAACAGAGGCGTGGATTTTTTAAAAATATTTTTTCAAGGACCATCAACAGAGGCGTGGATTTTAAAAAAAATATTTTTTCAAGGATCAACAGAAGCGTGGATTTTTAAAAACTATTTTTCAAGGATCAACAGAGGCGTGGGTTTTTTAAAGAATATTTTTTCAAGGACCAACAGAGGCGTGGGTTTTTTTAAGGAATATTTTTTCAAGGACCAACGGAGGCGTGGGTTTTTTAAAGAATATGTTTTCAAGGCCCAACAGAGGCGTGGATTTTTTAAAGAATATTTTTCGAGAATATTCAACAAACGTAGATTTTTTAAAAAAAATATTTTTCAATAACTATCAACAAATGTGGATTTTTTAAAGAATATTTTTTCAAGGACCATCAACAGAGGCGTGGATTTTTTAAAGAATATTTTTTCAAGGACCATCAACAGAGGCGTGGATTTTTTAAAGAATATTTTTTCAAGGACCATCAACAGAGGCGTGGATTTTTTAAAGAATATTTTTTCAAGGACCATCAACAGAGGCGTGGATTTTTTAAAGAATATTTTTTCAAGGACCATCAACAGAGGCGTGGATTTTTTAAAGAATATTTTTCAAGGACCATCAACAGAGGCGTGGATTTTTTAAAGAATATTTTTTCAAGGACCATCAACAGAGGCGTGGATTTTTTAAAGAATATTTTTTCAAGGACCATCAACAGAGGCGTGGATTTTTTAAAGAATATTTTTTCAAGGACCATCAACAGAGGCGTGGATTTTTTAAAGAATATTTTTTCAAGGACCATCAACAGAGGCGTGGATTTTTTAAAGAATATTTTTTCAAGGACCATCAACAGAGGCGTGGATTTTTTAAAGAATATTTTTTCAAGGACCATCAACAGAGGCGTGGATTTTTTAAAGAATATTTTTTCAAGGACCATCAACAGAGGCGTGGATTTTTTAAAGAATATTTTTTCAAGGACCATCAACAGAGGCGTGGATTTTTTAAAGAATATTTTTTCAAGGACCATCAACAGAGGCGTGGATTTTTTAAAGAATATTTTTTCAAGGACCATCAACAGAGGCGTGGATTTTTTAAAGAATATTTTTTCAAGGACCATCAACAGAGGCGTGGATTTTTTAAAGAATATTTTTTCAAGGACCATCAACAGAGGCGTGGATTTTTTAAAGAATATTTTTTCAAGGACCATCAACAGAGGCGTGGATTTTTTACAGAATATTTTTTCAAGGACCATCAACAGAGGCGTGGATTTTTTAAAGAATATTTTTTCAAGGACCATCAACAGAGGCGTGGATTTTTTAAAGAATATTTTTTCAAGGACCATCAAAGGCGTGGATTTTTTAAAGAATATTTTTTCAAGGACCATCAACAGAGGCGTGGATTTTTTACAGAATATTTTTTCAAGGACCATCAACAGAGGCGTGGATTTTTTAAAGAATATTTTTTCAAGGACCATCAACAGAGGCGTGGATTTTTTAAATAATAATCTTTCATGGATTAACAGAGTCGTGGATTTTTTAAAGAATATTTTTTCAAGGACCATCAACAGAGGCGTGGATTTTTTTAAAGAATATTTTTTCAAGGACCATCAACAGAGGCGTGAATTATTTAAATAATAATCTTTCATGGATTAACAGAGTCGTGGATTTTTTAAAGAATATTTTTTCAAGGACCATCAACAGAGGCGTGGATTTTTGTAAAGAATATTTTTTCAAGGACCATCAACAGAGGCGTGAATTATTTAAATAATAATCTTTCATGGATTAACAGAGTCGTGGATTTTTTAAAGAATATTTTTTCAAGGACCATCAACAGAGGCGTGGATTTTTTTAAAGAATATTTTTTCAAGGACCATCAACAGAGGCGTGGATTTTTTAAAGTATATTTTTTCAAGGACCATCAACAGAGGTGTGGATTTTCTAAAAAATATTTTTTCAAGGATCAACAGAGTCGTATATTTTTTAAGGAATATTTTGCCAAAGACTAACACAGACGTCAATTTTTTAAAGAAAATTTTTCAAGGACCTTCAGTCAATCAAAAGTGGATTTTTTAAAGAATACTTTTTCAAAAAACGTGGATGTTTTTAAGAATATTTTTTTTTCAAAAAACTTGGATTTTTCAAAGAATATTTTTTCAAGGACCATCAAAGGCGTGGTTTTTGTAAAAAATATTTTTTCAAGGACCTTCAAAGGCGTGGGTTTTCTAAAAAATATTTTTTCAAGGACCATCAAAGACTTGGATTTTGTAAAATATAATTTTCAAGGACCATCAAGGGCGTGGATCTTGTAAAAAATATTATTTCAAGGACCATCAAAGGCGTGGATTTTCGAAAAAATATTTTTTCAAGGACCATAAAAACTTTGATATACCTCCACCCCCTCGTTCCTAATATCTTTTGTTATTATTCAATTTTTTGTTTAATTTTTACTTTTGTCAAATGTCAAGCAAACAAAAAAGAAAAATCCTCAAAAAACAGCATGCAACATGTTGCAATTCCCCTCTCTCTCTACACAAACACATTAGTGTGAGTGTGTTTCTATCTATCTCCGCTAGCTGCATCTGTGCTACTGCTGCTTCCGCTGCTGTTAAGCCATGAATTGTTAGTAGAGATTGTTATGAATTGGTGTGATGATGTTGACATTGATGATGACATTGTTATATGACAAGTCAGCATGACAGTGACAATGATGTTGACGACGATGATGGTAAAGATGGTGACGGTGTCATTTGAGCATGCAGAAATGTCCCGCCTTCCAAGCAACAAAAACGTGAACAACTTCCCTCCAACCCGAAGAAAAAAACCAACTAGTCCAGTGGACTCCATGCTTTGCTTATATTCATACGCTTGACAATGACACTGATGACAGACTAGATAGCGGTTAATGTGAAAGCTGGCATTGTTGTTATTTCTGCTCCGGATGATGATGATAAAGATGATTATGATGTTGGCGAATAATATTGTGATAATTTTCAAAGAATGAAAAACTTTTATTGTTGCTGTGAAGGATTTCACAAAATTCCCTTCCAATTTTTTTTTTTTTTTTTTTTTTTGTGAAATACAAATAAAGTAAAATATCCTTGCGTGGCTGGAGGATTTTCATATTCTCCATTTTAATCCCTCAAATCGTGAAAAGTCATGTGACATTTTCATTCCAGTTACATGGTTTCTCTCCCCAGCTTCTCTATGGTAGTTACACCTTTCGATTCCTCCTCCGACTATTTGTGTTGGTGGATGAGGAACAAAAATCCATGATTGCATGAATCATCATCTCCATCATAGATCTCACGTAACAAAAGGACAATGATGACTATGATAATCATGATTGTGGCAGTAGAACGGGGATGGAAAGGGTCGAACAGGCTATGAATTATGTTCAAAGAGTATGGGCGAAGACAAATTACAGCTTAATATGACTATTGTTATATCAACATAAATAAAAAAGAGACATGGATTTTTTTTTTGCCCTGCTGCTACTGCTGCGATGTGGGGGAGTGAAAGCAGATTAAACTTCAAGAATTTCTCATCAAGATTACTCAGCACGCTGGCAGAGAATGTATGAATGATATATTGTGAATGGGAGGAAAATAATCAATGTTTTAAAGAAATATTAAATAGGGAAGTTAAATTTATGAAGAAATAAATTTACAGGATGTGGATTTTTAAGGAATATGTTCTCAAGGACCACCTAAGGCGTGGATTTTTTAAACAATATTCTTTTCAAGGACCATCCAAAGCGTGAATTTTTTAAAAAATATTTTTTCAAGGACCATCAAAGGCGTGGATTTTTTAAAAAATATTTTTTCAAGGACTATCAAAGGCGTGGATTTTTAAAAAAAATATTTTTTCAAGGACTATCAAAGGCGTGGATTTTTTTAAAAAATATTTTTTCAAGGACTAACAGAGGCGTGGATTTTTTAAAGAATATTTTTTCAAGGACCACCCAAGGCGTGGATTTTTTAATGAATATTTTTTCAAGGACTCCAAAGGCGTGGATTTTTTAAAGAATATTTTTTCAAGGACTCCAAAGGCGTGGATTTTTTAAATAATAATTTTTTCAAGGACATACAAAGGCGTGGATTTTTTAAAGAATATTTTTTCAAGGACCTACAAAGGCGTGGATTTTTTAAAGAATATTTTTTCAAGGACATACAAAGGCGTGGATTTTTTAAAGAATATTTTTTCAAGGACCTACAAAGGCGTGGATTTTTTTAAAGAATATTTTTTCAGGGACCTACAAAGGCGTGGATTTTTTAAAGAATATTTTTTCAAGGACCATCAAAGGCGTGGGTTTTTTAAAGAATATTTTTTCAAAGAACCTCATAGGCGTGGAATTTTTAAAGAATATTTTTTCAAAGACCCTCATAGGCGTGGATTTTTTAAAGAATATTTTTTCAAGGACCATCAGAGGCGTGGATTTTTTACAGAATATTTTTTCAAGGACCATCAGAGGCGTGGATTTTTTAAAGAATATTTTTTCAAGGACCATCAGAGGCGTGGATTTTTTAAAGAATATTTTTTCAAGGACCATAGGAAGCTTGGATTTTTTAAAGAATATTTTTTCAAGGACCATAGGAAGCTTGGATTTTTTAAAGAATATTTTTCAAGGACCATAGGAGGCGTGGATTTTTTAAAGAATATTTTTTCAAGGACCAACAAAGGCGTGGATTTTTTAAAGAATATTTTTTCAAGGACCAACAAAGGCGTGGATTTTTTAAAGAATATTTTTTCGAGGACCATCAAAGGCCTGAATTTTTTAAAGAATATTGTTTTCATGGACCACCAAAGGCGTGGATTTTTTGAACAATATTTTTTTAAGGACCACCAAAGGCGTGGATTTTTTAAAGAATATTTTTTCAAGGACTATCAAAGACCTGGATTTTTTAAAGAATATTTTTTCAAGGACCAATAGAGGCTTGGATTTTTTAAAAAATATTTTTTCAAGGACCAATAGAGGCTTGGATTTTTTAAAAAATATTTTTTCAAGGACCAATAGAGGCTTGGATTTTTTAAAAAATATTTTTTCATGTACCAAATCGAACGTGGATTATTTAAAAAAATATTTTTTCAAGTACCAATTGGAACGTGGATTTTTTTAAAAAAATATTTTCAAAGGACCAACAGAGACGTGGATTTTTTAGAAAATATTTTTTCAAGTACCAAATCGAACGTGGAATTTTTAAAAAATATTTTTCAAGGACCAACTGAGACCTGGATTTTTTAGAAAATATTTTTTCAAGTACCAAATCGAACGTGGATTTATTAAAAAATATTTTTCGAAGTACCAAATCGACATTATTAAAAAATATTTTTTTAAGTACCAAATCGACATTATTAAAAAATATTTTTTCAAGTACCAAATCGACATTATTAAAAAATATTTTTTAAAGTACCAAATCGAACGTGGATTTTTTTAACAATATTTTTTCATGGACCAACAGAGCCGTGGATTTTTTTAAAGAATATTTTTTCATGGACCAACAGAGGCGTGGAATTTTTTAAAGAATATTTTTTCATGGACCAACAGAGACGTGGATTTTTTTAAAAATATTTTTTTAAGTACCAAATCGAACATGGATTTTTTTAAAAATAATTTTTTTAAGTACCAAATCGAACGTGGATTTTTTTAAAAATATTTTTTTAAGTACCAAATCGAACGTGGATTTTTTAACAATATTTTTTCAAGGACCAACGTACCATATTAATGAACGTATCACTGTGCGTATGCATTTTATATTACGTTTATGTTAATCATACGCCCAATGATACTGTGATACTGTGAAAAGTCATTTATGAAACATTAAAACGAATGACCTTTGAATGTTTTTCTGGACTAAAAAAATATACTATTTTCCATGTATCAATTGTGTCTTTTCACTAATTTCTTTAAATTTTCATGGAAAATCGTAAGAATATTTAACTAACTAAAACTATTTTTAACTAAAATTAATTTCTATATATTTGTTTATTTTTATTTATTTATTTATCTTTTTTTTTTTTTTTTGAGTCCAGTCAGGCGTGGGGTTCAAAAGTTTTGCTTTTGAACTTATAGATCTTAGAGAATGTCTTGGGTTGCGTATGATTTATATTTATTAACGTGCCATCGAGCGTATGATTATAATTTGCGTTAATGTTGGTCATACGCCCAAAAAGGCAAGGTAAAAGGCACTTTTTTGAATCAAATGAATTTTTCTATTTCACAAATATAAATAGTGAATTTCTTAAGGAACCTCCTCTCTCAGCCTCATTAAATTTTCATGGAAAATATAAAAAGTCTTAAACCCAAAGTAGACCTTTCCTTGAGAAACTGATTCTCTTTCATCTGCATCTTCTCCTATATTTTGTCCACAGGAAAACAAAACTATTTTCAATTCACAATATTTAGTTTGTTAGTTGTTTATTTATGTGTGTGCGTGCATGTGTCGGTGTGTTGGAAGTTTCAATTAAAATTCATCTCGGCTCAACCACATCACACGGCATAAAACCAAGGCAAAAACTAGGAAAACTTTATTTACTTTAGTGCTGGCGTGCTTGGACGCTCCAACAACAACAACAACGACTGTGGAAATTGGACTTTGAAGTTAGTTTTCTTCTTGGGTTTTGCTGCTACTACTTGGATGTTATGGCTGGACGGATTTAAAGTTTTCTAGCTTAGCCCAGGCGAAAGCCTTTACTTGGCCGAGGAGAAAAAAAAATCATGCACACACAAAGAAAATCAAACAAAGTTTTCAATTTTTTTCGCCTTTTGCTTTGTCTTAGGGTTTTATGCTTCAGCTGAATAGAAGAAAACTGAAATGTATTCTCTTAGGAATTGTTTTCTTAGTTTTTTTGGAATATTTATTTTTTGCTCTGTGTTTTATGGGAGGTGGACTTTAATAACTTAATTCGTTGAAGAGAGGTATAAAATTAAAGATCAAGAGAGAGAGCAACAACGAAGTGAGGAACCAAATATTCACTTCTTTGAAGGAACTTTTAAGGAATGCCTAAAAGTAGGCTTTAATATTTTTTTTTTAATTTCTGATTTTTGAAAAAAATTGTTACGTATACGCACCCAAGCCAGGACGAAAAGAGGCATGCATTTTTTAAAGAATATTTTTTCAAGGACGAACAGAGGCGTAGATTTTTTAAAAATTCCTTTTTTCAAAGACCATCAAAGGCGTGGATTTTTTAAAAGATATTTTTTCAAGGACCAACAGAGGCGTGTTGTTTTTAAAGAATATTTTTTCAAGGACCAACAGAGGCGTGTATTTTTTAAAGAATATTTTCTCAAGGACCAACAGAGGCGTGTATTTTTTAAAAAATATTTCTTCAAGAACTTAAAAAGCCCCGTATTTTTTAAAGAATATTTCTTCAAGAACTTAAAAAGGCGCGTCTTTTTTAAAAAATATTTTTCATGGACCACCAGAGGCGTGGATTTTTTAAAGAATATTTTTTCAAGGACCAACAGAGGCGTGGATTTTTTAAAGAATATTTTTTCAAAGACCAACCCAGGCGTGGATTTTTTAAAGAATATTTTTTCAAAGACCAACCCAGGCGTGGATTTTTTAAAGAATATTTTTTTCAAAGACCAACCCAGGCGTGGATTTTTTAAAGAATATTTTTTCAAAGACCAACAGAGGCGTGTATTTTTTAAAGAATATTTTTTCAAAGACCAACCCAGGCGTGGATTTTTTAAAGAATATTTTTTCAAAGACCAACCCAGGCGTGGATTTTTTAAAGAATATTTTTTCAAAGACCAACCCAAGCGTGGATTTTTTAAAGAATATTTTTTCAAGGACCATCAAAGGCGTGGATTTTTAAAAAATATTTTTTCAAGGACCATCGAAGGCGTGGATTTTTAAAAAATATTTTTTCAAGGACCATCAAAGGCGTGGATTTTTAAAAAATATGTTTTCAAGGACTATCAAAGGCATGGATTTTTAAAAAATATTTTTTCAAGGACCATCAAAGGCGTGGATTTTTAAAAAATATTTTTTCAAGGACCATCAAAGGCATGGATTTTTAAAAAATATTTTTTCAAGAACCATCAAAGGCGTGGATTTTTAAAAAATATTTTTTCAAGGACCATCAATGGACCATCAAAGGCGTGGATTTTTAAAAAATATTTATTCAAGGACCATCAATGGACCATCAAAGGCGTGGATTTTTAAAAAAATATTTATTCAAGGACCATCAAAGACGTGGATTTTTCAAAAAATATTTTTTCAAGGACCAACAGAGGCGTGTATTTTTTAAAGAAGATTTTTTCAAGGACCAACAGGGGCGTGGATTTTTTAACAATATTTTTTCAAGGACCAACGTACCATCAAGAACCATCAAAGGCGTGGATTTTTAAAAAATATTTTTTCAAGGACCATCAATGGACCATCAAAGGCGTGGATTTTTAAAAAATATTTATTCAAGGACCATCAATGGACCATCAAAGGCGTGGATTTTTAAAAAAATATTTATTCAAGGACCATCAAAGACGTGGATTTTTCAAAAAATATTTTTTCAAGGACCAACAGAGGCGTGTATTTTTTAAAGAAGATTTTTTCAAGGACCAACAGGGGCGTGTATTTTTTAAAAAATAATTTTTCAAGGACCAACAGAGGCGTGTATTTTTTAAAGAAGATTTTTTCAAGGACCAACAGAGGCATGTATTTATTAAAAAATATTTCTTCAAGAACTTAAAAAGGCCCGTATTTTTTAAAAAATATTTCTTCAAGAACTTAAAAAGGCGCGTATTTTTTAAAAAATATTTCTTCAAGAACTTAAAAAGGCGCGTATTTTTAAAAAAATATTTTTCATGGACCACCAGAGGCGTGGATTTTTGAAAGAATATTTTTTCATAGACCAACCCAGGCGTGGATTTTTGAAAGAATATTTTTTCAAAGACCAACCCAGGCGTGGATTTTTGAAAGAATATTTTTTCAAAGACCAACCCAGGCGTGGATTTTTGAAAGAATATTTTTTCAATGACTACAAAAGTCGTGGGGTGATTTTTTTGAGGAGAAATTGAGGGCCAAATTTTCACTTCTTTGAAGGAACTTTTAAGGAATGCCTAAAACTATGCTTTAATATTTTTTTTTTAATTTCTGATAATAATAATCGTGATAATCAATCGTATGTGTTTACGTATACGCACCTAAACCATTTGCATGGATATTAGTTATACGTCCCAATGTCCCAATCTGTTAATATTAGTCATACGCTCTCCTGACCTCTTGAATTCAAATAACTTATACGCCCTCCAGAAAAATTTTTAATTTAAGGCAAAATTCTCTTCCGAAATTTGAAGGAACTTATAAGGAACGCCTAAAACTAGGCTTTAAATTTGCATTGCTAGTAGTTATACGCCCCAATGTCCCAATCTATTAATATTAGTCATACGCTCTCTGGTCCTCTTGAATTTAAATTACTTATACGACCTCCAGAAAAATTTAAAATTTAATGCAAAATCCTCTTCCGAAATTTGAAAACTTCAGCAAAATTTTATTTTCAGTCTTATTAAAGATTCACAAAATTTTTTCTCAGCCCACCATGACACATGTTGACGTAGGTTTCCTTATTTCAACCTCCAAGAAAAATTTCTTTTAAATGGAAATATTTCCCCCTCTCTCCCAGCCAAATACCCTACCATCAAGACAATTGAAGGAATTTTTAATTAAGCCCTGCCAAAACAAACCGAAAAAAAACTTTTCTTTATTCTCCACCTAAATAAGACATTACAACCATGGTTGACAATCTACATCTTCGCCGCAGTGACAATTGTAAGGTAAGTATTCAGAACCCCAAAAAAAAAAAAATCTCTTCGGTTTTAATTTCACACCTGGGCGTCGAAATATTTCGTTGATTTTAACAACAAGCAAACGATTGTGCCAACAACAGTGTGACAGTAAATATACAGGCATTAATTCCTAACCACCAACACACATAAATGTACGTGTGTGTATGTGTGTGTGAGTGCGTTCTATGTTAATTTACAATACCTTCCATTGCCATGTCATGTCATATCCTCTTTGCCTTTGTTTCTGGTATTCTTGTAACAGAGGTGTTAATTGTTATATCAAACTTCTTCATTTATATTTTGGGGTTGTCACCAAACCAGGCGGAGCGTGATAACAAAGTGATGGCAAAGTGTTCTGCTGGGGGAAATTATATGCGTGTTGGTGGGTATGTGCGGGTATGCCGGTGTGTAATTTCAAGTAACATTTGTCATTTATGCTGGTTAAAGTTCTTTTCGGTTTCACACCTTTTCTGACAAACATGCAAAGGCTCACATACACACGTGTGTGTGTGGATTTGTGTGTGTGTGATAATTAAAGTTTCTAGATAGGATATGTCAGAAAGTTACACAGAACGACAAATTTCTAATTCTACAAGGACAACTAAAAATATAATTTTAGAAGGATTGTTTTTCTTTTCAAGTCCCAATTCAGGAATATTTTTTCAAGAAATTTTGGAATTTTTAAGAAACATTTTTCCAAGGACCAAGGCCATTCGTATTGGTCCTTGAAAAAATATTTCCTAAAAATTCCAAATTCCTTAGAATATATTTTCTTGATTCTTGAAGAGTATCCTTTTAAGGATAAAGGATAAGAAATATTTGTTAAAGGAATTTCCAACACAAAGTGGATTTATAAAATAATATTTTTTGAGCAGGAAAATATGGAGGATTTTTTTCAAGAACATTTTCTAAGTACCAGCCAAAGATGAACACTTTATAGAACTTTTTTAAAGGTTTGTTTCAATCGTGGATTTTTTTAACTAATTTTTAAGGACTAAATCAGACGAGGATCTTTCAAAAAAAAAAAAAAAGAAAAAAAAAAAAAAAAAAAAATATATATATATATATATATATATATATATATATATATATATATATATATATATTTTCTATACAGATTTTATTTTTATTTATTATTATTATTATTATTATTATTATTATTATTATTATTATTTTTTCTTTTTTTGAAGGCAAAGGAAAATGGATATAAAATTAAAAATTTTTTTTAAAGTTTTTTTACGACTTTTTAATAAAAATAAATTATGGACCTAAACAACGTAATATTTTTGAACCCATATTCTTGAAGGGCCTTTGTAAACAACTGTTTCTAAGAAATATTCTTTCAAATTACAGCATAACGTGGATGCTTCAAATAATTTCTAAGACCAAAGGGTCCTGCAGGATTTTTTATTATTTTTTTTTTTTATTTTTTAATAAACCTAGTCTCAAGGTATCAGACTAAAAGACTTCGTAGTTTCAACTGAAACCAATGCATATTTTTCAATGATCGCAATATTAACCTCTCTTGGGCCGCTTGATTTTTGTAGAACATTTAAGAGACCTTTGTAGCCTGAAACGATGTGTTTAGAATTTTTTTTGACCTCTTTGGTCTCAACGAATCAAGCACTCCTCCACAGAAAGTCCTTCCGGAGGTCTTTTCCGGGTCAACTGTCTTCTGAAACAATTTGGGACCCTTTTTGCCTCCATCTCTTTTTATAGAAATCTTGTGAGCCTCTTCTGGGCTCTATAGAGTTCTATATAATTTTTTGAGACTCATTTGGGTTTCAGTCCTCCATTGGCTCAACCAAATTTAAGTATAAAATTGGAGCGCTTACGGAGCTTAATATGATCTCATTCAAGTTCTTGAAGGTCGTGAGCTTAATATGCCTTCCCGCACTCTGTGAGCCCTTCCAGGTATCCATTGATTCAGAGACAGCTTTTTTCAGTCCTTCCTTGGCTCAACTTAATTTCAGTATGAAGTTGCAGCGCTTTTAGGGCTCAATAGGATGTTATCTTTAAACATTTTTGAAAGCCCTGTGCTTAACAAAGCATCCTGGAAGCACTTCCAGGACTCAAAGTATTCTTAGAGAACTTTTTGGATCCCTTTCTGGTCCCAATAACTTCTTATCAGAATTTTGACTTGAGAACCCTCTGGAACAACACAGCCTTCGGGGCTAAAAGGATTAGCTTCTGTGGCCAAAAAATAAGAGAGCCTGTAAAAAGATTTAAGATCTATAGAAACCTAGGGATGGTCAACATAAAATCTCTTTAAAACTGTGGAGACCCTGTGTGGTCTTAAATAACTTCAAAATAAATCGATGGAGAGTCAAGAGGGTTAAAAACTGGGGACACCCGAGGATGGCTTCAAAAAAAAAAAAAAGAAATAAATAAATAAATAAGTTAAAGTCCACCAAAACCCTGTAGGTTCACAAAATTAGGTCTCCCAAAATTTCTTAAAAAAATCGAGCATTTTAAAATTGTCTATTGAAAGCAATGAGAAACTAATAGGATCTCCAATTATAAAGATAATCAATAGAGAGATCTGTGGGAAGTCAATAAAATTTTGATGTGCCATAAAAGGACCTCTGAAATCGTCTAAAAAATCTGTGGAAATAAAGGAGGTATTAAAATATTTTTTACAACAATTTGTGAGGACAAATCAAGGTTTCAAAAAATGTGAATTAAAAACTGTGAAGGGTCTTTTTTATAAAAAAAAATCTGTTGAGATTTTGAAAAATTCTACAGAAATATATAGAGACCCAATACTTTTTACCAAATGTGTACTGAAGTATGTAAAGACGTAGGATGGTCTGAAAAAAAATTCTATAGAAATCTGTGGAGAATCTGGAAGCTAAATTAGAATAATTTGAGACCCAGGAAGTTCGAAAAAATCTATAGAAATGTATATAACCCCTGTAAGTCCAAAAAGGGAGTAAATATTCAATAGCATTCGATGGAGAACGAAATTCAAACACGAAATCAGTACAGAAATTTATAGAGACCCAATTTTTTTTTTTTTTTTTGAATCGTTGGAGGTCAGGTGTGCTTAGTATTTTTTTACTTATTTATTTATTTTATTTATTTATATTTTTATTTATTTTTAATATATGGAGACACCAAAAAGTTTTAAAAATTCTAAAGAAGTTTAATTTGAATATCGAAGGAAGCCGAAATCTCAATCCAACATTTCTATGGAACTCAATGGATCCAATATATCTGCTAATAACTGTAGAGACATATGAGCTCTAAAATATTTTTATTGAAAGTTATATAGAAATTATTTGAGTGGAGACCTGAGAAGACATACAAGGGTCTCAAAAAATTCTCCAAAAAAAAATTGTGGAGAACCAAAAAGGCACTGAAAATTTCTATTGAAAATTCGCCAGAAATCTTTTAAGGACACCGTAGGGTTCAGAAATTCTCTAAAAAAATTGGCAATCGGAAAGAAATAATACAATTTTAATAAAAAAAATCTATTGAGGCTGCCAAGGTTAAAACATATATTTTTTAAAATTTCCTATAAAAAAATAAATAAAAATTTACTTCTCTAAAAAGTCTACAAAAATTTGAGGAGCAGCAAAAAAAGGTACTGAAAATTTCTATTAAAAATTCTCCAGAAATCTTTTAGAACCGCGAAGAATTTACCCAATTTTTATTAAAAGCTATTGAGGTCGGAACAGATTTAAGAAAATTTTCAAAAAATTCCGTTCGAAAAAAAACGTCTTAAAATTAACTTCAAATCCCCCTTCTGTATTCCAGTGTAATTCTAACATGCCAAACTTGTATTTGAACTATTTACCTGCCGTTGCCAGCAATTAACTCTTGATGTCGGCTGGCAAATGTGAACAACTTTCATTTCCTCCGCCACAAAAGTGATAAGCGGAGACATATTTTTGTCAAAGTTGGCGAAGTGGAATTGCGGATTTAGACGAAAGCTTCCTTTTCCATAACGACATGAGTAATTATTTGAAAATCTTTAGGGTTACGAGAATGAAATTTATTTGAAAATATTTAAAACGTTTTACACTTTCTCTACCTCAGCGGTTTTTGATTTAAATCTCGCTCGTAAAACAATGCCGAAGAAACAACAGGAAAAGGGGGCACACACACACACACACATTCATCTCACAGGGCAAATAGAAAACTTCATCAAGTTGGTCAAACAGGAATCACGAATGAGTTGAGGCATCGTAAAAACGATGCCAGCGGAACAGAGGAGCCATGAAAAACGGGGCATGAAAACGGGCCATGAAAATCGGGCAAAACATGGAGAGGACAAAACAAATATAAATTGCAATATAAAAAACAGGATGGTTGGACTTTTATGCGCACACACACGTATACATGGAGAACAAAAGTGTTGGCACCTCTACATTGGTCCATGGATGGCAGGGACCCATTGCCAGAGATATTAAATAAAAACATTACACACACGCACACTTTCTCACGAAAAAGTAGTGGCATACACTCACACAACTACCTACATCCTGTTTCCGTGGACACGCAACCATCCATGCAGTTGCCACAATCTCTCTCTCACACACACACACAAAATTTGTACTGCCAACACCATAAAAATGTAAGAAGAAAGGCAAAAAAACGAGGAAGAAGGAAAAACAACTCAAAAAACAAACTGAGGAACCTAAACATTGCAGTTTCCCCTCTCCACCACGACATTCTGGTCTTGGCTGATGTGTTGGCAAAAATTGCAACTTTGTTTGGCTGCAATATTTTTGTTTATTCCCTCCTTTTTTCCATTTTTTTGCCTTGCCTTTTTCTCCGGTTTCAGATTTTTATTGTTACTTTTGAAACGATTTAACCTAGTGCCAGAAATAATATTGGTTCGGTTGTGTGAGTTCGTGTGTGATTGCATCTCCATGACTGTGAAAGTTATGGCCAGATAGACAAAGTTCGCTTCGCATGCGGCAGTGAGTGAATGTTGTGTGATTTCCGTAACCTGTCTGTCTGTTTTTTATTTCGACTTCCACACATGAACAGCGGGTACCCCGAGGTTGGCTGAAAAATGCTTCAATTTGAGGCCCAAACTCAGGGGAGGCTAAAAACTTGGAAGAAAATTTTGAAAGAAAAAATTTATAAAATTTGTAGAAAAGAAAGGAAATACAAAATTTCTAGAGATCCAGGAGGCTCTCAAGTAGGAGGGTCTCACAAAAATTTCTATAGAAATTTCTGGGGAGACCCAAGTAGGAGGGTCTCACAAAAATTTCTATAGAAATTTCTGGGGAGACCCAAGTAGGAGGGTCTCACAAAAATTTCTATAGAAATTCTTGGTTAGACCCAAGGAGGAGGGTCTCACAAAAATTTCTATAGAAATTCTTGGGGAGACCCAAGGAGGGGTCTCACAAAAATTCCTATAGAAATTCTTGGGGAGACCCAAGGAGGGTCTCACAAAAATTCTATAGAAATTCTTGGGGAGACACAAGGAGGGTCTCACAAAAATTTCTATAGAAATTCTTGGGAACCCAAGGAGGGTCTCACAAAAATTTCTATAGAAATTCTTGGGGAGACCCAAGGAGAGTCTCACAAAAATTTCTATAGAAATTCTTGGGGAGACCCAAGGAGGGTCTCACAAAAATTTCTATAGAAATTCTTGGGGAGACCCAAGGAGGGCCTCACAAAAATTTCTATAGAAATTCTTGGGGAGACCCAAGGAGGGTCTCACAAAAATTTCTATAGAAATTTCTTGAGGGAGACCCGAGGAGGGTCTCACAAAAATTTCTATAGAAATTTCTTGGGGGAGACCCAAGGAGGGTCTCACAAAAATTTCTATAGAAATTTCTTGGGGGAGACCCAAGGAGGGTCTCACAAAAATTTCTATAGAAATTCTTGGGGAGACCCAAGGAGGGTCTCACAAAAATTTCTATAGAAATTCTTGGGGAGACCCAAGGAGGGTCTCACAAAAATTTCTATAGAAATTCTTGGGAGACCCAAGGAGGGTCTCACAAAAATTTCTATAGAAATTCTTGGGGAGACCCAAGGAGGGTCTCACAAAAATTACTATAGAAATTCTTGGGGAGACCCAAGGAGGGTCTCACAAAAATTTCTATAGAAATTCTTGGGGAGACCCAAGGAGGGTCTCACAAAAATTTCTATAGAAATTCTTGGGGAGACCCAAGGAGGGTCTCACAAAAATTTCTATAGAAATTCTTGGGGAGACCCAAGCGGGGTCTCACAAAAATTTCATAGAAATTCTTGGGGAGACCCAAGCGGGGTCTCACAAAAATTTCTATAGAAATTCTTGGGGAGACCCAAGCGGGGTCTCACAAAAATTTCTATAGAAATTCTTGGGGAGACCCAATCGGGGTCTCACAAAAATTTCTATAGAAATTCTTGGGGAGACCCAAGCGGGGTCTCACAAAAATTTCTATAGAAATTCTTGGGGAGACCCAAGCGGGGTCTCACAAAAATTTCTATAGAAATTCTTGGGGAGACCCAAGCGGGGTCTCACAAAAATTTCTATAGAAATTCTTGGGGAGACCCAAGGAGGGTCTCACAAAAATTTCTATAGAAATTCTTGGGGAGACCCAAGGAGGGTCTCACAAAAATTTCTATAGAAATTCTTGGGGAGACCCAAGGAGGGTCTCACAAAAATTTCTATAGAAATTCTTGGGGAGACCCAAGGAGGGTCTCACAAAAATTTCTATAGAAATTCTTGGGGAGACCCAAGGAGGGTCTCACAAAATTTCTATAGAAATTCTTGGGGAGACCCAAGGAGGGTCTCACAAAAATTTCTATAGATATTCTTGGGGAGACCCAAGGAGGGTCTCACAAAAATTTCTATAGAAATTCTTGGGGAGACCCAAGGAGGGTCTCACAAAAATTTCTATAGAAATTCTTGGGGAGACCCAAGGAGGGTCTCACAAAAATTTCTATAGAAATTCTTGGGGAGACCCAAGGAGGGTCTCACAAAAATTTCTATAGATATTCTTGGGGAGACCCAAGGAGGGTCTCACAAAAATTTCTATAGAAATTCTTGGGGAGACCCAAGGAGGGTCTCACAAAAATTTCTATAGAAATTCTTGGGGAGACCCAAGGAGGGTCTCACAAAAATTTCTATAGAAATTCTTGGGGAGACCCAAGGAGGGTCTCACAAAAATTTCTATAGAAATTCTTGGGGAGACCCAAGGAGGGTCTCACAAAAATTTCTATAGAAATTCTTGGGGAGACCCAAGGAGGGTCTCACAAAAATTTCTATAGAAATTCTTGGGGACACCCAAGGAGGGTCTCACAAAAATTTCTATAGAAATTCTTGGGGAGACCCAAGCGGGGTCTCACAAAAATTTCATAGAAATTCTTGGGGAGACCCAAGCGGGGTCTCACAAAAATTTCTATAGAAATTCTTGGGGAGACCCAAGCGGGGTCTCACAAAAATTTCTATAGAAATTCTTGGGGAGACCCAAGCGGGGTCTCACAAAAATTTCTATAGAAATTCTTGGGGAGACCCAAGCAGGAGGGTCTCACAAAAATTTCTATAGAAATTCTTGGGGAGACCCAAGCAGGAGGGTCTCACAAAAATTTCTATAGAAATTCTTGGGAGACCCAAGCAGGAGGGTCTCACAAAAATTTCTATAGAAATTCTTGGGGAGACCCAAGCGGGGTCTCACAAAAATTTCTATAGAAATTCTTGGTGAGACCCAAGCGGGGTCTCACAAAAATTTCTATAGAAATTCTTGGGGAGACCCAAGCGGGGTCTCACAAAAATTTCTATAGAAATTCTTGGGGAGACCCAAGCGGGGTCTCACAAAAATTTCTATAGAAATTCTTGGGGAGACCCAAGCGGGGTCTCACAAAAATTTCTATAGAAATTCTTGGGGAGACCCAAGGAGGGTCTCACAAAATTTCTATAGAAATTCTTGGGGAGACCCAAGGAGGGTCTCACAAAAATTTCTATAGATATTCTTGGGGAGACCCAAGGAGGGTCTCACAAAAATTTCTATAGATAATTCTTGGGGAGACCCAAGGAGGGTCTCACAAAAATTTCTATAGAAATTCTTGGGGAGACCCAAGGAGGGTCTCACAAAAATTTCTATAGAAATTCTTGGGGAGACCCAAGGAGGGTCTCACAAAAATTTCTATAGAAATTCTTGGGGAGACCCAAGCAGGAGGGTCTCACAAAAATTTCTATAGAAATTCTTGGGGAGACCCAAGCAGGAGGGTCTCACAAAATTTCTATAGAAATTCTTGGGGAGACCCAAGCAGGAGGGTCTCACAAAAATTTCTATAGAAATTCTTGGGGAGACCCAAGCAGGAGGGTCTCACAAAAATTTCTATAGAAATTCTTGGGGAGACCCAAGCAGGAGGGTCTCACAAAAATTTCTATAGAAATTCTTGGGGAGACCCAAGCAGGAGGGTCTCACAAAAATTTCTATAGAAATTCTTGGGGAGACCCAAGCAGGAGGGTCTCACAAAAATTTCTATAGAAATTCTTGGGGAGACCCAAGCAGGAGGGTCTCACAAAAATTTCTATAGAATTTTCCGGGGAGACCCAAGGAGGGTCTCACAAAAATTTCTATAGAAATTCTTGGGGAGACCCAAGGAGGAGGGTCTCACAAAAATTTCTATAGAAATTCTTGGGGAGACCCAAGGAGGAGGGTCTCACAAAAATTTCTATAGAAATTCTTGGGGAGACCCAAGGAGGAGGGTCTCACAAAAATGTCTATAGAAATTCTTGGGGAGACCCAAGCGGGGTCTCACAAAAATTTCTATAGAAATTTCTGGGGAGACCCAAGCGGGGTCTCACAAAAATTTCTATAGAAATTTGTGGGGAGACCCAAGCGGGGTCTCACAAAAATTTCTATAGAAATTTGTGGGGAGACCCAAGCGGGGTCTCACAAAAATTTCTATAGAAATTTGTGGGGAGACCCAAGCGGGGTCTCACAAAAATTTCTATAGAAATTTGTGGGGAGACCCAAGCGGGGTCTCACAAAAATTTCTATAGAAATTTGTGGGGAGACCCAAGCGGGGTCTCACAAAAATTTCTATAGAAATTTGTGGGGAGACCCAAGCGGGGTCTCACAAAAATTTCTATAGAAATTTGTGGGGAGACCCAAGCGGGGTCTCACAAAAATTTCTATAGAAATTTGTGGGGAGACCCAAGCGGGGTCTCACAAAAATTTCTATAGAAATTTGTGGGGAGACCCAAGCGGGGTCTCACAAAAATTTCTATAGAAATTTGTGGGGAGACCCAAGCGGGGTCTCACAAAAATTTTTATAGAAATTTCTGCCGTTTTATAGAAACTTTTTGATTACCTCCTGGGCCTTAACAAAGTTCTATAGACGTTTTTCGTGACGTTTTTATAGAAAATTTTTAAGACCCTCCTGGGTCTTTACAAATTTCTAAAGAAAATTTTTGAGACTCTCCTGGGTCTCTACAAAATTCTATAGAAGGTCTCTACAAGAAAAAAATATTTGATACCCCCCTGGCTCTCTACAAATTTCTATAGAAATTTTTTGAGACCCCCTTGGGTCTCTAAATTTCTCTACAAAGTTGTAGAGACCCAGGAAGATCTCAACAATTTTTCTAATAAGTTTCTCTAGAAAATTGGTAGACACACCAGGGTCTCTACAAATGCCTATAAAAATTCTTGGGACCCTCTTGGGTCTCCCCAGGAATTTCTATGAAATTTTTTGAGACCTGGCTGGGTCTCTACAAATTTTTAAAGCATTTTTTTGGGACCCTCCTGAGTTTTTTCCCAAGAATTGTTATTTTGCCTTTTCCTTTTTTTTGGGATCTTTTTATTCCCTTATCGTTGTGTGCCCATATGTAGGTGTGTTTGTGCCTGCCATTTTCCTGCTGCACTAATTTTTCTGGGCCATAGAGCCAAAGAGTGCAATTTGGTGTGTGGCCAATTTTCCGAATGCCCTCAAGTGTAACTTCTTGTAACTCGTTTTCCTTTCTGCCGTACTGCAGTCATTTTGGCTGTGCAATCTCCCACACCTCTCTCACCAACCTAAGTAACACCCACACACACCGGAGTCCCTTTGGGGCAATTGTTTGCAAAATGTTTTCAAAGGAGAAACAATAAAAGAATGGCAACAGGGAGTGGCGGGAAAAGAAGTGAAGCAAGGTGGCAAAAAGAAGAAATAAAAACGCATAACACTTAAATGGCGAAAGCGGAGCTAATGAAAGTTGCACAAATTGCTGCATATTTTTAGGCGTTAAAGAGGAAAAAATTGGGTTGTGAAAGGTGATGGGGGAAAGTGGGAGGAAAGGAGCGACTATTTTGTTTAAAATGGAGGGAGGAGGGTCTTTCGGGGAAAAATGTAGAGAAGTCGGATTTTTTTTTTGAGGTAAACTCTGCCAAAAAATTCCAAAACATATAAAAATGTGAGGAATGTATATTTGATCCTTGCATAAATTGCAGCTTCATTGGATAGATTTTCACAGAAATTCCGTTGCCAAAATAAAAATTGTGACAATATATTTTACGAATTTTAATACCATTTCTAAATTCGCAGAATTATCCTTAATTGTTTATAGAGCAAGCTTCCTTCCTGCCTCTAACCACCCTAGGATAGTTCATGTAATTTTTAAAAATTAACAACGATTTGCCCATAATTATTAACTTAAACTCCAAAGTTGGCTACGTGATGGCTACGAAAAGCCTCACCTCATGCCGAGAGACCCACGAACACACGCACACACATAGACACCAACAAAGGAGAACCCCAAACCCTTTTTCTGGCGGCTCTATGTATGTGTTGTGGGGTTCACACAATTAATAACCGCCAAAGTCAACAGCAAGTGGTGGCTGGCACTTTGGCATTGTTTAACAGCTGCCAAGTGAATGACGGCTGGTTGTGAACCTGACTCGGTGTGTAATTCTCGTGGAGTGAGAGCAACTCGCTACGTAGTAAGCAATTCCGTGTTTCTTTTTTTTGGGTCTTGTAACTCCCAGTGTGTGTTCTCCATGAAATACGAACATGTGTGGGTGTAGCAATGCCTGACTGCAACTGCAGCACAAAATGCTGATATCAACATATCCTGCAGCGCATACAGCACCCGACATAATAAAGCAATTAAAGTTACTCGAAAGAAGGCGGTGGGGTTGGAGGTGATGGTGGGGATGGTGGGGATGGTGATGATGTTTGGTAGCGTTGTTTGCTCCCACTTGTCTTTTTCTTTTGCAGTTCTTCCCTTTTTAATTTCATTTGAGATTTTCATGTCTCGAACACACACACTCACACTCCCACACCCTATCGCACACATATGCAGCTCAACATTTCCGCTTTACAATACACACCCACACACAGGTTGATTGAGTTACCTTAACACGTAGCAGCGTATGGGGACATATTTAAGGCTGGCTTGGAAATGTCTTATTTTTTGGGGAGAGAAAAGAAAACTGGGTCATTAAACTTATCTTTCATGGAATCAGGTTGTGAGGTGACATTTTGATGCTTGAATTTTAAATAAGGATCTATTGAATTATTTTTCCTGAAATTTTTATAAGCCAATGGGATATAACTATTTCCAACACTTGGGGAATTTTGGAAAATTTTATCCTCAAACGAGGATAATGGTATGCCCCCCATAAATAAATTTTATCCAAGTATAGATGTCCTTAAAATATCATTGACAAGCATTCCAGATTCTAAGGTCAGGTTATACTTAAAATATATATACGTATTGGTCAGAGAGAATTTTGAACTAAAGATCATTAACAAATATTTAAGGGAACTATATAATTTAAAGGATTGAGGGTCCTTGAAAAATATTCATGAAAAAAAATATTCGATGAAACAGGACATCGACTGAAAATCCTAGAAAACAAATTCCTAAAAAAATCAAAATTTAAAAAAAAAATTTAAAGTATTTCCAAATGGTCTTTTTTGAACTAAAAATTATTAGCAAATACTTAACAAAACTAAATTTTTGGTAAGATTGAGGGTTCTTGAAAAATATTCATGAAAAAATTCGCGTTTTGTGGTCTTATGATATATTTCCTCAAAAATCCCCGTTTCATCGGATGAAAATCCCAGAAAACAAATTCCTAAAAAATCAAAATTTCAAAAAAATTTAAAAATATTTCCAAATGGTCTGAGGGTCCTTTGAATTTTTCTGAACTAAAAATTACTAGCAAATATTTAACAAAACTAAATATTTTGCAAGATTGAGGGTCCTTGAAAAATATTCATGAAAAAAATCGCGTTTTGTTTCATCGACTGAAATTCCTGGAAAGCAAATTTCAAAAAAAAAAAAAAAAAAAAAAAAATTAAAATTCCAAAAAAAAAATATTTGCAAATGGTCTGAGGGTCCTTGAAAAACCCATAATTGGTGGTTATGTTTTCTTTAATTCACTTTTTTGATATAAAGGTCCACGAAAATATGTTTTTAAAAATCTATTTTTTGTAGTCAGAAATAGACGTATAATGTTCGGAAGGTCCTTAAATATGTTACTTCCTCATTGGATGGTCTGAAAGATCTACAAGTGCATTCGTAAAAAAATCAGTTTTGGTAGCCCTTGAAGAATATTGCTTAAAAATTCTCCTTTGGCGGTCTGAAGATCCTTAAAAATATATAATATTGTTTAAAAATTCTACTTTGGCTGTCTGAGGATCCCTAAAAAATATATTTTTTGGAGGACTAAAGGTCCTTGAAAAATGTTAATGAAAAAATCGTGCTTCGTGGTATGAAGGCCTTAAAGAGATATTTTTTCGAACAAACCCCGATTCATCGATTAAAATCTTAGAAATAAATTTTAAAAAAAATAAAATTTCATAATCTTAAGGTCTTTAAGAAATTTTTGCAAAAAAGCAAAGTTTGATAGTCTGACGGTCCTTGAAAAAAAAAACATAACATAAAACATAAGAAATTATTGCAAAAAAGCAAAGTTTGATAGTTTGACGGCCCTTGAAAAAAAAAAACATAATTATATAATTTTTGTTTAAAAATCCGCGTTTAGTGATCTAAAGGCTCATGAAATTATGTTTTTATAAATCTTGAGAAGGCCATTAAAAAGGATCTTTAAATTATACGATTGATGCTCTAAAAATTCTTGAAAAGATATTTTTAATAAATCAACTTCTGCTAGACTGGAGACTCCAGAAAATCTACATTTGCTATTCTAATAATTCTTGAACAATATTAGAAAAAATCCAGTTTTGGTCGTCTGTATGTCCTTGAAAACTATTTCCTTAAAAATACACGCCTGACTGTCTGAAGATCCTTGAAAAATCGTTTTAATATTGTTCTTGAAAGGATATTAAAAAAATCAGCTTATTTAGTGTGAGTCCTTAAAAAATTTCTCAAAAATCCGCGGATTAAAGATCCTTGAAAAATAAACAACGTTTGCTGATCCAAGGTTCCCCAAAAATCCATGTTTTCGGTGCTGAAGGTCCTTAAGCAAAATTTTTAAAAAAAATCCTCGTGTCGGAATAAGGAGATCCGTTGTAAAAGTCCCTATATATGAAAATTTCGGATGCCTTAAAATTCTGTCAAAATTTTTAGTAAAAATCCATTTTTATGTTGTCAGAAGGTATATTCAAATACCTTTTAGTTTAGTTTTAGTTGAAGAAGGGAAAAAAAGAGCTCTAGAAATTTGTCCTTGAGAAATATTCTTAAAAAAAGTTACAAGTTTGGTTGCCGGACGGTCAGTCACAAATAAATCTAAATTTCTAAAATTGAAATTGGTGACCAGAGGGTGCTTGAAAAATATTTCTTAAAAAAACATGATTTTTTAATCAGAGTGTCCTTGGATATCCTGGTCGGCTTGTTTTGAGAGTCAATGGAAAATAAAACCTGAAAAAGTCTATGTATTGTGAACGGAGGGCCCATAAAAATATTTCTTTATAATTCTCATCTATTTATCAGAAAACCAAATTTTGGCAATCAAAGCGTCCTTGAGAAAGATTTCTGAAAAAGTTCACATTTGGTGATAAGGAAGTTCTAGTAAAATATCGATTGAAAACCCCATTTTAGGAAAGGTCCAAAGGCACTTAAAAAATGTCCCTGCAAATATCCAAGATTTTGTAATGAAGAGTCCTGAAAAAACAATCCTTGAAAATCCTCTTTCTGTGTCCTTGGAAAAATCCCTAACAATTCAAAGTTTTATATATTGCCCTGAAATTCCTTGAAAACTATTTCTTAAAAAATATCCGATTGTAAATCTCACAGTCCTTGAAACATTTTCTTTAAAATCCTTTGGCTATGAAAATTTGGCGGTCGGAGAATTCTTAAAAAATTCCTTAAAAAAATGGTTTGCTGGTTTGAAAGTCCTTGAAAAATATTCCTTAGAAAAAAACCATTAATGGTGACCAGAGGTCCCTTTGCTTTATAATCCACATTTAGTTTGGTAACCAGAGAGTCCTTGAGAAAGATTCCTAAAATAAGTTCACATTTGGAAATCAGGAAGTACCAGTAAAATATTGATTGAAAAATCAATTTTGGTGGTAAAATTGTACTTGAAAAATATTCTTTAAAAAAGCGAAGATTTTGTTTTTGAAGAGTTCTCGAGAAAAAATCCATAAAAATCCTCGTTCGTTGATTATAGAGTCCTTGAACAATATATCCAATTATAAAAAAAAATTGATGATAAATCACAGAATCCTTAAAAAATATTCATTGAAATCCTCGTAATAAAAAAAATTGGCGGTCGGAGAGTCCTAAAAAATCCTCCCAAATTCCTTAAAAATCCTGGGTTACTGGGTTGAGAGTCCTTGAAAACTATTCCCTGAAAAAGTCCATGCATGGTGACCAGAGGGTCTTTTCCCTTATCATCCACATTTAGTTATAAGAAATTCATATTTTGGCAATTTTTGAGAAATATTCCTGAAAAAGTTCACGTTTGATGACTAGGTATTCTTAGTAAAAGAATGGTTTAAATATCCATTTTTGTTGGTAAAAACGAAAAATATTCCTTAAAAATCCAATAATTTGCACTTGGAGAGTCCTGGAGAAATGATCCTTAGAAATTCTCGTTCCGTGATTATGTTGTCCTTGAACAATATTTCTAGAAAAAAATGCCTGAGAAAAATCAGAATTTGGTAGGCCACGAAATATGTATATTTCTCGTCTTGAAAGTCCTTGAAAAATATTTTATAAAAAATTCAAATATAAATCTCAGAGTCCTTAGAAGATATTCCTTAAAAAAATCCATTTTGGAAAGGTACAAAGGCACTTAAAAAATATTCCTGATAAAATCCAAGATTTTGTACATGAAAAGTCCTTGAGTAAAAATTCTTTAAAATATTCCTTCAGCGATCCTCGAATATTTTTCCTTCACAAAAATATTTCTTGAAAAAGTCCTTAAATTTATTTTCTTAAAAATCCGATTATAAATCTCAGAGTACTCAAAACCCTTAAAATCGACGTCTGAATTTCGTACAGTCCTTGTAATATACATTTTCATATCTTCTCTAAAAATATGGTGTACTTGAAAAGTCCTCCAGAAATAATCCTTAAAACTGATTATAATGTCCTTGAAAGATGTTCCTCGAAAAATATTTCTTGGAATAATCCTTCAGAAAAATCAAGGTTTGGTAGTCCATGAAAAATCCATGTTTCTTGTCTTGAAAAATCAATATTTCATGTCTTGCAAGTCCTTGAAAAATATTTCTTAAAAAATTTCCTTAAAAATCCATGGCTCAATTTCTTAGAGTCCTTGCCAGGCAAATTTTAATTTTTTTTTCTAAAATCATTATTTATTTTCTTAAAATTTCAAATTATTTTGTCCCTGAAAAATATTTTTTTAAAAAAATCCGATGATAAATCTCAAAGTCCTTGAACTAAAATAGAGTCCTTGTAATTAATTCCTTAAAAAATATTTCTTGAAAAAACCTCTCTGAAGAATCGGGTTTAAGTGGGCCATGGAAAATCCATACTTCTTGTCTAGCAGGTCCTTAAAATTTATTTCTTAAAAAAATTTCCGATTTTAAGACTCAGAGTCCTTGAATCGTATTCCTTAAAAATCCATTTTAATGAATTTTCTAAAATCCTACTTTATTTTCTTAAAATTCCAAATTATTTTCTCCTTGAAAAATATTTCTTTAAAAAATCCGATAATAAATCTCAAAGTCCTTGAATCAATATAGTGTCCTTGAAATTAATTCCTTAAAAGTATTTCTTGAAAGAACCTCTCCGAATATTCAGGGTTTTGGGGGCCATAAAAAAATCATATTTCTTGTCTTGGAAAGATTTGTTATCCCTAAAAATATGTTTTAAAAATCCTTATTTACAGATCTGTTATCCCTAAAAATATGCTTTAAAAATCCATGTTTAAAAATCTTGTATCCCTAAAAATATGCTTTAAAAATCCACGTTTAAAGATCTGATATCCTTCGGAAAATATATTCCTTTAAAAATCCACGTTTAAATTTCTGATATCCCTAAAATATGCTTTAAAAATCTACGTTTAAATATCTGATATCCCTAAAAATATGCTTAAAAAATCCACATTTAAAGATCTTATATCCTTAAAAATATGCTTTAAAAATCCACGTGAAGTAGTCAAGGAGTCCTTGAAGCAAATTTTCTTAAAAATTCACGTCAAGTAGTGAAGGAGACCTTGACACAATATTCCCCTAAAAATCCACGCTAAGTAGTCAAAAAGTCATTGACACTCGGCAATTTTAAATTAATTCTCAAAGAATATTTCTTGAAAAAAAACTTTCTGAAAATCTTGGCTTAGAGGGCCATGAAAAATCCACATTTCTTGTATTGCGAGTCCTTAAAAAGTATTTCTTAAAATATTTCCGATTTTAACTGTCAGAGTCCTTGAATCATCATTCCTTAAAAATCCAAGGCTGAATTTTTTAGAGTCCTTGCGATACAAATGTTGATATCTTTTCTAAAATCCAGATTTATTTTCTTAAAATCCCAAATTATTTTATTTGAGTCCTAAAAATATCCTCCTTTGCCCCCCTACTCTAGTTCCTTTTTCTCTTTTTGTATTCTCGCGAATTTTATCTAGGATAATATATCCCATCTCCTTCTTGATATCTCTATCAAAGTCGTCGTCCTCGTTGTCATGGTGTTCATAACTGTCGTCGTCGTCGTCGTCGTCTTCGTTGTCGTTTGCGCTGCTGACAATTAGGTAACCTACATTCAAATAACAAAACACAGCGGGTGACGGTGGTAGCCGTCACACATGGTGGCGGGTGCGGTGGCGGCAACGGTGGCATCTTTGGTAAACCAATGGCGGTGATGTCTCTATTGAGACATTTACCTTTGCACCCACCAGCGAAAAGCCAGAATGTAAGAAGGCAACGGCAATGGAGCCAAGGAAGATGGCAATGATGATAATAATGATCAAGTAGAGCATACAAACGAAACACACACACCAACGCACACATACATACATACACATACATACATATACGTACACATAGCACAAGTCAAGAGAAACACCTATACTTAATTGCAAGGAGCATTAAATGGCGGTTGTGTATGCCAGCTATTACGCACATCCACCCACACACACACACACATAGATAAAGATATTAAACAAGTAAATTTTGTATGTAATTCATTGCATACACACATATGTACACACACATGTATGTATGTATGTGTGTACTTTTAGATGTTACTACAAATAGCAGCGGAAATTTGTAGTCATTGTAGGTAGTGGCTGCAGAAGCAGCAGCGGCAGTAATAGTTTCGGTGTGCCAAATGTCAAGTCATGCAGGCGTAAAGGAATTCAGGACTTGTGCTCCACTAACTTCAGTCGTCCATGAATGGTGTGTGGGTGGCTGTCGTTGTGTGTGTCTGTGGGTGTGTGTGGGTAAATATAAGTTTGTTTATGTATTCATGTTTGTTTTTATTCTGCAGTTTGCTCTTCTCTCGTCAGCCTCTCTACCATCCCCTCCTCTACCAAGCAGAGCTGGGGTTTTTTTCTCTTTGAGGCTATCACAGCCAAGAGCTCCGCGTACAATGAATGACAGCTCAAAGCCAACATCTACGAAAAAGTGTTGCTTCAAACATCAAGGAAAAACGACACCATCAGCAAATGTGGATGATGATGGTGATGATAATAACGGTGGGGAGGAGGAGGACGAAGACGAGGACATGGAAAAAGAGAGCGACAAGTAAAAATTGTGTCAGGATACAGAAATTAAGCTGGAAAATTTAGCTGTGACACGTAAAACAATTAAAAAATTGCCATCCAAAACCCTCCTCATCCTTCCTCTTCTCTTTCCCCTAGAAGTGGCAGTGGGAATCCCAACCATGATATAGTCGCGCAAAAAATTTTGAGGTGTTGCACCAAAGTTTAGTTAATGAACATGAAAATTAAGCTAAAAGGGTTTTGGAGCAGCGAACACCAAAAAAAGAAGAAAAGCTATTAGAAGAGAGGTAAGGAATTTCATCGAATAAATGTTGAAATATTAGACTTTATTGTCGCGGAGGGAAAAGTAGATGAATCTTTAAAGGATTTAAAGGGAAAGAGATTTTAATGGAAAGCAGAGGCTTAATAGTAGATTTTCTACAGGAAAATGTTGAGATGAGATATTAATATAATTCTAAATAAATAAAAAATTTATAAAAATTCTGGGATTGATTGTCTAAGAGTCCTGGAGAAATATTTCATAAAAAAACATGTTCTTGTCCTGTAAAAAATATTTCCGAAAATTTTCACATTTTGTGGTACCAAAACCCCTTAAAATTATTTACTTAAATATGTCCTTGAATCTCAGCGAAAAAAATAGAAAGGAAATGCTATTAGAAGAGAGGTGAGGTATGTCATCGAATAAATGTTGGAATATAAGACATTATTGTCGCGAAGAGAAAAATGAATGATTTTTAAAGGATTTAAAGGGAGAGAGGGTTTTATTGGTAAACAGAGCCTTAAAAGTGTTTTTTTTTCCTTCAGGAAAACGTTGAGATGAGAGCTTAAGATGATTCTACATAAAAAAATAATTTATAAAAATTCCGGCATTGCTTGTCTAAGAGTCCTGGAGAAATATTCCATCAAAAAACCATGTCCTTGTCCTTGAAAAAATATTTCAAAAATTTCCACATTTTGTGGTACCAAAACCCCTTAAAATTATTTACTGAATATGTCCTTGATTTTCAATGCATTTGCCCAAGGATTATTGAAAATATTTCTTAAAAGTCCAGGCAAAGTAGTTTCAAAATCAATGAAAATATTCCCAAAAAAAAAAAAAATCGTAGAGTCCTTGAAAAATTCTTCCTGAATTTTTGCTTAGGTAATATTCCAGTAAATATCCAGATTTGGACGTCTTAAACCCCTTAAAAATATATTTTTAAAAACCAGGCCTGCCGATATCAAAATCCTTAAAAAAATTCCTCAGAATCTGTACATGGTCATCTCGGAAACTTAGAGTCCTCTTTGAGTCCTACTTCTGAAAAATACACATTTTGTTATCCTGAAATTCTATGGAAAATATTTCTTTAAAATCCATGCTTGCCGATATCGAAATCCTCCAAAACATTGCACAAAATTCATCTCGGAAACTTAGAGTCCTCTTTGAGTACTACTTCTGAAAAATATAAATTTTGTGATCCTGAAATTCTATGGAAAATATTACATAGCAAGACCACATGAATGTAAAATTTTCTAAATACGCAAAACAAATAAATTGCACAAAATAATCAAAAAACATCCATAAAAAATCTAATTTAATCGGCCCAGAGTCCTTGAAAACTATTCCCCGCCAATCCAGTCCTATTGGCCAAATACTGCCTAAAAATATTTAATATTCCACATTTGGGGTCAAAATGACCTTGGAAATATTCATTGGAAACCCCACCTCTGGAAAAAAGTTCACGTTCAGAGGTCGGTTATCGTTCGGAAAATATATTCCTTTAAAAATCCACGTTTGCAGTTCTGAGAGACCTCTGGAAAAAAGTTCACGTTCAGAGGTTGGTTATCCTTCGGAAAATATATTCCTTTAAAAATCCACGTTTAGAGGTCGATTATCCTATGGAAAATATATTCCTTTACAAATCCACGTTTAGAGGTCGATTATCCTTTGGAAAATATATTCCTTTACAAATCCACGTTTAGAGGTCGATTATCCTTTGGAAAATATATTCCTTTAAAAATCCACGTTTAAAGATCTGATATCCTTCGAAAAATATATTCCTTTAAAAATCCACGTTTAGAGGTCGATTATCCTTTGGAAAATATATTCCTTTAAAAATCCACGTTTAAAGATCTGATATCCTTCGAAAAATATATTCCTTTAAAAATCCACGTTTAGAGGTCGATTATCCTTTGGAAAATATATTCCTTTAAAAATCCACGTTTAAAGATCTGATATCCTTCGGAAAATATATTTCTTTAAAAATCCACGTTTAAAGATCTGATATCCTTCGGAAAATATATTCCTTTAAAAATCCACGTTTAAAGATCTGATATCCTTCGGAAATTATATTCCTTTAAAAATCCACGTTAAGAGGTCGGTTATGCTTCGGAAAATGTATGCCTTTAAAAATTCACGTTTAAAGTTCTGATATCCTTCGGAAAATATATTCCTTTAAAAATCCACGTTTAAAAATCTGATATCCTTCGGAAAATATATTCCTTTAAAAATCCACGTTTAAAGATCTGATATCCTTCGGAAAATATATTTCTTTAAAAATCCACGTTTAAAGATCTGATATCCTTCGGAAAATATATTCCTTTAAAAATTCACGTTTAAAGATCTGATATCCTTCGGAAATTATATTCCTTTAAAAATCCACGTTTAGAGGTCGATTATCCTTTGGAAAATATATTCCTTTAAAAATCCACGTTTAAAGATCTGATATCCTTCGGAAAATATATTCCTTTAAAAATCCACGTTAAGAGGTCGGTTATCCTTCGGAAAATATATTCCTTTAAAAATCCACGTTAAGAGGTCGGTTATGCTTCGGAAAATGTATGCCTTTAAAAATTCACGTTTAAAGTTCTGATATCCTTCTGAAAATATATTTCTTTAAAAATCCACGTTTAAAGATCTGATATCCTTCGGAAAATATATTTCTTTAAAAATCCACGTTTAAAGATCTGGTATCTTTCGGAAAATATATTTCTTTAAAAATCCACGTTTAAAGATCTGATATCCTTCGGAAAATATATTTCTTTTAAAATCCACGTTTAAAGATCTGATATCCTTCGGAAAATATATTTCTTTTAAAATCCACGTTTAAAGATCTGATATCCTTCGGAAAATAAATTTCTTTAAAGATCCGCGATTCAAGATCTGATATCCTTCGGAAAATATATTCCTTTAAAAATCGACGTTTAAAGATCTGATATCCTTCGGAAAATATATTCCTTTAAAAATCGACGTTTAAAGATCTGATATCCCTAAAACTATGCTTTAAAAATCCACGTTTAAAGATCTTATATCCCTAAAAATATGTTTTAAAAATCCACGTTTAAAGATCTGATATCCCTAAAAATATGCCTCAAAAACCCACGTTTAAAAATCTGATATCCCTAAAAATATGCTTTGAAAATCCACGTGTGATATCAGATATCTCTTAAAAAATATTCCTTTAAAAATCTATTGGATACTTAAACAAGTAGTCCTTGAATAAATATTCCTTTAAAAATCCACGTAAAGTAGGCAAGGAGTCCTTGAAAAAATATTCCTTTAAAAACCCACGCTAAGTAGTCAAAAAGTCATTGACACAGTTCTTCTTTAAAAATCCACGTAAATTAGTCAAGGAGTCCTTGAAGCAAATTTCCTTAAAAATTCACGTCAAGTAGCAAACGAGTCCTTGAAAAAATATTCCTTTTCAAAATCCACATCAGGTAGTTAAGGAGACCTTGATATAATATTCCTTTAAAAATCTATGTTAAGTATTCCAAATGTCCTTGAAAATTTTTCCTATGAAATCCACAACTGAAGTCAGATATGCCTTAAGTCAAGGAGTCCTTGAAAAAATATTCCTTCGAAAATCCACGTTAGTGGTATAGGAATCCTTAAAAAAATATTCCCTTAAAACTCCACGTTTAGTAGCCAACGAGTACTTGACAAATATTCCATAAAAATTCGCGATAAGTAGCCAACGGGTCCTTAAAAAAATTCCATTAAAAATCCACGTTAAGTAGTCAACGAGTCCTTAAAAATATATTTAATAAAAAAATCCAACGAGTCCTTGGAAAAATATTAACTTAAAAATCCATGTTAAGTAGTCAACAAGTCCTTGAAAAAATATTCTGATATCCCTTAAAAAAGTTTATTTAAAAATCGACGTTAAATCGTCTAAGAGTCCTTGAAAAATATTAATATTAGACTTTAAGTCTTCTAAAAGTCCTGTAATATATTTCTTAGAAAAAAAAACAAGTTTGGAGGACTGGTTTCCCTAAAAAACATATTCCTTGAAAAACTCATTTTGATGGCCGTGGTATCCTTGAAAATGCCGGATCGTCTAAAAATCCTAAAAAAAATCGAAAAATCCAAAAGTTTACGTTTGGTGGAGAAAGAGTTTTTGGAAAAAAACACATTTCTAAAAATCCAGGATCACATCCTTGAAAAAATATTCCTGGTAATACAATTTGTTGCTATAAAAGTACTTGGAAAAATATTTTATGACAATATAATTTTGAGCGACCAATGTCCCTCGAAAAATATTTTTTTTTAAAATGTCCTCTAAATGTCCTTGAGATTTTTTTTCTACAAACACAACTTGGTGCCCTAGAAGTCCTTTTAGGGATATTTCGTAAAACTTACAAAAAGGCGCGCTAAAATCCTTGGAGAAATATATTTCTTAAACTGTCCACGTGTTATGGTAAGAGAGTCCTTGAAAAAAGATCTCTTAAGAAAACAGTATCCGACCCCTAACATATACCTTTAAAATCCACATGTCTCTTCTCTTAAAGTTCTTATAAATCAAAGTTTGATCCTTGAGAAATATTGCTTGAAAAAATACGATGGGTCTTTAAAGAACTATATCTGGTCCTTGCAGAATATTCCTAAAAATCCCACGGTTTTTCTCTCGAAAAAATGTGAAATTAAAATTCATGTTTGCCTCATCCGTAAGAATACCTGTTTGGTCGTAGGAACAAATCATAAAGTACCCCACTTTGTATTTGGCAAGTATTCTTTGAAATCTTACATTTGGTCCTAGAAACAGTTTCTTTAAAAATACTTTAAATTATTCATGGTGAATTGAAACCAAGTCCTGGAGTGATGTCCCTTAAAAATCCACGTTAGGTGCTTGAAAAGTTGTCCTTATCCATTATCCATTGATATTGAAAGAGTAGTCCTAAGCATCTGCTAGCTATGTCCTTAAGAGATCGTCTTTTGATCGTTGAAATTTGTTCCTTGTGAATCACAACCCAGTACTCGAATGATCTTCTCCAAAAATCCACGTTAGGCGCTTGAAAAGTAGTCATTAAAAATTCATCATTTGTTGTTTGAAGAGTAGTCCTAAAAACTGCTTGTTTAGTCCTTAAGAGATCGACGTTTGATCCTTGAAAAATGTTCTTTAAAATTCGACTTTTATTCCTTGAAAAATATCCTTTAAAATTCGACTTTTGACCAATAATCTTGAAAATTCGACATTTGATCCTTTAATAGCGGTCCTCAAATTAGTCCTAGAAAAATTCCCAAAAATCCAATCCAATTTGAAAATATTCCTTAGATCATTGATCCTTGAAATATATTCTTTGAGAATGCACGTATCGTCCTTGAGAAATATTCTTTTTGAAATCAATACCTAAAAAAAGCCACTACTTAAAAAGTGCTCCCTAAGAAGTCCCCTGGGTCCTTGACAATTTTCCTTAAAAGTCTACGGTTGGTCCTTAAAACCACACGTTTTCCTTGATGAATATTCATTGAGAACCTGCTTTTGGTTCTTGAAAAAGATTTCTTAATAAAACTCATTTGGTACTCGAAGGACATTCCTCAAAAACCCATGCTTGGATCTGGATCTTTTGGTCTTTGTACGTCTGTTTAAATCCACTATTTCCTTTTTTTTTTTGGAATTTTGGCCGTATAAGTAACGACAACACTTATACGCACCGTGTTATCCACAGTTCTCTATTTAAATCATGGATATTTAAGGAAAATCCTTAAATTATGTTCAATTTTATTTTTCCCCAATCTTAAGATTCCTGATCGTCATCATCATCTTGCATGATTAGCATTTATTTCGCATTACATATGATTTATTAGCATTTCAAGGCCTTTGGCAAGATTATCACAGCTTGGGAAGATTTTTTGGCCACCTTCCTGTGCCATTCAGCATTTCTAGTTAAATGTCAGCGAAAATCTTTTGGCCAACGTGTGATTGGGCAATGATTTTGGCTGGTATTTAAAGTCATATTAAAAGGTCTTAGTAGCAAAGAGGGAGATAGAGAGAGAGAGAGAGAGAAAATTGCCAGGATATTTTGTGAAGATGAAGGTACTTAAAACGTGACCAAAATTGCAAAGCAAAAGAATGAAAAGAAAATGGAAATTGCCTGGTTTCGTCTTAGGTTTTTCTCCTTTTTTCTGAAAGAGGATTTTCAGGGCTGCCCTGGCATTGGGCAAAATATCCTGCCATTTCAATATTCTGGGCAGGTATTTAATGGAAACGTATTACAGATAAGTATTGCGCCAAAATATTTATTTTTATTTTCGTCTTTTTTATTTTTTCGCAACAAGGTTAAGGGAAGGGATGACATAATTAAATGAGAAGGAGGGGAGACAATAGTTTGGTAGGCTCTAAGTAAAATATTAGATTCGTATTGCAAATCCAAGAGAATCTTGTCAAAAACAGGAAAGAATCTTACATTTCTATTTGATTGATGGTGGGGCGTATGATTAACGATAACACTCATACTCCTTGATTTACATGACGGATTTCTCCAAGTCGAGCCAATTATTTATACCCAATTTGCATGTGTGTGTTTTCTATTTGTGATTCTCTTTTCGGCTATTCTCCGACCTTAAGGACATTTGCAAATAAAATATTTAATAAACAAAACGAGTGGATACTGTGGCGTATGATTAACAACATCACTCATACGACATTGTTATTTTTATGCGATTTTGTTATTCAATCTGTGAGGGGGGGGGGGTTTTCCTGGAAGTTCCAGATTTTTATTTTCACCACAACAACGACCCACACAAGTGTCCATAATGTTTAATTAAGTATTAATGAATTTTTTTTATTGATTGCTTTCAATATTGTTGCAAGGCATTGGGCTGGAGGGGATAGGTCATATATTTTTGATTTTTTTTTTTTTTGGTCTTATCGATTCTTTTCCTTCTTTGATTTTTGTCTTTTTTTGTAGCCACATATGTTGCAAAATTTTCTTAGGGACGACATGTAAAATCCCAAACAGGAAAAATCCTTAATTTGAGCTGCTTTGTTTTAGATTTTCCTTGAGTGAGGCAAGAAATGAGGACGTTTCTTCGGGGAGTTTTAGATTTCCATGCTAGAGAAAAATTGGAAATATTTTCAAACCAATCCCTGGTTGGGGATTTCAAAAGGAGTTTAGTCTCGGACATAAGAAAATATCCCAAGGACCTATAGGCGTCTTTGGAGAGTTTTAGATTTTAAATTGAAATTTTTACAAACCGATGTCTACGGGGGGTTTTAAGAGAATTTTAGTCATAAATTTTCGAAATTTAGGAGCCTCATCGCATAAGCATTGAGAGATGTGGGAAAATTCGCTAGGGTACGAGAGATGCTGTGCAAATTATAAATATCAGGAACAAAAAAACGGATTTTTTTTTAAATTTTTACAAGTACCTCGAAAAAACTTGGATTTTGCAATGGATATATTTTCATAAATTCAAAAAATTCAGAAAAAATATACTATTTTTCCTAATCAACCTCTAGTTAAGGACTTCAAAAAAATTGAAGTCACGGGCATAGGGGAAATACCAATGGATCTATAGGGGTATTCCCCTGGGTAATGTATTTTCTTAAGATATATTTTTTGGGAGTAATTTTTAAAGGATATTTTTCGCGGACCGACAGACGAAGGAAAATGCCACAGACCTGCAAAAAAAAAAAAGATTTTTCTAGGACATATTTTTCAAGGAATATTTTTAAGGATATTCGACAAAAGGGATATTTTAGTCACGGCCATATGGAAATACCAAGAGCGTCCATAGAGTTATCCGTATAGGGACATTCAGCAAAAGGTATATTTTTTAGATTTTTTTTTTTTTCAAGAAAATTTAACATAAAGAATTTTTAAAGAAAATATGTCTAAATTCCCTTACGAGCTGGGAATTGGAAATTTTGGACATAAGAAAATATTACAAAGACCCATAAAGGTCGTTGGAGAGTTTAGCATTTATAAAAGAGAGGATAATTTTTTTTTATAGAATTTTAGTCATGGCCATAGGGAAATACCACAAGGGTCCATAGGGGTATTCCCATAGGGACATTCTACAAAAGGGATATTTTTAAGATTTTATTTTTAAGGAAATTTAACAGAGGTGGATTTTTAAAGAAAATATTTATGTCTAGATTCCAATACGAGTTGAAAATTGAAAATTTCGGACATACGAAAATATCCAAAGGACACATAGGGGTCTTTAAAATTTTAATAAGATAATTTTTAGCATAATATAATTTAATGAATTTCAGTCACGGCCATAGGGAAATACGACAAGGGTCCATAGGGGTATTCCCCATTGTTATGTATTTTCGTGAGAGATTTTTTTCTGGTAGTAATTTTTAAAGGATTTTTTTCGAGGACTAAAAATATTTAAAAGAAAAATCCCAAAGACCTGCAAAAAGGTTGAAAAAGAAACTTTCATGAATTTTGAACAAACGTTAATTTTTGAAGGAATATTTTTAAAGGACATTTAAACAAAAGAATATTTTGAAGATTTTTTTTCAAGGAAATTTAACAAATGTGGATTTTAAAAGAATATATTTAAGGACATTCAACAAACGTGGATTTTTAAAGAATATTTTTTCAAGGACACTAAAAAATGTGGACTTTTCAAGGAATGTTTTCCGAAGGAAATTTAACAAACGTTGATTTTTAAAGAATATTTTCCCAAGGACATTAAATGAACGCGGATTTTTAAAGAATATTTTTTAAGGACATTTAGAAAAACGTGGAATTTTAAAGAATACTTTTGAGGATATTTACAAAATCGTGCATTTGTAAGGAATATTTTTTAAGGACATTTAAAAAATAGTGAATTTTTAAAGAATATTTTTAAGGACATTTAGAAAAACGTGAAATTTTATAGAATATTTTTAAGGACATTTAAAAAAATAGTAAATTTTTGAAGAATATTTTTTAAGGACATTCAGAAAAACGTGGATTTTTAAAGAATATTTTAAGGACATTTAGAAAAACGTGAAATTTTATAGAATATTTTTAAGGACATTTAAAAAATAGTGAATTTTTATAGAATATTTTTTAAGGACATTCAGAAAAACGTGGATTTTTAAAGAATATCTTTTTAAGAAAATTCAACCAAAGGGATATCTTTTTAAGAACTCTTTCAAAGATATTTAACAAACGTGGATTTTTAAAGAATATTTTTTTAAGGACTTTCAACAAACGTGGACTTTTAATTTTTTTTCAAGGACATTCTACAAACGCTATATTTTTCAGAATATTTCTTTAAGGTCATTCAACAAACGTGGATTTTTAAGGAATACTTCTTTGAAGACATTCAAGAAACGGGAAATTATAAGAATTATTTTCAAGGACATTCAACAAACGGGATATATTTGAGAATATTTTTAAAGGATATTCAGGAAACGTGGATTTTTAAAAAATATTTTTTAAGGACTTTCAACAAACTTTAATTTTTTTTTTTTCAAGGACATTCTACAAACGCGATATTTTTCAGAATATTTTTCTAATGTCATTTAACAAACGTGGATTTTTAAATGAATATTTTTAAGGACATTCAACCAAAAAGGATATTTAGAAGAATTTTAAATTTAAAGGAATATATTTAAGGACATTCAACAAACATTGATGTTTAAAGAAATTTTTTCAAGGACATTAAAAAATTTGGACTTTTTAAGGAATATTTTTCCAAAGACATTCAACAAACGTGGATTTTTTAAGAATTGTTTTTTAAGGATATTCAACAAACGTGGGTGTTTAAAGAACATTTTTCTAAGGACATTCAACAAACGTGGATTTTAAAAGAGCATTTTTAAGGACATTCAACAAATGTGAACTTTTAAAGATTTTTTTAAGGACATTCAACAAACGTGGGGTTTTTATAGAATATTTTTTCAGGACATTCAACAAACGTGGAATTTTTTATACAATATTTTTTTCAGGACATTCAGCAAACGTGGATTTTTGAACAATATTATTTTTAAGGACAATCAAAAAATGTGGATTTAAAAAAAAAATATTTTTTAACGATATTCAACAAACGTGGATTTTAAAAGAATATTTTTAAGGACATTCAACAAACGTGGATTTTTAAAGAATATTTTTTAAGGACATTCAATATACGTGGATTTTTAAAGGAATATTTTTTTAAGGACCTTCAACAAACATGGATTTTTAAAGAATATTTTTCTAAGGACATTTAACAAACAAGGTATTTTTAAGATTTTTTTCAAAGCACATTCAGCAAAAGTGGACTTTAAAAAAAAATAAGGACATTCAACAAAACTAGGAATTTTAAAGAATATTTTCCAAGAACATTCAACAAACGTGGATTTTAAGAGAATATTTTTTAAGGACATTCATGAAAGGCGGTTTTGAATTTTTAAAGAATATATTTTAATTACATTTAAAAAACGTGAATTTTTAAAGAATCTCTTTTTAGGGACATTCAACAAACGGGATATTTTGAAAAATATTTTTAAAGGTCATTCAACAAACCAGAACTTTTTTAAGAATATTTTTCTAAGAACATTCAACAAATGTGGACTTTTTAAAGAATATTTTTAAGGACATTTAAAAAAACGTGGATTTTTATAGAATATCTTTTTAAGGACATCCAACAAATGTGGATTTTTAAAGAATATGTTTTAAGGACATTCAACAAACATGGATTTTTAATGATATTTTTTAGGGACATTCCACAAAACTAGGAATTTTTAAAGAATCTTTTTAAGGACATTCAACAAACATGGATTTTTAATGATATTTTTAAAGACATACAACAAACGGGATATTTTTATGATTTTTTCTCATGGACATTCACCAAACGTGGATTTTAAGAGAACATTTCTTGAGGACATTCAAGAAAGAAGAATTTTCAAAAAATATTTTTTAAGGACATTCAACAAAACTAGGAATTTTTAAATAAAATTTCTTCAAAGACCACCAACAAACATAGACTTGTCGCAAGACGTCCAGTCAATGCAGATTTTTTAGAAAGTATTTTCTTCGGAGACTTTTTGCAGGACCTCCAACAAGCGTGGATTTTTTGAAAGTATTTTCCTGAGAGATTTTTCCTGGGAGTACCTACAATTTTAATTTTTTCCTTCCTGAAACTCCCTTTCAGACCTTTTCCCAAGTTTTACCCATAAAGTCCCAAGTTTTATGTGTGCAATCTGCCATAATGTTGGTGTTTGCATATGGGGTTAGTTTCGTTTCTTTTCTATTTTTCCCACTTCTTCCAAACTTGTAACACATATGCACTGAAATAAGCTTAACTTTCGGGCAAACTTTCTTTCTTTCGGCAAGCATTTCCAGGGCGTTGGGAGGTGAGAGCCAGCTATTTTCTTTTGCCAGTCCTTTTTTTGCGTAGTTTTCCGCAAAACTTTCTATTCACATGATTGTGGTATTTCTTTTCGCTTTCTTTGCATGGCTTTAAAAATACATGTCCACACACACGCACACACACACATGGAAATAAAGGAAAAACTAATGTACAGTTTTTCACATCATCTCCTTAAGGAATGTTCGTTGAACTGTGGGCAAGTGTGTGTGAGGATATGTATGTGTGTGAATTGCGTGTGTGTGTTATTTTACCAGACTGTGTATAACCGCGTAACAGTAACAGCTGTGCCACATTTGCTTATCTTTTATACACACTCATCATGCTCGAAGACATTGTTCGTTATGAACATGTGTGAGAGTGTGAGTGTGTGTGTGTGTGAGAGAGAAGATTGTTCCGAGTAGAGCTTACTTATTTTAATAAGAAAAGCAACTAATAAGTTGCAAGAATGTTTTTTTTTTTCTTCTTTCCCTCCAGGTCTTAACAAATGCATAATGAAAAAGGCAATTTCAGAAATCACAAGTGATAATTATTCGAGAGGAGGATGGGGGGAAATCAGGATTCAAAAGAAAATGCATTTCAAAATCATTTTTAAATTTTAAAAATGTTTCTCTTAATGGCGTATGATTAACGACAACACTCATACGCAGGGTTTGTAAAGGCAATTTGGAGAGGGAAATATTTTTAGGATTCAAAGCATAATAGCTGCTATTTCAGAGGTTGAAGGACGTAAGTTAGAATTTTTTCTTTTGAATCTCATGGCCAATGGCCCAAATTTCACTGAGACGAAGATTCAAGGATATTCGCTATGTTATTCTTCTTCAAGTCTTAATAAATCCATAATACACAAGGCAATTTCAGAAATCAGAAGTGATAATTATTCGAGAGAAGGAAAGGGGGAAATCAGGATTCAAAATCATTTTCAAGTTTTAAAAATGTTTCTCATAATGGCGTATGATGAACGACAACACTCATACGCAGGGTTAGAAAAAGCAATAAGGAGAGGAAAATATTTTTCAAGATTCTAAGCATAATAGCTGCTACTTCAGAGGTCGAAGGGTGTAAGTCAGATTTTTTTCTTGGGAATCTCATGGCAAATATTACAAATTTCACTGAAACGAAGATTCAAGGATATTCGCCGTGTTATTCTCCTACAGGTCTTAATAAATTCATAATGCAGAAGGCAATTTGAAAATCAGAAGTAATAATTACTCGAGTGGAGGGAAGCAGGAAATCCAAATTCAGAAGAAAATTCATTTGGGCATTCCTACAAGAAAATCGTACCTAAATTTAAAAAATCTTCTCATAATGGCGTATGATCAACGACAACACTCATACGCAGGGTTTGGAAAAGCAATTTGGAGAGGCAAATATTATTAATATTTCAAACATTTGAGTGGGAGGTACCAGAAGAAATGGTCCGATCTCTACCATCTTTACAACATATTTTGTGTTGATGAAAATATTGAGGTGTGTCATTTTTGAATGGAATCGGATGTTAATTTCGCGTTTTATGAGCTTCTTGGATATCCAAAATTTTGACCCTTTGTGGGGGAGGTACTAGAAGGAGTGGACCGATATAACCCGTCTTCACACCAGACCTTGGGTTAAAAAATTATTGTGATGTGTGTAATTTGAAGAGAATCGGACTCTTACATCACGTTTTATAAGAGCTGTAATTATTCAAAATTTCGACCCTTTGTGGGGGAGATACTTGATGGAGTGGACCGATATTATCTATTTTCACTCCTGACCTAGCACTGACGGAAATATTAGGATACGCAAAGTTGGAACAAAATCGGATTATCCTTTCTCTTTCTGTGCAAAAAATATATTTTTTGAAAATTTCGACGTTTTGTGGTGGAAGTACCAGAATGAGTGGACCGATATAACCCATCCTCACACCAGACCTTGGGTTAAAAAATTATTGTGATGGGTGTAATTTGAAGACAATCGGACTCTTACGTCACATTTTTTTAAGATATATGATTATTTAAAATTTCGACCCTTTGTGGGGGAGGTACTTGATGGAGTGGACCGATTTTGTCCATTTTTACACCTGAAATAGCACTGACGCAAATATTAGTATTTGCAAAGTTGGAGAAAAATCTGATAATCCCTTTTCTTTCTGTGCAAAAAAATATTTTTTGAAATTTTTGACCTTTTGTGGGGGAGGTACCAGAAGATGTGGACCGATATAACCCGTCTTCACACCAGACCTTGGGTTAATAAAATTATTGTGATGTGTGTAATTTAAAGGCAATCGGACTCTTACATCACGTTTTATAAGAGCTGTAATTATTAAAAATTTCGACCCTTTGTGGGAGAGATACTTTATGGAGTAGGCCCATATTGTCCATTTTCGCACCTGTGCTATGCCTGACGCAAATATTAGGATTTTTTTAGAACATCTTTTTTAGGGCCAAATTAAGAACCAATTTTCAAATAACAAATACAAAGGGGACATTATAAAATAATATTTCCTCAAGGACCAATAGAACATAGGGTAAAACATTTTTTTTTTCAAGGACCTACCAGAAACTGGCATTTTTGAAAAATATTTAAGTACCTTCAACAGAAGCACATTCTTGAAGAATATTTTAACAGGACCCCCTGACGTCGATTTTGCAAAAAATGTTTTTTTTTCAAGGACCTTGCAAAGTTGGAGCAAATTCGGATTATCCTTTCTTTTTTTGTGCAGAAAAATATTTCTTGAAAAATTCGACGTTTTGTGGGGGAGGTACTAGAAGGAGTGGACCGATTTATTCCATCTTAACACCAGACCTTGGGTTTATAAAAATATTGTGGTGTGTGTAATTTGAAAACAATCGGACTCTTACATCACGTTTTATAATAGCTGTAATTATTCAAAATTTTGACCCTTTCTGGGGGAGGTAGTTGATAGAATAGACCGATATTGTCCATTTTCGCACCTGACCAAGCACTGATGCAAATATTAGGATTTGTAAGATTGGAGCAAATTCGGATTATCCTTTCTCTTTTTGTGCAGAAAAATATTTCTTGGAAAATTTCGAGGTGCCAGAAGGAGTGGACCGGTATTACCTATCTCCAAACTCGCTCTAAGTTTGGTAATAATAATTCTATTTACCATACTCCCTTCGAGTATTTTCAGGCAGCAGACAGACAGACGGACATCGCTAGATTGACTCCAAATGTCCTGAAATTGTTATTTCGATGAGGCACGTTTTGCCCGTATCAAATGATATAACACCCTCTCTAGCCATATGTCTGAGGGTATAACAAGGAAAATTATTTGCAGCACCAATGCGTATGAGTTACGTCATCACTAATACCTCTTGGGGCTACATATAACTAAACATTGTCCAATAATGTTTTTCACATTTTATAATGCGTATGAGTAACGACATCACTCATACGCCTTAAATAATATGTAACTAACCATTCTCCAATAACAAATGTTTTATATTGTGCCACATTTAGGCCCCCAAAGGCCCATCTGTTTTTCATTACAAACATTTTATTATCACCCATACTCGAAAAAATATTCTGCCTCCTTTCGAGTACCTCTTTCCAAGGTCCTTTTTATTGGCATTGAGCAAAAATATATTATGCCCGTTTATGGATTTATTAACAGACCCATTTACGCTCAACGCACATAAATTGAGTTACGTTGCACAAATCAGTATGGGTGCTGAAGTAAGAGGTGGACATGAAAAATTATCTCTTCTGTCTGGCTGCGATTATCATCTCTCTGTGTGTGTGCGCAACATTTGTCATAAGTTAAGCACATAAACTTTACGACTTTTTTCCACATTGCATTGCCAGTCATTCACATTGTCTGTATTTGAGAAATTTATGGGCCTCATCTCATACGCATTGGCAGATGTGGGAAATTTTGGTAGGGTACTAGAGTTACTGTTGGTAAATAATAGAAATCAACGAACAATTTTTTAATAAAGATTTTCAAGAAAAAAAACGGATTTTCAAGGAATATTTTCTCAAGGTCCATCAGAGCATTAATTATTTAAAAAAAAAAATATTTTTTCAAGGTCCTAAGGGAACGAAAATTTTTAAAATATATTTTACTCCAAGGACCTTTAATAAAATCAATTTTTTAATAATGTTTTTAATAACTGATTTTTCAAGAACCTCAAACAAGTGTCTTTTTTTAAGAACATCTTTTCCAGGGTCAAATAAAGGAACAATTTTTAAATAATATCTTTGGAAAAACAAATCAAAAGGAGAATTTGCAGAGAAAATTTCCTCAGGAATTCACAGAACAAAGATCAAAAAAAAAAATAAATTTTTGAAGGACCTACAAGAAACGAGAATTTTCAAAATATATTTTTCAAGGACTTTTAAAAACGACACTTCTTTTTGAAGAATACTTTGAAGAACCCACTAACATAGATATTTTTAATAAATATATATTTTTAGGACCTTCAACAAAAGTGGATTTTTAAAGAATATTTGTTTTCAAGGACCTCCAAGGAACATAGATTTTTTTTAAATAAAAAAAAGAATATTTTTTGAGCAGCAAATCATCGTCGATGTTTTAGGATTTTTTTTCAAGGACTTCCAACCACAGTGGAAAGTTTTTTTTAAACCATGTTTTTCAAAGACCTCCAAAAAAATGATTTTAAGGAACATATTTTCAAGGGCCAAATTAAGGACTTAATTTTGAATAATATTTTTCAAGGAATTATTTTAAAGCGGGATTTTCAAAGGATATTTTCTCAAGGGCCAACAGAACATAGATTAAAAAAAAACATTTTCAACGACATACAAGAAACGAGAATTTTCAAAATGTATTTTTAAAGACTTTTAAAAAAATAAATTTTTTGAAGAATATTTTAAAGGACCCACTAACATAGATTTTTTTAATAAATATATTTTTAGGACCTCCAACAAAAGTAAATTTTTAAAGAATATTTTTTTCAAGGACCTCCAAAGAACATAGATTTTTTTGTTTTTGAATAACTTCTTTTTATAAGGACCAATTTTTAAATAAAAAAAAATATTTTTGAGCAGCAAATCATCGACGATATCTTACGAAACTTTTTTTAAGGACTTCCAACCACAGTGGAACGTTCTTCTAAATCATGTTTTTCAAAGGCCTCCTAAAAATTAAGGACTAATTTTTCAATAATATTTTTCAAGGAATTATTTAAAAGGAAAATTTTCAAAGTATTTTTTTCTCAAGGGCCAACAGAACATAGATTAAAAAAAACATGTTTTTAAGGACATGCAAGAAACGAGAATTTTTGAAATACATTTATTTGAAGGACCTTTAACAAAGGTAAATTTTTTGAAGAATATTTTTAGAGGACCTTGGATTTTTAAAGAATATTTTTAGGGACTCACATATAGACTTTTCGATAAATATTTTTCTCAAATACAAAAATAATATTTTTTTAAAGAAAAGGTTCTAAAAGGACCTCGAACAAATTCTTATTTTTTGAACAATATTTTTCAAGAGAATATTTTTCGAATTTGCATCTGATTTTTCAAGAACCAACAGATCGACAAGTTTAAATGTTGAACGAATATTTTTGTGCCTCCTGATAGTTTCTAAGAGGGGATTTGTTTTCAAGGATTCCATCTTCACCAAATCTGGATTTTGAGGGCCTTTTTTGTAATGGATTTTTAAGAATTGCTTAGAGGACTCAGTGATCAATAAACGCAGATTATTTAGAAATATTTTTGAGAGTCCTCTGGTCACAAAATAAGGATTTTTCAAGGACCAAAAAGATTGAGGATTTTTAATATTTTTAAGGACCAAAAAGAAGATTTTTTAAATATTTATTGTTTGAGGACAAAAGGCCACAAAACGTGGGATTTTTTAATTGATTTTTGCAGGATCAACTGTTATCCTGGATTGTAAAGGAGTCTTCTTATAACATATCCAGAATATTTTGCAGGTATTGTTGAGAAGTATTTTTTACAATACATTCAAGTAATCAAACTTGGACTTTCAAAAATTAGCTTTTCAAGGACATGCAGTCCCATATTCATGATTTTTAAGGACAACTTTCGAAAGAATATCAGACAATTAATTTTTAAAGACTCTTCTTTGGGGCCTCATCAAATTTGACATAAAAAATATTACTTTAAGTCTTAAATTCTAAAGGGCTATAATCCAGAGTTTTAAAAGATATGTTTCAAGGACGTTCCGATTACCAAAGGTGGATTTAAGTTTTATATTTCTCTCTTGGCCTAGAATTCATGATTTTTCAAAAGATATTTTTTCAAGGTCCTTATAACAGCAGAATATCAAGGACATTTTTGTCAGGTTCATCAAGGCTATAGACGTAGATTTTTAAAGAGTTTGTCTTCAAGGACCTTTAGACAATCGAATTTGGATTATCAAGCATATTTTTTTTTCTACCCATAAAGGCTATAGACGAAGATTTTTCAAGTGTTTGTCTTCAAGGACCCTTAGACAATCCATCTTGCATTTTTAAAATGGATTTTCAAATAATAGATTTTCAAAAGACTTTGGAATATTTGTGCATTTCCAAAGAATATTTTCAAGGACCTTCAGGGACAAATTCATGCATTTTAAAGGGGCAATGATTTTTCTTTTTGATATATCAACAGAGTTTATTATGCCGACCAAATTTTACTTAAACAGATATTTTCCAAATATTTTTTAGACCATAGTTCTAGGCCAATAAAGGCTTTTTCCAGAAATATTCAGTGGTGAATTAAAAAAAAAATTTCGCAAGGACCTAGAAGGCCATTATACTTGACTCTCAGACCACTACAGATTATTTTTAAATATAATATTTTCTCGAGAACCTTTGGTCCAACAAATGTTGAATTGAAAAGATCTTTTTTTAAGAATTGTAAGGGCTGTAATCCTGGATTTAGAGGAATATTTTTTAAGCACATTGATTTCACTCAACTATTACTTTAATAGTTTTTTTTTAGAGCTTCATTAGGGCAGCTACACTGGAGACTGCTTCAGCGTGGATTTTTTAAAGAATGTATTTATAAACCTTACCAATTTTATCATTCTGTATTTATGGAGCATATATTTTTAAAAGAAATTGAAACCCCAAACATGGATTTTCATCATTTAGGTACATGTATCCTTTAATTCACACAGCCTTACATACAAAGGCATCCCTTTCTTATATTCCAAATAATGGTATTTTTATTGTCCTGTTGGCCAGAAACTGAGTTTACTCATTGCTTGTATATGTGTGCGTAATGAGGCACATTAGTCGCATAAATTACATAATATGGCCCAATGTCTGGCTGGAAAATAATACAAAATGATGCGGTAGTTTTGGTGACAATGGGCCAGCTAAAAATTTGTTGTGAATGCTGGCTATTTGTCAAGGAGATAAAAGTAATAATGTTGCATAATTTTAGGAGATGGCATATCCATTTTTTAAATTGAATTATATTTCAATTATCCAGGGTGAGATGTCTCATTTTTATACCCTACACCACAAGGTGGTCATTATACCCTACACCACAAGGTGGTCAGGTTTTGATGATCTGCATAGAATCACATTCTGAGTCGATTTATGCATGTCCGTCCGTCCGTCCGTCTGTCCATGTATTTTTGTAAACAAAGTAAAGCTCGCATTTATTGTCCTATCCAAATAAAATTTTGCACAAATCATTTGTTTGGCCCAAGGACGAACCCTATTGAAATTCGAGATAATTGGTCAAAATTTAGATATACCTCCCATACACATCTTCGTCCGATTTGCCTTTTATTGTGCACCAAACGTGTAATATTAGCCCGAATGGTATGGAATTTTGCACATACAACCAGATTAGGCCTGAAAATAAGTATGCCAAATTTGATAGAAATCGGTTCAGATATAGCTATAGCTCCCATATATATTGTCCATCCGATTTGTTATTTTTGTCCTCCGCAGCCGTAATATGCACTCCGTAACAACAATATTTTGGGGAATATATCAAATACAAATCAGAAATACTACTGAAATACTTGCTAAATTTGATCGAGATCGGGTAAGATTTGGATATAGCTCCCATATATAACTTCGTCCGATTTACCTTTTATTGTGCACCATACGTCTAATATTTGCTCAAATGGAATGGAATTTGGCACTTACGACCGAATTGAGTCTAGAAGCTTGTATGTCAAATTTGATGAAGATCGGTTCAGATATAGCTATAGCTCCCATATATACTTGTTCATCCGATTTGTTATATTTGTTACCCACAGCCGTAATATGCACTCCCCGTAACAACGATATTCAGGGAAATATATCAAATACAGCTCAGAAATATGTTTGCCAAATTATATCGAGATCGGTTCCGATTTGGATATATCTCCCATATATATCTTTATCCGATTTCAACTTAAGTGTGCACCAAATGGGCAATACAATTCCGAATTTAAAAGATGCAAATGCTTCAGCATATTTAGTTCTTTGAACTTTAAATTATAATTATAATCATAGCGTTTATGATTGAATTCTCCCATAAAAACTTTTAATTGTTATGCGGAGCTCTACTAAATTAGCAAAGTGGTGTAGGGTATCATAAAGTCGGCCGCACCCGACTTTAAGACTTTCTTTACTATTTTTTTTTTTTTTTTTATTTTAATTTGGTTCTTTTTCTAATTTTCGATTATATACGAATTATATTAACCTAAAAGTATGCAATATTATTCTTTTGGGGAAAATGTAGTTAGCATGTGACTATGGAATTTAAGAAAAAGATATATATTTTTCAAAAATTACTAAAGTTCATTAAGGGAGAAAAAAAATATTTTTAAATCACCCAGAAAAAAAGCAACTTGGAAATTTTAGAATAGGATATTTTTTTGAAGGGAATAGGTAGATGCCAAAGAAATTGCTTTCTAATTATGGCATACATTTCCACAATTTTTTCTTGTGGAATCAAAAAGAATATTAATTTTCTCAAATTTCCATATTTTTCTTCGAGGATAAAATAATTCTTTTTCTCCTTAAGTATTGCAAACAGCAATTATTTAATTATATTTTTTCCTTAAATTCCATAAACATCCACACTCTTTCTCTCTCTCTTATTACTCTCCCTAACAACATAATATTGCATACTTTTAGGTTGAGTACATGAAACCCACAAAACAAATATGCATTGTATGTGGCATACACCCCTCAAGGCAGAACATGCGCCACAATATTGAAAAAAAATATAAATATTGAAAAAATTTTAATAATATTTAAATTAAACATTGCTAAAGATACAAGAGCAGCAGCAGTTGTTGCTGCTGCTGTTGTTGTTGTTTGTTTGCTCTTTTTGTTAATTCTCGCCCTAAAACCTCAATAATGAATATTTCATATAATGAATATTTGATGTTGTATACTTTGCGGGGCAGCAGTAGATAATATTAGCATGTTAATATTTTATAACAAAAAAAAAGGAAACACATGTACATATCTATATACATATACTTACATTGTATTAAAATAATGAACAATAATATGTAAAGGCTTCGATCGAATGTCGGTCTCATGACTTCATAACTTCGTAAAATAATGGATAGTTGTTGAGAGGAGGGTTGCGGATGTACGGATGGATGTATGGGTGGTTGCGCGAGTGTGATAGAAGGGTCTCCTAAGCTTTGATTAGCAGCAGTATCCAATGAAGATTATAGCAAAGAATTCCGAAAATTTTTTCCTGTTCTGCTCCGCAAGTTAATCCAATTAGAAGTGGGTTTGATGTTGTTTTATTTGCGTAGAATTTCGCTTGCTCTTCCGTTCGCTCTCCACTCTTTTTTCTTTGGCACAGAGTGTGGGAGAAGTTGATTTTTTTGTTTTAGGTTGAGTTGTTTTTAATAGTAATCGGGTAAAGAGGATAAAGTGCTGAAAGTATAGAAAAGAATGGAGAGAGAGAAAAAAATAAGCTTATTAAAATAACATAGAGAACATACACATAGTGCTTCGTGTTAACAAGATTTTTTTTTGAGTAGCTTATAATAATAACATGAAAATAATTGTTGTAAAATAATTACTTTTTTAGAGAAATTTATGTTAGTTTATGTTAATAGTTTTGTTAGAGACATGATTTTTAATTAGTGGCATGATGGGGAAGACATACAAAAAATAAATAAAAATTTTATTAAACCAAATCAATTTTTAACAAATTTTTCAACAATATACTATAAGGACTTAGATATCAAACGAATGCGATTTTTTTTGGCAAAAATCGTTTTTTTTTTTTTTGCAAAAATCGTTTAATTTTTTTATAAAAATTTTATTTAAGGACCTTTGGACGACCAATCGGAATTTATTTAAGGAAAAATATATTTTTTTTTTTGAGAATATATAAAAGGAGCAGTAGAGAGAATATATTTTTAAGGACCCAAGAAATTAACTCGTTTTAATTTTTAAAATAATTTAAGGACCAAAGAATCAACTAATTGTTCTAAATACCAAAAAAAACAAACAATTAAAAAAACATTAAGTTCGGCCGGGCCAAACTTTAAATACCCTCCACCTTAGGGTAAAAGAAACATTAGAAGAAATGTGGCAAAAATCATTAAAATGCCGAATATCGAGAGATACCGTTATATGGGGGCTACACCAAAACGTGGACCTATAATTACAATGTTTCGCCACACGAACTAGGACCCATTATGACCCACATATACCAATTTTTAGACAAATCAGTGAAAAATATGGAAAAAACCATCAAAATACCGAATATCGGGAGGTATCTTTATATGGGGGCTATATCAAATAATGGACCCGTGCATGCAATGTTTCGCCACCGAAGCTGGAACCAATTATGACCAACAAATACCAATTTTTAGACAAATCCGTGAAAAAATGTGGCAAAAATCATTAAAATATCGAATACCGGGAGGTACCGCTATATGGGGGCTATACCAAAACGTGGACCTATACATGCAATGTTTTGCCACACGCACAGAAACCCGTTATGACCTACAAATACCAATTTTAAGACAAATCCGCGAAAAAAATTTGGCAAAAATCATTAAAATGCCGAATATCGGGAGGTACCGTTATACCGTTATACCAGAACGTGGACCGATATATCTCATTTTCAATTCCAATTATCCTAGACTCAATGCAAATTGCTCTGCTAAATTTTGGCGCTCTACGTCAAATAATGTGGGCTGTATCGTGATTTCAACAGACAGACAGACGGACGGACATCGTTAAATCGACTTAGAATTTTATGCTGATTATGAATATATATACTTTATGTGGTATAAGACGAATATTTAAGGATGTTACAAACGGAATGACAAAGTTAATATACCCTCCTTTCCAAGGTGGAGGGTAAAAAAGTTGTGAAATTTTGTAACGAGAGATTTATTTATTTCTTTTTTTTTTTTTTTTGTTAACGAATATTTTTCTAAAGACCAAAAAAACCAAATAAAAATGTAATTTTGTAAAGAGAGAGATTTTTTTTGAAATCGAATATTTTCCTTTAATAATAATTTTTTTCTTTTGAAGAATCTTAGGTCCAATAAAATCTTGAATCAATCAAATATCTCCCTTTAAAGGACTATATGGGCTGTAATTCTAGACTTAAAGCAATTTTTTTCAAGAACATTGATTCCACCAACAGAGGATTATCAAAGTTTTGTTTTGGTCTGCTTTCCAGAATTTTTCTTGAAAATTGATTCAAAGTTCTTCAGACAGCTTAAACGTGGAATATCAGCCACAATTTTTTCAAATCTCATCGGAATTTAAAATTCTCAATTTTTTAAAAATGTTTTAATATTTATCTAAGGGAAAACCAGCGTTGATTTTTAAAATAATTTAAGAACTAAAATTTGGGTCTTTATCTCTCTCGTGCTCTCTCTCTCTCTCTCTCCCTCTAAGGAGACACATTTTGGTAATAATAATTTAAGGACCAAAAATTGAGTCTTTATCTCTCCGCTCTCTCTCTCTCTCTCTCTCTCTATCTCTCTCCCTCTGAGGAGCCACATTTTGGTAATAATAATTTAAGGGCCAAAATTCGAGTCATTCTCTCTCTCTCTCCCTCTGAGGAGTCACATTTTGGTCCTTTAATTATTTTAAAAATCCACGCTGGTTTGCCCTAAAATAAATAATTACTTTTTTTCGGTCTTCAAAAAAAAGCTGGAATCTTTAAATTTTGCACGTGCATCCGGCTAAATGGTTAGGCCTATGATAAGGCTGGTGTTTTTGGAATTTCGTCCTAAAAAGGTACAATATTGCTAAATTGTACTAAAAATTAAATATTTTATACTGGACAAACCGAATAAGCTAGAATTCTTAAATTTGGATTGAGAGTCACTGGTGGAATGTAGGATACATATACTAAAAGGTTTTTAGAAATTCGCACTTTAAGATCACGAAAAGTTCTAAAATGGTACTAAATTTGTAAAATGGTACCATTTGGTATTATGTGAACGGATAGAGCTAAAAACTTAACATTTGGTATGAGAATCAAGGTAGGAAAGCTAGATTGACATATGAAAGTGGAAATAAGGAAATGTGTACTAAGTGTGCCAACTGTACTAAATGATACTAATTTTGGAAATGTTTGGTTAGGGGCGAACGGATCAAGCTGGAATTTTTATATTTCGGTATTGGGGTCCCTTTTGCTTGCAGGTTTGTGAAAAATGGGTGGTTTTGGAAATATGTACTACAAGTGCACGAAAAGTACATAATAGTACTATTTGGGGTACAATTTGGTATTGTGTGAACAAATAGTGCTTGAAATCTGAAATATGGTATTAGGGACGCTTTTCATGTGTAGCCTGAACATATGGAGGTGGTTTCGAAAATGTGTACTATAATTTTACGAAAAGTACTAAATGGTACTAAATTTGGTATCAAGTGAAGGAGTGGAGATAAAATTCTAAAATTTGATATTTAGATTGCTGGTGATGTCTGTATTTGAAATTTAAAGGTGGTTTGGAAATACGTCCTACGTTTGTACGAAAAGTACCAAATTGTACTAAATTTGGTATTGAGCAAAAGAATAGAACTGGTATCCTGAAATTTGGTACAGACGTCACTGTCGGTATCTGAAATTGAGATATGTGGGTGGTTTTGTAAATGTGTAATATAATTGTACGGAAAGTACTAAATAGTACTAAAATTGGGACTAAGTGATGGAGCCGCACCAAAAATTCTAAAATTTGATGTATATGTCATTGTTTATATCTCGAATTGAGATATGGAGATGGTTTTGGAAATACATCCTATATTTGTATGGAAAGTACTGAATAGTACTAAATTTGGTATTGGGTGAAAGGTTAGGGTTGGAATCCTCAAATTTGACATTGAAGGCTCTTTTGGTATATGGGACTGCGATATTAGCTTAAGTTTGGAAATACGAACTATTATTGTTCGGAAAGTACTAAATGGTACTATATTTGGTACAATTTGGTATTGGGTGAACAGATAGTTCTTGAAGTCGGAAATTTGCTTTTAGGATCGCTGTTCATGTCTAGCCTGGACATATGGTGGTGGCCTTGAAAATGTGTACTGTAATTGTACGAAAAGTACTAAATGGTACCAAATTTGCTATTGGGTGAAGGAATAGAGATAAAACTCTTAAAATCAATATGGAGGTCTCTATTAGTATCTGGAGTTGAGATATTGAGGTGGTGTTGGAAATGAGAACAATACTTGTGCTAAAAGTACTAAATGGTACTAAATTTCGTATTTGGTGAGGGGATAGGACTGGAATACTCAAATTTGATATTGAGGTCTCAGTTAGTATCTTAAATTGAGATACGTAGGTGGTGTTCAGAAACGTGCACTATAGTTGTACGAAAAGTACTAATTGGTACTAAATTTGGTATTGGGTGAAGGGATAGAGCAGAAATCCTGAAATTTGTTATAGATGTCAGCGTAGATGTCTGTGATTAAAGTATGGGGATGGTTTTCGAAATGTGTACTAAATTTGTTCGTAATGTACTAAATGGTACTAAATTTGGTATTGGGTTAAGTAATAAAGGTGGAATCATCAAATTTTTTTTTGATGTCACTGTTGGTATCTGAGGTTGAAATTTGGACGTGATTCTGAAAATGCGAACTGTAATTGTACGAAAAGTACAAATAGTACTTATTTTCGTATTGGGTGAATTAAAGGTTTGGCATCCTCAAATTTGATATTGGCATTACTGATAGTATCTGTCATTGAGATTTGGTGGTGTATCCTAAATTTGGTATTGGGTAAAGGATTAAGGCTGGAAACCTCAAATTCGATATCGGGATCTCTTTTGGTGTCTTGAATTGAAATATGTAAGTGGTGCTGGAAATGTATACTATATCTGTACGAAAAGTACCAAATAGTACTTAATTTGGTATTTGGTAAATAAATAGGTCTAGAATTCTCAAATTTGATATTGGAGAGGCCAGAGTTGGGTTCAAGGATTTACATGTGGAGACTTTGAAATAGAATATCCTTAAGAAATATTAGCGTATTAATCCTGGAAATATTTTTAAAACTCAAATCTTTTTTTTTTTTTTTTTTTGAAGGTTTCGGGAATCAGTTGTGGACTTTTCTAAGAATTATTGTCTAAAGATCTCAGGGAGTAACTAGGAGTTATCGAAGATTTTTCGTTAACCCTTTCAAAACAACTTTAATTGAATTACCACATTTCAATCCATGCTGTAATTTTTGGCATAAATTCCGCATCTAATCCTCTTTTCCCTTTTCCCCTACGTACTGTCACTTGAAACCCTAAATCTCAACTCCAAAAATGGCCTCAAACATTAGGCCAAAAATTCCATCGTTTCGAGTAGACATTTAGTGGTACTCGAGCTTTGTTTTATGCATAAAGGATGGTCGTATCATCTGGCAGTTAGCCTGGCTGGCAAAGAGTCACCCATTCTCGACAAGCAGTCAGGCTGGCTGGCTGGCGTAGGAACGAGCATCACTTTCATGCAAAAATCTCACTGATGTAAATCTATTGTTTTGCCAGCTTTTTGTGTGATTGGCAAAAAAAAGGAGAATACCTATACGGCTTTTGTTTGGGCGCCAATGTGTCTGAGCCAGTGTTTTTACGGTGGGTGATTGTGTGTGTATATGTGTGCGAGCGTGTGTTCATTTGTGTTTGTGTTTTGGCTTAAAAATGCAATCCCCACTTCTTTGGCAAACATGGCAGAAAATAGGCATTACACGAAATCATTGTAACGCTTGTCTGCATTTGACATACGGCGTGTGTGTGGGTGTGTGTGTGTGAGGGAAGTAGTATTTTTTGTGTGTGTGTGTTCATACTGGCTTTTTGTGCATTTCTTTTCTGTTTTGCATAACCATAGACGCACACACACACAGAAACACAGCCACCATTGTTGTATGACAGACACACACAGAAGCATTGCTATGCTTTTGCATAATTCTTTGTGTCAGTGTGTCGTAGTCGACATCAACATCGTCGTTCTCATCGTCGTCGCTGTTGTTATTTGTAAGTGAGAAAGCGGGAACGCGGATTTTTCGAGGCAAACAATGCTTTGCCAACAATAGTGGAACTACCACTACCACTTTCATTTGCTGTGTGGATGTGTATGAGTATGAGTATGAGTATGTGTGTGTATTTGTGTTTGTGTATGGTCTCAGCCATATGGTTAATGTCTCGCCTACAAGTCGCTGCCGGAGTAGTAGTATTTTTTTCTGCTTTGGATTGTGGCAGAAATTTAGGTCAAACCCCTCTTTGAATGTCGAACCGCCAAATACTCTACCGCTTGCACCCATCTTAACTAAGTTCTTTACTCCACCTCCCCTGAATTTTTTTCTGCTTCCAGAATGCAGCTTAGGAAAAATCACACAAATATGGAAAAAACGGAAAAAATAAAAACATTACGCTCTCCATACCCCTTTCTAAAGCCAACAATGAACAATGCTCAGCCCGAGTGCAGGGAAAAAATACCAAAGAAAAGGAAAACACATTCTAATGTCAGTGGAAATGTCGCTGACTTGTTGGGTTTGTGTAAATGTAATGCTACATTATAATGGAGGGAATTCCTGCAGCTCCGTTTCTCTCTATCACATTTCGGAGTAAATACTAATGGTGGTTTGCGATTCCACGAGGCCATCCATAATAAAAAAAAACAATAAAATGCGCATGGAGAATATTTCTGGAAGGCAAAGCATAATTAATCTATTTTTTTCTACCAGGGTCTTGCAAAAATTAAGATATTCTATGGCCCACAGAATTTCAAAAAAAAAAAAAAAAAAAAACCCGAAAAAAATCTAAACAAAAATTTATTGATTCCATTATAGCATATAAGAGTCTTTGAAAAATTTTTTTTTTCAAAAAAGCGGCGATTTTTTTCCAAATGTCTTAGAAGAACCCACAAAAAATGTTTCAGAGTGTTCTTGGAAGTAACTTTAAAAAAAGCCCGGATATAGCTCGAATTGTTCTTAAAAAAATATTAGAAAATCCGCCATTAGCGTCTTTGAGTCCTTAAGAAAATTCTTTTAAAAACCTTTCCAAAAAAGCGGCGATTTTTTTTCCAAAGGACAACAAGAAAAATTCTTAGAAGAACCCACAAAAAATGTTTCATAGAGTTCTTGGAAGAAACTTTTAAAATAAGCACGGATATAGCTCGAATTGTTCTTAAACAAATTATTAGAAAATCCGCCAGTAGTGTCTTCGCGTCTTCCTTAAGAAAATTCTTCAAAAAATTCTTCTTCTTCTTCCAATGATTATCAAAAATCCGCACGCTAAAAATCCGTGCTAAAATTTTCTTTGAAAATGTTTCGATTATTTATCCCACAGTGTCTTTGAAAAATCCTCAGCTAATAGTCCCTGAAAATTATAAACCAAAACAAATATATTGCTTATGCCTTGATTGTTACGCAAGAATCTTTAAATAAAATCGTATTCAAAATCTGAAATATTTGCGCCTACGGCATTGAAAAAGAATACTTAGAAAAATCATCGAAACCCTCCGTAACCCTAATTAGTGCTGAAGGATTCTAGAGAAAACTAATATTAAAATCCTAGATACTACGAAAAATCTTCGGGAAAGTCCCTTCCGGAGTCCTTAACAAATCCTTAAAAAAATCAATAATTTTTCCTGCCTTAGTCCATCAAAGATCCTTAGAAAAATGCTCAGCTTCAAAGCCTCCTTAAATTGATCACCAATTAGTGCTCGAAGGTGTCTGGAGAAAACTCGTAGTAAAATCCTACATTCTTGGAGAAATCATCGATTAAATTCCTTTCAGAGTCCTTAAAAAATCAATAATTGTTCCTCTCATAGTCCCTCAAAAATTCGTAGAAAATGCTCAGCAGTTGACCCCGCAGTCTGTATAAAAATTCATAGAAAATTCTAGATTAATGCTCACAAAATCCTTGAAAATAATTAATACAAAAATATTCTAGTTTATAATCAAAGTATCCTTGACAATTTCCATAGGAAAATCCTAGATTGTTGCTCAAGAATCCTGGAAAATAATGCATATAAATCTCGTTCGCCAGTGTTGTCAAAGTGTTTGAAAACATTTAAAAAAAGAAATAATTTTTGCCTGAAGGATCCTCAAAATGAACATCAAATTAAAAATCACAGATTATTGCTCCCAGAATCCTTAAAAAATACTGAGACAATTTCTCGAAGAATTCTTGACAAAATATCTAAGAAATTGACGATTATCGCTCCAAGAGTTTTTACTTAAAAAAAATGATTGTATAGTGCTCCCTGAAAAAATTCTCAGAAAGTCCTTGAAAGCATTTCCTATAAAAATTCTTGACTATTCCTGGAAAAGAATCCATAAAAAATGCTAGATTATAGCTCGAAGAATATTTGATTCCCAGAAAAGGCGGTAAATATCTCTTACAGAGTCCTGGAAAATATCCTTAAAATTATCGGATTATGATCGGAGAATCCTTGATTAAAAATCATATAAAAATGCTCAAAAATTCGGGAAAAATTCCTTAAAAAATTCTAGTTTAACATAGAAATGCTCGATTATTGCTACCCATATCCTTAGATAAAAAAATTCCGAGAAAAATGCTCAAGTGTTGCTCCTTGAAAAAATCCCTAGAAAAAAAAAATTCTCGATCTTTAATGTCTCCAATATCCCTGAAAAAATCCATAAAAAATTTTTGATTGTTCCTAAAAGAATACTTGAAAAAATTTCCAGGAAAGCTGGGGTATATCGCTGACAGTTTGTTGATCGAAAGATCTTCGACGTTAATCCAACTGGAAATCACAGATTATTGGTTCCAGAATCCTTGAAAAATCCTAAGAAAAATTCTCGATTGTTTTTCGAAATTTTCTTGAAAAAATCCCTAAAGAATTGAGGATTACCCCTCCCAGAGTTATTGAAAATAGCGTCCTGAGAAAATCCTCCAGGGTGTTTTATATAAAAATTCTTGATTGTTCCTACTTTTATCCTAGAAAAAGTTTACTGAAAAATCTTTGGTTATTGCTCGAAGAATACTTGTCCTTGAAGATATTCGTAAAATTGTTCGGTTTTGATTGAAGAATCTTTAATTCGAAATGCTCACTGAGTCCTTGAAAAAAAAAATCCTTAAAAAATCCAAGATTATATAAAAATTCTTGATTATCCTTAAACCAACCTTAAAAAAAAAAACTCTGTGGTTTTCCCAATTATCCTTGAAAATAATTCACATATACATATCCGATTATCGCTCGAAGGGTCCTCGCAAAATTCGCTTATAAAGTCCTTTAAAATATCCTTAGAAAATTCATAGGTTTTCGTTTGATTGAAGAATCCTTTTGTATAAAAATCCCATGTGTCCCCAGTGTCCTTGAAGGAATTTTCACAAAAGGTCTTGATTATTGCTTGTAGAGTCCTTGTTAAAATCCTTTGAAAAACTCTTGTTTTTCTATATTAATCTAGGAAAGTCCCTCAAAATCGCTACATGTCCATGCTCTACTAATGGTCCCAGAGTCCAATTATTGACCTAGGAGTCCTTGAAGAGTTTATGTAAAAATCCTTAAAAAATGCTTAGCTTTTTGCTTCCAGGATCGTTAAAAAAACCTAGAAAATACCCGAGTCATTAAAAAAATCATTCGGCACATCCTTAATTAATCCAATTTTTATCAAAGGAGTCCTTGAAATTAATCCTCGCAAAACTTTTTTTAGACCTTGATTTTTTTTTCAAAAAATTTATTTTAAAAGATGCACTATTTAGTCCTTCAAAAAATTTATTTTGAAAGATCCACGTTTTGTTAGTCTTTGAAAAAAATTATTTTAAAAGATTCACGTTTTGTTATTCCTCGAAAAAAATGTTTTTAAAAGATCCCTTTTTTAGTCCTTGAAAAAAAAATGTATTTTAAGAGATCCACGTTTTTTAGTCCTTGAAAAAAATTCTTTTAAAAAATCCACGTTTTGTTCTCGCTTGAAATTTGTTTTTAAATCATCGTCCAACTGTCCTAACAAAAATATTTTTAAAAAAAAGTCCACATTTGTTTAGCTTTAAAAAAATATTGTGTGGAAAAATCATGTCCTGTTTACATATTATTTTTAAATCCACATTTGATGGCCCCAGAAGAAAATATTTATTTAATACTTCATATTTAAATGTTAGGAAATACATTGTCTTAAAACCTTTAAAGGTATAAAACCCATATTCCGCCAATTTTCTGCAGCGGCCCAGTAAAATAGTTTTTCTTGGATTTTTCCCAAAAATTTTCTGGGTAAATTTTCCTTTTTCAAATATTCACTTTTGATCACCTCCTCCTCCTCCTCCCGTTACACATTTGCCATTCTGTCTCCCTGCCAACGATGTCAAACATAAATTGGCTTTCCTTTGGACAAGCTTACATCCTGATAACCGCTGTTGGCATAACTTTTCCTAACAACCGACCACTTTCACCACACACAAAAACACACTTACATCCCGAACACCGAGCTGCCGAACAACCTACCGAGCTACCACAAACTTAGTCTATTATGCTAAATAAGTGGAGAAATGCAATAAGCGCAGCTGTTAAAACAGGCAGCAAAGGTAAATGCCAATAACTTGATGAAAGTAACGGCCTGGAAGTGGGGAAACTCCGGAGAAACGCACTGCACCCAAGAAACAGCCTTGGAGGGCATGGCAGCGGCAAGTAAAACCAACAAAGAGTTGAAAAATGTAAACTGACCCAAATCCCCAAAGAAAACAAGCAATGAAAGCAAAAACAAACAAGTTAAAAAGCAGTAAGTTCGGCCGGGCCGAACTTTTAATACCCTCCACCATTTGCAACGAATTTGGAAATTTTCAAAAAATAAAATCCTTAAAAAATTCTGTTAAAATTTTAAAAATACCGAATATAGCCGTTATTTTGGGGTCTATACGACGTGGACATACATAGGCATTGTTTGTCATAAGCCATTACCATATTCAAATTCGAAACTTGAAATAAACGGTGAATAATGTAGCTAAAATCATCAAAATACCGAATATAGGGAGGTACCGTTATATGGGGGGCTATACGAAGACCTGGACCCGCACAGACAATTTTCTGTCACAGACTGTAGTTCCCATAACGAACTTCAAATACCAATTTTACAACAATTCCGGTGAATAATGTCGCTAAAATCATCAAAATACCGAATATAGGGAGGTACCGTTATATGTGGGCTATATGAAGACGTGGACCTGCACAGACAATTTTCTGTCTTAGGGTGTAGTATCCATTTTGAACTTCAAATACCAAATTTGAAACAATTCCCGTGAATAATGTCGCTAAAATCATCAAAATACCGAATATAGGGAGGTACCGTTATATGGGGGCTATATGAAAACGTGGACCTACATGGCCCATTTACGAACTTAACCTGCCTACTGGAAAAATAAACATGTGTGCAAAATTTTAGCCACCTATCTCAATTCATTCGAAAGATAGCGTGATTACAACAGACAGACAGACAGACGGACAGACAGACGGACAGACAGACAGACAGACAGACAGACGGACATCGCTAAATCGACTTAGAATTTTACGCTGATCAAGAATATATATACTTTGTTGGGTCTGACATGAGTATTTCGAGGAGTTACAAACGGAATGACAAAGTTAATATACCCTCCATAGTATGGTGGAGGGTATAAAAAAACTACAAAATATGTGATTGTAAGGTATTGAGTTGCATGCTGACGCACACACACACAGACAGGCACAAAACACTCTCACAGAGAGTGAGAGAGAGAGAGAGAGGGAGAAAGAGGGAAAGCCTTTGGGAATTGAATAGGCCAAAGTTGAATGGTTCACCGAGTTAGGGAACAATGCAACAAAAAACAGAAATGCAGCCATGTTTGGTGTATTGTCAAATGTAGTAGTCATACACATACATACACTCACACAAGCACACTACTGACACAGACACCAGAAGGCCGAGAGAATAATACTCGTGATATATATCTCTCCCATCGCATTCCAGCCACAGCTATCCCACCCACACTCATCGACGAGGGCAAACAAAAGGCCCATATTTCCTCTAACAATGAAAGCTCCAATGACAATGATGTCGAACTGCCAGCGCTAATGTTTGCCATAATGAGATGGATATTGAGAAGAGTGAAAGGTCTATGGGCCTGTCTCTCTGTGTGTGTGTGTCATTCAGGGAACTGGGGTTCATTCACTGCCGCTGCTGCCAGAAAATGATATCCTTTTTATGCGAATTCTAATAAAATATGTTATTTAAAGGCTTAGAAAACTGCAGGAAATCCTCAATATTAAAAAATATATATTTTTTAAATTAATCCTTGCTTGGTCCTTGAAAAAATTCAAAAGAAGCAGAGGCTGGATTAAATGCATAAATTTCCCAAAAAAAATATATATTTTTTAAATATAAGACGAAGACGAGGGATGCCATCCTTGTTTATTATTCAAGGAATCTTGAAAACAGGAGCGATCCTTGATGATCAATAGATCTTCTCGTACCATCGCTCGTTACCGTGACACTGGCAGCGTAGCCCGACGTCAAGGTCAAAGAAGTGGACGGAAGAAAACAGCAACATCAGCAGAAATGGTTCGAAAAGTAAAGAAGCGACTTGATCGAAACCCGTCGCGTCGCAGTGGCCAAAAAATGGCTCGTGAGCTGAACATATCGCAATATTCCATTCGGTAAATATTGAAAAATGAGCTCAAGGTAAAGTCATTGAAATTCCAAAAAGTGCAAGAACTTACACCGCCACAGAAAGAAAATAGACTCAAAAGAGCTAAAGAGTTGCTTCGCTTGGCCAAAAGTGGTGAACTGCCGAATTTGGGGTTTTCCGATGAGAAAACATTCGTTGTCCAGCAGTTTGTAAACATACAAAATGATCGTGTTTACTTGCCAAAGAGGTCAACTGAAAATGTGCACCTTCGGTTGGACACCAGAACTCAAGTTCCGGCCATGGTGGTGGTGTAGGCCGCCATAATAGCCTATGGTCGTTCTCCGCTCGTATTAATCGACCGTGGCATCAGATTAAATGCAGAATATTATCGCGAAAATATTCTGGAAGGTGTATTAAAGCCTTCGGTACGCAAACATTTTGGTAGCAGACCTTGGACATCAGCACCAACAGGACTAAGCACCATCGCACTCAACACGCTCCACCCAAAATTGATTACGAAATGAGGTTCCTCGCATCATTTCCAGCCACCAAAATCTCTGGATACCAATCCGCTGGACTATTGTGTCTGGAGTATTTTGGAAAGCAAGGTTGGCAATACAAAATACCAATCGATCACCTCAAGCAAGCGCTTCCCCAAGAATGGACCAAAATACCGCAGAGCAACATTCGGGCAGCGTGTGACGGTTTTATTGGCCGTTAAAAGGCCATAATTTGTGCCAAAGGTGAACAATTTGAACAAATCTAAACTTATTCTAAAATTTGATGCTATTTCCGAAATTTTTTGTTTTCACTCAATAATTTATCTCACCCTGTATGTACAAAAAATAATAAATCGTACTACATTTAGTTAAGGAGTATAGCTGAAATCCTCAAATTTGATATTGAAGTCTCTCTCGGTATGTGGAATTGAGATATGGAGGAGATTTTGAAAATTTGTACTATTATTGTACGAAAAGTACTAAATGGTACTAATTTGGATCATTTGTGGTGTTTAAAAAAAATAAAATTTTCTGTAGAATATTTCTTCTTTTGACACCTTCCGCCTAAAACGAAACTTTATGTTACTTCCAGGCGTCAACTCGAAAAAAGTCTGCGGACAAAATTCATCAAAAAATTAGGAAATATTTTCGGATTATTTTTTATTTATTTACTTATTTTTATTTATGTATGTATGTATGTATGTATGTATGTATGTATTATTATTATTATTATTATTATTATTATTATTATTATTATTATTATTATTATTATTATTATTATTATTATTATTATTATTATTATTATTATTATTATTATTATTATTATTATTATTGTTATTATATTATTATTATTATTATTATTATTATTATTATTATTATTATTATTATTATTATTATTATTATTATTATTATTATTATTATTATTATTGTTATTATTATTATTATTATTATTATTATTATTATTATTATTATATTATTATTATTATTATTATTATTATTATTATTATTATTATTATTATTATTATTATTATTATTATTATTATTATTATTATTATTATTATTATTATTATTATTATTATTATTATTATTATTATTATTATTATTATTATTATTATTATTATTATTATTATTATTATTATTATTATTATTATTATTATTATTATTTTTATTATAATTATTCTTATTATTTATTTTTTTTTTTTTTTTTTTGTTTGTAACCTTGATGCAAATATTTTTTTTTTTGCCTTATATTACAATTTAATGAAAAACATTTTTTCTTTTGGCACTTTCTGCCTAAAAAAGAAATTTAATGTTACTTTCAAGCATCAGCTCGGAAAAAGTTCGAAGAAAAATTGATTAGAAAATAGGGAATCTTAATCCGAAAATTTCTCAAAGTGTGGAAGAGGTGAGAACTTGCCCCCTCTATTTAGGTAACTTTGCATTGTAATCCTTCAAAATGCCGAAACACGTGTCTTCTTGTTTTAGCTCTTGATTTTTCCGATACAATGTAATTTTTGTTTACAAAAATATTGCATACTTTTTGGATCAACATATACCAGCCTTACAAATAATTAATTTCGAATATTAATTGGTTTTACCCAACAACACTCACTGACTCGCAACATATACCAAATGGATACTCATCACTAGGCTCTCATAAATTCCCAACATTCAGCAAACATTGTTTGCGGAATTTTACAAATGTTCGGATAACAAAATTGTTTCAACATTCTAGTTAACAAATTTCTAACATTTACCGCAAACACTTGAGCCTCAAACATTCAAATTTACCTGTGTTGTAGGTGTGTGAGTGGGGGGAGAGGAAGGGGGGGAGAGAGAGAAAGAGAGTGTGTGTGTGGCTGTATTTGAATGAATGTATCAAACAAACCTTTAATTTTCAACTCGGCTAACAACAACTCTTAGCAAATTTAAGTCAATAAAACGTGGCCAAAGCAATTCCGTTTGGCGTGAGGAAATGAAAAGTTACAAAGTGAATTTATGCCGGTTTTTTTTTTTGCTACAACCAAACAACAAATACAACAAACACACAACAAAATTACCAAAATGAGATTGCTTAGATAATATTGAGTTTTTGTGGGAGTCGTTTTTTTTCTCATCTTCCAAATCAGATGATTTGAGAGAAGGGAAGTTGGTGTAAAGGCGAATTGATTTGTAAGGCAAACTTTTGAAGCGGGGTTTGCGTGTCAAAATCGAATGAAAACTTAGTTGTAGTTTGATGTTGTGACTCCTGCGTCTGTGAGAAACCTTTAAACATGCAATCAAATTTTGCTGCATACTTTTTGGCGTTTACTATTTAGATAAAGCTATTAGCCATCGTTGTAGCCAAAAAGTCAATGTGCCCATCAATCACGTTGCAAGGTAAATTGATTGAAATTATAGAGTAATTTAAGTGGAAAGTTGCTTTAATGTTTTGCTAAACTTTTTAATGGTTTTATAATTAATTTAGGGGAAAAAGAAATTAAAAGTTTAGGAAATAGAGGGTAGTTAATTAATATTCTTATTATTATTATTATTATTGTTATTATTGTTATTATTATTATTATTATTATTATTATTATTATTATTATTATTATTATTATTATTATTATTATTATTATTATTATTATTATTATTATTATTATTATTATTATTATTATTAAGATTATTTTTTTTTTTTTTTTTTTTTTTTTTTTTGAAGAATTTACAAAGGAACATTTTTTAAGGCTGCTAATTTTTCCGGTGACTGCAAAAATGTGAACTAACACCGATCTTTGTCCACCATTTTTATACCCTCAACCATAGTATGGAGGGTATACTAAGTACGTAATTCTGTTTGTAACACCTTGAAATATATACACTCTAGACCCCACAGAGTATATATTCTTGAACAGAATTCTATGTAGATTTAGCGATGTCCGTCCGTATGTCCCTATGTGGAAATCACTCTAGCTTCTGAACGAAATGAAGTAGATCTATAAAATTTTACTCAAATGTATATTATGCCGGCAGGATTTATGGTATTGAAAATGGGCCATGTAGGTGCACGTTTTGGTATAGCCCCCATGTAATGGTACCTCCCGATATTCGGTATTTTGGTGATTTAAGCGACATTATTCACAGGAATTGTTTGAAATTTGGTATTTAAAGTTCGTAAGGGATACTACAGCCTATGACAGAAAATTGTCCATGCAGGCCCACGCCTTCGTATAGCCCCCATATAACAGTACCTCCCGATAAACGGTATTTTGATTATTTTAGCGACATTATTCACTGGAATTTTTTCAAATTTGGTATTTCAAGTTTGTAATGGTTACTACAGCCTGTGACAGAAAATTGTCTGTAAATGTCCAGTACCTCGTGTTGCCTCCATATAAGGGTACCTCCAAATATTCGGTATTTGGATGATTTTAGCAACATTTTTTACCGGAACTGTTTCAAATTTGGTATTTGAAGTTCGAAATAGATATTACAGCCTATAACAGAAAATTGCCTATGCAGGTCCAGACCTTCGTATAGCCCCTATATAATGGTACCTCCTGATATTCGGTACTTTGATGATTTTAGCCACATTATTAACTGGAAGCGTTTCAAATTTGGTAACTGAAGTTCGTAACGGGTATTGCATCCTATGACAGAAAATTTCCTGTGCAGGTCCACTTCTTTGTATAGCCCCCATATAACAGTACCTCCCTATATTCGTTACGTTGATAATTTTAGCGACATTATTCACCGGAACTGTTTCAAATTTGGTATTTGAAATTCGTAATGGATACTACAGCCTATGACAGAAAATTGTCTGTGCAGGTCCATGTCTTCTTATAGCCCCCATATAAGGGTACCTCCCGATATTCGGTATTTTTATGATTTGAGCGGCATTATTTACCGGAATTGCTTCAAATTTGGTAACTGAAGTTCGAAACAGATATTACATCCTATGACAGATATTACATCCTATGCAGGTCCACCCCTTCGGTTAGTCCCCATATAATGGTACCTTCCTAAATTCGGTATTTTATGATTTTAGCGACATTTTTTATCGGAAATGTTTTAAATTTGGTGTTCGTAACGGATACTAGAGCCTATGACAAAAAATTGTTTTGCAGGTCCACGTCTTCGTATAACCCCCATATAACGGTTCCTCCCTATATGCGGTAACCGATTTTTTTTTTTGCAAATTTCGCATTTGAATATTGTAACGGCTTATGACAAAAGTTGACTATGAAAGTCCACGCCTTCATCGTATACACCCTAAAATAACAGCTACATTTGGGTTTTTTAAGATTTTAACAGAATTTTTAACGGATTTTATTTATTTATTTATTTTTTTTTTTTTTTCAAAATTTCCAAATTTGTTGCAAATGGTGGAGGGTATTCAAAATTCGGCCCGGCAGCTTTTTTACTTCTTTAGTACTACATGTCAATTTCCCTCATTGCTTCCTGGAAAGTCTCTCTTCCATAATCCCAAACAATCCCTCGATTGTTTCCTGGTAATGAAATTAATTTCTTGCCGCCAACAATTGTTTTGCCGAAAGCCCTCATATATGAATACCTTCCATTATTCGTTCATTCTCAAATCCCTAAAACATATTACAAAGCCATAAAGGTAAATCCAAACAAAGACTAGTTTTTATCTTGCCAGAAAAAAATAAAACAAAAAACATTGTCAGAATATTTGAAATCCTCCCCAGAGAAATTGTGCAAATGTTCAGTAGTTAATGCTCTTTTCAGGATCAGTGAAGAGTTTATTATCCTTTTGGGGCTAAGGACAAAACAATAGCAAAAAAAAAAAAAAAAACAACAAACCCTTACAATTATCACTTGGCAAAAGATATCCAATAAGTCCAATCGATTGTCTTTAATTTGTAAGAGGAGTTTTTCTCTTGGCTTATAATAATATTATTACCCCTAAAAGTATGCTTTTGTTTGTATTGTTTAGTTATTAAAACCAACCAACCAACCAGTTAGCCATCCACAAAACTATGCAATTGATTATGGGTTTTTGTGTTTCTTTCGAAGAATTTGTCAAGAATTACTTGGGGGTTGATGCTTGAATCCCCCTACCCCTCTCCCTTGCCTTAATACGTGCAAATCAAGCAGACAAATTCCAGTTATTGGATTACAATGAATGGACTCATTTTTTACCTTGTAAATCCCACAAAAGTTGAAAAGAAATATTGATTGAAACCTTTTCACAGGGAGGTAAAGGTTGAGGTTTTGGTGTGAGGGTAAGTTGAATTTGTAAGAATAAGGAAGCCTCTTAGCTGTATTGAGTTTATTAAATTTTTAGTGAAAACATCAAGGTCTTGGCGTCGGAGAAACTTTGAGGCTTAAATTGTTTGGGGAAGAGCTGGTAAGGGGTATTTTTCCAATGAAACCCCCTTTAGTTTTTATTTCTTATTTATTTCCATTTGTGTGAAATTTTTCTGAGAAATCTGCTTTTAAAAAAAATTTATAAGCTGAATTGCCAGCTTGTTGAAAGAGGGCAAAACAAACATGAGAACAATTGTTACAACTTTTGTAAGATTTTTAAATGCATGCCGAAACATATTTGTCAGGTTACATTCCAACGAAATTTTGGTGACAGGTTGGTAAGGCTCTGAAACTTTCATAAGATTTTTAAAAAAAGAAAAATTCAGGTTAGCGAAAATAAAGAATCTGAATCTGTGGATATTAAAAGAAGACGAGTTAGACCAGAGATTATTGGAAATGGTATACATAATTGGTAAAACCCCCCGAAAAAAACACTCTTTCCCGAATAATAAGACTGAGGAGAGTATTCCTGAAATGTATAAAGGAGCATTATCCAGTCTATTAAGTGCTAAATAGAAGCAATCCACGGAGAATGAGAGGATATCTCATCATTGGAACAAAACGTGGACAATTTAGGATCATACGCCTGGATGGAAGCCAATCAATTGCAAGAGGGGTTTGAAACGTACAGATGAAGCGATAGAGGGCAAGTCGTTTGTTCAGAAACCCACAATAAAATTTGATGTAGAATAATTCGTCCTTTGACACTTTTTCTAGAAAATGAAGCGAAATTTCGACTGGGATTGGATACGTATTAAATTACCACTAAAAAATAGCAAAGACATAATTTTCATTTCTTTTTTCTACATAAATTTAATTGTATTTTTCTCAAAAACTATTATATCTAGATATATAGTTTATTCTGAGATTTATTCTAGAATTTTGTGTAGAATATTCCTGTCTTTGCCAACTTCTGCCTTAAATGAAATTTTATCCCTCTTTCAGACGTCATCTCCAAAATGGCCTTCAAAAAAAAAATAATTAAAAAAATAATCGAGAATTTTTTTTAACAAAAATCGGAAATATTTTAACATGGTACGTATTAAGTTTACACATTTCATTTGTTCAGAGATTCACAATGAAATTCGATCAGGAATAATTCTTCCTTTGACACTTTTCCCAAAAAATGAAGAATAATGGGAGATATTGACTTTGGATTGGATGCGTGCTAAATTAACAAAAAAAAAAAAAAAAAAAAACACATATTTTTTACTTTTGGTACAACATTTCGAAGGCAATTTCCATAAAAACTATTTGACTTAGATATATAGTTTATTCAGAGGTTTATAGTGAAATTTTGTGCAGAATATTTCTTCTTCGGACGCCTTCCACCTCAAGTGAAATTTAATGAAACTTTCAGGTGTTAAATGGAAAAAAGTCCGTGAAAAAAATTGATCAAAAAAAGAAACAAGGTATTTTATTTACCAAAATTGTAAATATTTTTTTTAATGGTAAATATTAAATATTTAAATTTTATTTGTTGAGAGACTAACAATGAAATTCGATCAGGAATAATTCTCCTTTTGACACTTTTTCCAAAAAATAAGGAATAAAAGGAGATTTTGAGTCGCTATGCATACGTGTTAAATTAACAGTGCAAAAACGAAAAGACATCATTTTCACTTATAGTATCCACATTTCGAAGGTATTTTCCATAAAAACTACTCTACCTAGAAATATGGTTTATTCTGAGATTTAGGGTAGAATTTTGTGTAGAACATTTCTTACTTTGCCAACTTCTGCCTAAAATTAAATTTTATCCCTCTTTCAGACGTCAACTCCAAAAAGGCCTAGAAAAAATAGACCCAAAAAATAAACAAGGTTTTTTATTTACAAAAATTATAAAGAAATTTTTAATGGTAAATATTAAATGTTTCAATTTCATTTGTTCAGAGACTAACAATGAAATTCGATCAGGGCTAATTCTCCCTCTGAGACTTTTCTCAAAAAATGTAGAATAAATGGAGATTTTGACTCAGAATGGATACGTGTTAAAATAACCGTACAAAAACGAAAAGACATAATTTTCACTTTAAGTGCACACATTTCGAAGGTCATTTACATAAAAACTACTCTACCTAGAAATAGGGTTTATTCTGAGATTTATGGTAGAATTTTGTGCTGAATATTTGATTCTTTACCAACTTCTGCCTAAAATGAAGTTTTATCCCACTTTCAGGTGTTAAGTCCAAAAAGGCTGTGAAAAAAATTTATGAAAAAAAATTAACAGGTTTTTTTAATTAACAAAAAATTTGAAATATTTTTTTTAATGGTAAATATTAAATATTTAAATTTCATTTGTTCAGAGACTAACAATGAAATTCGATCAGGAATAATTCTCCCTTTGACACTTTTCCCAAAAAATAAAGAATAAAAGGAGATTTTTACTCTCATTGGATACATGTTAAATTAACAGTACGAACACATCATTTTCACTTTTAGTACATACATTTCGAAGGTGTTTTCCATAAAATCTGCAATACCTAGAAATAGGGTTTATTCTGAGATTTATGGTAGAATTTTGTGCTGAATATTTCCTTCTTTGCCAACTTCTGCCTAAATCGAAATTTTATTTCACTTTCAGGCGTCAACTCGAAAAAGGCCGTTGAAAAAAATAATTACAAAATATTTTTTGATAAGCTGTGGAAAAAGAGATTTCCTCTCTTTGGTGACGTATAGTAAAAATTGGGAAGGAATATTTTTGTCTTTGATGTCATCCCTCTAAAATTATGATATTTTGCTTATTTTCACACAAAGTCCGACTTTAACCCCAAAATGTGATTTTGATATAAATTTGAATTTTTGGCATCTAGAGTAGATTTAGGCTTATGACGTCTTCCAGGACCTATAGTAGAAATTAATAGCAATGTGTGGGATATTTCTTCCCTTGACACCTTCTACCTAGAATGCAATTTTATGCAATTTTCAAGCGTTAAATCGAAAAAAAGTCCAAGGAAAATTTGATCAAAAAATGATGATTTTTTCGGAAAATTTATGTAAATATTTTTTTTAATATCCAATGGAAATAGAGATTTCTCCTCATTGATGATGGATAGTAAAAATTGGTGAGAAATATTTTTGTCTTTGATGTCATCCCTCTAAACTGATGATTTATTTGAAATTTTTGCCCAAATTCACACAAAGTCTGAATTTAACCCCAAACATGTGAATTTCATATATATTTAAATTTTTGGCATTTAGAGTAGATTTAGCTTATGACGTCTTCCTGGACCTATAGTAGAATTTTATAGCAATGTTTGGAATATTTCTTCCCTTGACACCTTCCGCCTGGAAAGAAATTTTATTCAACTTTCAGGCATAAACTCAAAAATAGTCAAAGTAAAATTTGATCAAAAAATGAGGATTTTTTTCGGAACATTGATGTTAATATTTTTTTTTTTTTGATAAGCTTTGGAAATAGAGATTTCTTCTCTTTGGTGACTTATAGTAAAATTTGATGAGGAATATTTTTGCCCTTGATATCATCCTTCTAAAATGATGATTTATGTAAGATTTTGGCTCAAATTCACACAAAGTCCGACTTTAACCCCAAAATGTGATTTTGATGTAAATTTGAGTTTTTGGCATTTAAAGTAAATTTAGGCTTATGACGTCTTCCAGGACTTATAGCAGAATTTTATAGCAATGTGTGAAATATTCCTTCCCTTGACACCTTCCGCCTGGAATGACATTTTATGCAACTTTCAGGCATAAACTCGAAAAAAGCCAGAGGAAAATTTGATTAAAAAATGAGAAATTTTTTCGGAATATTGATGTAAATATTTTTTTGAATGCAATGGAAATAGAGATTTCTTCTCTTTTGTGACTTATAGTAAAAATTGGTGAGGAATATTTTTGTCTTTGATGTCATCCCTCTGAAATTATGATTTGTTGGAGATTTTTGCCTAAATTCACACCAAGTCCGACTTTAACCCGAAAATGTGAATTTCATATTTATTAGAATTTTTTACATTTAAGGCTTATTTAGGCTTCCAGGACATATAGTAGAATTTGATAGCAATGTGTGGAATATTTCTTCCCTTGACACCTTTTACATATTATGAAATTTTATGCAACTTTCAGGCATAAACTCGAAAAATATTCAAAGGAAAATTTGATCAAAAATTAGGATTTTTTTCGGAACATTGATGTAAATATTTTTTTTTTTTTATATGCAATGGAAATGGAGATTTCTTCTCTTTGGTGACTTATAGTAAAAATTGGTGAGGAATATTTTTGTCTTTGATGTAATCCCTCTAAAATGATGTTTTATTTGAAATTTTTGCCCAAATTCAAGTCAAGTTCAAATTCAAGTCTGAATTTAACCCCAAAATGTGATTTTGATAAATATTCGAATTTTTGTCATTTAGAGTAGATTTAGGCTTATCAAGTCTTCCAGGACCTATAGTAGAATTTTATAGCTATGTGTGGAATATTTCTTCCCTTGACACCTTCCACCTGGAATGACATTTTATGAAATTTTCAGGCATTAAATCAAAAAAAAAAAATCCAAGGAAATTTTGATTAAAAAAATGAGGATTTTTTCGGAACATTGATGTAAATATTTTTTGAGAAGCTATAAAAATAGAGATTTCTCCTCTTTGGTGACTTATAGTAAAAATTGATGAGGAATAATTTTGTTTTTAAAGTCATGCTCCTTAATTAATGATTTCTTGGAGTTTTTTTGGAGAACTTGCCTCCTCTATTAAGGTTACTTTGCTTTACTTACTTTTTACCTCTGCTTCATAATCTGCTGGATTTTTCCCTTCAATTTTTTTTGTGTTGCGCAGTGTAATAGTTTTCAATCGGTCTTTTAGGCTTGTTCTAAGCTCTCACAATTTGATGTAATATTCCCATATTATTTTACTTTTCTCCAAAATTTTCCACTCCATTTGCCTTCGATAATGACAATTTATTTCCTCCACAACATTTTTTTTTATTTTTTCTTCGCAACATATCTAAAGATGTTCCATTTTCTTTTTATTCCTACAGACTGCTTTAAATATATATATTTTCCAAGTATATATTACATCTCTGCCCTTTTCTGTGTGCAATTACATGAACCCTTCTTGCTGTTATAGCCACATTGCGTCCGTTTCACTTAACATTATTTCCTATCTAGGGCCGCCAACCATACGAATGAACGACTCGAACGGAAGTCTGGCACATTTCCTACGAAATTTATGTGTTAGCAAAACAGACATTAAAATAGAAATGGAAAAAAATATCAAAAGCAAAAAAGATGGAAAGTAAGAAAAACATAAAATCGAGGATATTTTCTTGGGTGGGAAAAAAAGTTTCTTAAAGAATATGGAAATTTTTTGAGGGTGGCTATGAGGAGGGGTATATGTGGAGGCGAAAAAACTTTGCAGACATCAAAGGCGATGGAAAAAGTGAAGTCAAATTTTAAAGGAGATTATAAACACAAGACTCGAAAAACAGAGAATGTTTTATAGGACACGGTTTGGTAAAAATTAAAATTAAAAATATATAAAAAAAAAAAATTAAAAAAATATAAAATAAAAAATATTTCTTCTTTTGCCAACATCTGCCTAAAATGAAATTTTATCCCACTTTCAGGCCTTAAATCGAAAAAGGCCATGAAAAAAGGCATATATTTTTTGTTAAGCTGTGAAAATAGAAATTTCTTGTCTTTGATGACTGATAGTAAAAATTGGTGAGGAATATTTTTGTCTTTATTGTCATCTGCCTAAAATGATGATTTATTTGAAATTTTCGCCCAAATTCACACAAAGTCTGAATTTAACCCCAAAATGTGATTTTGATATATAGTGGAATTTTTGGCATTTAGAGTAGATTTTTATAGCAATGTGTGGAATATTTCTTCCCTTGACACCTTCCACCTGGAATGACATTTTATGCAACTTTCAAGCATAAACTCGAAAAAAGTCAGAGGAAAATTTGATCAAAAAATGAGAAATTTTTTCGGAACATTGATGTAAATATTTTTTTGATATGCAATGGATATAGAGATTTCTCCTCCTTGGTGACTTATAGTAAAAATTGGTGAGGAATATTTTTATCTTTATTATCATCTGCTAAAATGATGATTTGTTGGAGATTTTCGCCCAATTTCACACAAAGTCCGACTGTAACCCCAAAATGTGATTTTGATATATATATTTGAATTTTTGGCATTTAGCGTAGATTTAGGCTTACGATATCTTCCAGAACCTATAGTAGAATTTTATAGAAATGTGTGGAATATTTCTTCCCCTGACATTTTTTGCAATTTTAAGGTGTTAAATCGAAAAAAAATTCCAACCAAAAATTTGATAAAAAATGAGGATTTTTTTTTCGAAAAATTGATGTAAAAAAATCTAAAACTAAAAAAAATAATTTAAAAATAGAAATTATTAAAAAAATATTCAAAATCAAAAATATATATATGAAATTATAAAAAAATAAAAAATTAAAAAAATAAAAATTAAAATAAAAATAAATCAAAATTAAAAAAAAATCAACTTTTTGGTGGCAAATAACAAGCCTGATCTTAAGCTCTTAAAATTTTCATTTGACGTATTTTTACAAAAATTTGTCGCAGCTGTGACACTTGAAAACTTTTTCACAAATATTCCAAACCAGCAAGTGCCCGGAACTTTGCCAGCGAAATTCTAACTTAAAATTTTTAATTCGTTCCGTGTCAGACCTTTTTAGAACTAAAAATTCACATTTTTTTCCGCTTGGCAAAATTTTTTTATCAAAACTTCATATATCGTTCTAAATTTTCAGACTTTCAAGGTTAAATATATTACTTCAGGTTTTACTTTTTCGTACAAATAACGGGAAAATGTTCACTGGTTACACCAAAAAGTCTTTAAAAGCTTTTATTTGCCAAGGAGGGCAATGGTATAGCCACATCCAAATTCTCTGTCCAAAACAAAAACAACAAACGGTTATTCGACATTAGTACCACTTAGTACTTTTTGTACAATTATAATATGCATTTCCCAAAACCACTTTCATGTCCCAATTCCAGATACCCGTAGGGACCGCAATATCAAATTTGAGGTTTCCAGCTCTATCCTTTCACCGAGTACCAAATTTAGTCCCATTTAGTACTTTTCGAACATCTCAGCATATCCAAAAACCACGTCCATATCTCAATTCCTGATGTCATCTGTAATCAAAATATTAAATTTCTGGATTGTATCTCTATTCCTTCACTCAATACAAAATTTAATACAATTTAGTACTTTTCGTACAAATATAGTACATATATGCGAAACCAACTTTATATGACCTAATAACACATAATAACACCCTAATAACAAATTTCCGATTTCAAGCACCCAATACCGAATTGCACCATATGTAGTACCATTTAGTACTTTTCGTGTTCTTGTAGAACATATTTCCAAACCACATCCATTTTTTATTCACAGTCACCAAAAATGGCACCTAAATAAAATTTGAAGATTCCACCATTATCCCTTTACCCAAATACCAAATTTAGTACCATTTAGTACTTTTCCTACAACTATAGTACACATTTACAAGATCACCCCCACCTCCATGAACAACGATCCTAATACCAAATTTCAGATTTCCAGCACTGGCTGTTCACCCAATACCAAGTAGTACCAATTATAGTACTATTTAGTACATTTCGTTCATTTGGCGTACATAATTCCACACCACCTCCATACTTAACCAAAGACACACACAGTGACATTAATATCAAATTTGAGGATTCCAGTCCCATTATTTCACCGAATACCAAATTTGGTACAATTTAGTACCTTTTGTACCAATAAAGGACGCATTTTCAAATCACCGACATATATCAAACAAAGATACCATCCGTAATTTAAATATCAAATTTCACAATTTTGTCTCCATCCCCTCACCCAATACCAAATACAGTACCATTTAGTACTTTACGTACAATTTTAGTACACATTTCCAAAACCACCGCATAGTGGCAATTCCAGATGCCAATAAAGGCTAATATCAAATTTGAGGATTCCAGCCCTACCTCGTCACCCAATACTATAATTGGTACCATTTAGTACTTTACGTACAATTTTAGTACACATTTCCAAAACCACCGCTAAATCTCAATTCCAGACGCCAATAGAGGCTTATATCAAATTTGAGGATTCCAGCCCTACCTTGTCACCTAATACTACATTTAGTACCATTTAGTACTCTTCGTACAATTATAGTACACATTTCCAAAATCACCTAAATATGTGCAGGCTAAACATGAACAGCAACCTTAATACCAAATTTCAGAATTGAAACACTATCTATTCACTCAATAGCAATTTGTACCAAATTTAGTACGATTTAGTACTTTTCGTGCACTTGAAGTACACATTACCAAAATCATCTATTTTTAGAAACCTTTCACCAAAAGAGTCTCTAATACACAATTTCAAAACTCCAGCTTCATTTGTTCACCATAAAACACACTGTTTCAAATTTAGTACCATAAAGTACCATTCAGTACTTTTCGTGCACTTGTAGTACATATTTCCAAAATCACCTATTTTCAGAAACCTTTCACCAAAAGGGAGCCCAATACACAATTTCAAAATTCCAGCTTCATTCGTTCACCATAAAACAAACCGTTTTAAATTCTGTACTATTTAGTACAGTCGTGCATTCCGTACACATTTTTAAAAAATACCTTCATATTATAGCAAACTTATATTCCATCCTTGATTCTCACACCAAATTTCCAAATTTTTAGCTCCATCCGTTCTTATAATCTAAAATGGTACCATTTTGGGAAGTTTAGTACCATTTTAGAACTTATCGTAACCTTAAATTTCGAATTTCCAAAAACCCTTGGGTGTATCTATCCTGCGCTCCATTAGTGACTCTAATATCAAATTTCAGAATTCTAGTTCATTCCATTTGTCTAGAACAAAGTATTAAATGATTAGTACATTTTAGTACCCTTTTAGTACAAATTTCCGAAAACCCAACCTTATCAGACGTCTACACTCCAAGACTGGTCCATGTGTAAAATTACCAGATTCAAGCTTAAGCAGTTTCGTCTGGGCGTTGTTTTCTCGCTCAGTCAGTTATTTCAGTACTCTTCTATGCTTCGACAATTTTGGAGAGTTTTTCATCTCCAAAAATTGACATTTTTTCAACAATTTTTTAAGACTCTTTCATAGACCTAAAAATTGGATTTTTAAGGGTTCCTTTCCCTTCAGAAGATCTTGATTTTTTATTTTGATCTTGATTTTCAATTTTTCGTCAAATTTTGGTACTCGAATCCGGATTTTCTTGGAATAAAGTTGTGGGTTGTCATTTCTATTCTAAGGTTACTATTGCTTCAGAAGATCCGCCTTAAATCAATTTCATTGAGAAAATATATTCCAGTAACTTCTGAAATTTCTTTATCTTCGGGAGACCCCTCCACAAATCAAAATTCACTATCGATTTACCACCAACATTTGGATCCTCTTAGAAAAAATAAAAAAATAAAAATAAAAATAAAAATACGAAGAATATTTTTTTTTGAAAAATTTAACCCCCGAGTGGGTCAAGTATTTCCTAGACCTATTATCTGGATTTTTAAGTTCATCATTGAAAAAAAAGCTATACGAAACCGAAACCATTTAGAATACATTTATGCGTTGTCATTTAATTTCTGAGGTTACTATCGGCTCAGAAGATCCTTCTTAAATCGATTTCATTGAGAAAATATATTCCAACTTTTTTTTCGAAATTTCTATCCCTTCCGGTGACCTCTCCGTAAATCGAAAATCACTTTCGATTTACCACCAACATTTCGATCCTCTTAGGAAAAGGTTGTGGTTTGACATTTCCTAATTTGATCCAACATTTATTTTGCGTAAGTTCCCCCTATGCCACATTATTGGCAAATTTTCGAATAAAGTGTCTTTGCAGAATATTGCAGATAAAAATATGAAGAATATTTTTGTTGAAAATTTTAACCTCCAGCTATTTCCTAGACCTATTATCTGGATTTTTATGGGCATCATTGAAAAAAAAGCCTATACGAAACCGAATCCTTTTAGAATAAAGTTGTGGGTTGTCATTTAATTTCTGAGGTTGCTATCGGCTCAGAAGATCCTTCTTAAATCGATTTCATTGAGAAAATATATTCCATCTTTTTTTTCGAAATTTCTATCCTTTCGGGAAACCTCTCCACATTTCCAAATTCACTTTCGATTTACCACCAACATTTGGTCTCCTAATATAGATCCTCCTAGAATAATGTTGTGGCTTGACATTTCCTAATTTCATCCAACATTTATTTTGTGTAAGCTCCCCCCATGTCACATTATTTGTATATTTTCAGATAAAGTGTCTTTGGTAATGTTGCAGATAAAAATACGAATATTATTTTTGTTGAAAATGTTAACCGCCGAGCGGGGATCATTCCTAGGTCTTTCCTAGACCTTTAATCTGGATTTTTAAGGGCGTCATTGAAAAAAAAGCCTATACGAAACCGAATCCTCTTAGAATAAAGTTGTGGGTTAGCATTTCATTTCTGAGGTTGCTATCGTCTCAGAAGATCATTCTTAAATCGATTTCATTGAGAAAATATATTCCATCTTTTTTTTCGAAATTTCTATCCTTTCTGGAGACCTCTCCATATTTCCAAATTCACTTTCGATTTACCACCAACATTTGGTCTCCTAATATAGATCCTCCTTAAATAATGTTGTGGCTTGACATTTTCTAATTTCATTCAACATTTATTTTGTCTTTCAAAATTTCATATTCCCTCCCAACACCCCCTTTTCATTATTATTTTAATATTTAATAATTTATCTTTTACATTTTATGAATTTCCATTACAAAACACACAGAGACACACACACACACCCACAAGCATTTGTTCATATATACGAACTTCTTCTTAAAGTAATGATGCACATATACAAAAATATGTGTGTATTTTCTCTCTCTTACAATAGTATTTGCAAGAGATACACACACACATACACACTCTCTCGGAAGGCATTGTGCCAACCCAAAACTCCGCAAAACTGTATATTTTTGGGAGAATAGATGTTTATATTTGCCAACATAATGTTGTGACATTGTCCTAAGCATGTACTTACACATGTGTGGTGAATATATAAAATTGGGAAATATTTGCTTATGTATCATACACAATGTGCATGTGTGTGTGTGTGCAAGTACGCCTTTGTTTGTGTTTGTGTGTTGTTATGACCTCCATGGCAAAATAAATTACTTTAGTTATCTATTAAAAGCGAACACCATGAAAACACGTTCGTCGCTCTGCAATCAAATGGGATACTCGCACACACATACATATGTATATAGGAGACTATATGAGTGTGTATATAGAAGAGAGGTGAGCGGTGAGAGCAAAAGTGGACTATTTCAAAAAAGTTTCAGTAGGGTAATGCATGTAAATAAAAATGGAACCTCTGAATTTAAAATACTATTTTTAAGGAGAATTGTTGATAGTGAGCCACGTGTGCCTTACATTTCAGACGGAGATGAATGGGATGGAATCCTGAAAAAGACTCATTTTAATATGTTTTATTTTATATTTTTTATTTTATTCTTTATTATCGCAAGTCATTGCAACGAGAATTTTTTTGGGGTTTTGAATTTTTGTTTGTTTTTTTTTTTTTTCAAAGCCATTAGATCGTATTATATTTTTGAATATTTAAAAAAATTCAAATTCGTTAGAATGTCTATTTTTTACTGTTTTCTCAGAGTTGATTTGAAAATATTTTTTCAAAGCCATTAGAATAAGGTTTTTTTTAAACAATTTTCGAAAAATTTCATAACGAGGATTGATGAAAAAATTTTGTTTTTTTTTTTTTTTTCTAGGGCTATTAAGACGAGGATTTTTTAACAATTTGAAACAGTGGCCTTGTCGTAGCATCAAGGCTTTTAAATTCGTGGAATTTAGTAGGTACTTTAGTCATAAGTCATAGACCCCCCAGGTATTCTAATAAGAAATATGGGCTATTATTTTATTATATTTTCTTGAGTCTCCGATTTAGTTTACATTTATTCTCACTACGACGATTGCATTTACGAAAATCTTAAAGATTTTTCTAAAACTTTATTAAAAAAAATTGTCAGTCATCTGAAGTTCCACTGGCTTAAAATTATTAGATGCTTTCCTTAGCATTGATTGAAACCTTAGCTCATATTTTTGAAAAATTCTTAATCCTCGATTTTTTTATACTTTGTTGACTTAACCCACTTTGACTCTCACCTCTTTCCCTCTCCTTGCCATTGTCCCATATCACCAAAAATACACTTGCACACCATTAGGAGTCTCCTGTTGTGTTGGGAGGTTCATATACACACACATTCACACATTTCTCGTTTGTCTTTAAATTTGATTGCAATTCCATGTGTTTTTTCCGATGTGTGTATGTTTGTTGGTCTCATTTTCCTTTGTATGTATGTATGTGTATCTTTATGTCTATGTTTTTATTTTCCCCAAAATAAAAACATATAACAGATATGACAGTAGACAAGTTGGTAATGGATATTAGTAATAAAAAATCACAAATTGTTCACTAATGAACAGTGGGTCGAAGGTGGGAAGAGAGAGTGAGAGAAAACAAGGAGGAAGTTGGGAAAACACAGAAAATATATTGGGAGTATTTGCTGACTAAATTCAATTCTATAAAGAATTAGGAAAATATAGGGGATATTTACAGATCGCAAATAGGAACAAAAGGACTAAAATCTTAGATTTTTAGAAGAACATTTTCTAGGGTCCCTATAGAGTCCCTACAGAGACACAAGTCGTGGATTTTTGAGAGGAAATTTAATAGGTCCTAAAGGAGAAGAATCTTGTTATTTTTAGATTTTTCCATAGTGGCAACAAATAAAATATTGAGGAGATTTATAATAACAATTTCCATAAAGCCAAATCGTGCACATTTTAAAAGTTTCTTCAACTGCCGATTTTTTTTTTACAGAGAGACTGCATTTTTAAAATTAATTTTCTTGATCCCTAAAGATTTTTTGCAGATTTTGATGGATTTTCGTAAATAACTTACAAGGGTACCCATGAGACAAAAATAGTGAATTTTTTGAAGAATTTTTTCATGGTTACAGAAAAAGTTAAGATCGAGGACCCTAGGCTAAAATAGAGAGACCTTAAGCCCTTCGATTTTTTTAACGTTTGTTTTCATAGTCACAACAATTTTTTTACTAAAAATAAGGGAATTTGTAGAAAATTATTAAATGAGACCAAATTTTTGAAATATTTTTTTAAAAAGCGCATTTTTTATAAAGCCCAAACAAGGCTCAAAAAAACTTGTTAAAAAATATATATTTTTTAAAAACATAGCTAGAAACCACAAACCCTAAAATTTTAGAATTTTGAACGAATAGTTTAAGGAATCCCTACGAATCTTCAATTGTATACATTTTACGAAATTTTTAAAGAACCTAGCTTTCCTTCATTTATGAGGACTACATTTCAGTTGTCTGTAGAAACTCCTTGCAAAGACTCATTTTAAATCGCCATTCACACGTCTATGGAGACTTTTTTTCAGTCATCCATGAGACTTCTAAAGGTACTTCTTACGGGCCACCAACAAAGACTGTTTTTCTGTCGCACATAGAGTATACTCTAAGGCATTATTTTTATTTATTTATCTAAGGGAAATTTTTTTATCTACATATACTTATTTTTAATCATCCCTAAAGCATATAGTGGTCCAAAGAGACAATTTTTCAGCCTCCTATAAAGACTCCTTTTCAGCGGCGGATAAAAAGGGCCTTTCTGTCATCCATATAAACCCCTCTAAAATGTCCTTTCCAGTGGTCTACAAAGGGTTATTTTCAGTAGTTTACAGAGACTCCTTTTCAATTAGCCGTAGGGTGACTAAGTCGTCTATACAGGCAAAGAGAGCGAGAGAGAGAAAGTCGTCTATAAAAAGAGAGTCGTGCATATAGATAGAGAAATGTTCGTCTATAGAAAGAGGAAGTTTTCTATACCGAGAGTAAGTCGTCTATAGACAGAGAAAGATGTGTCTATAGATAGAGAGAGAGAGAGTCGTCTATATATATATAGAGAGAGAGTCATCTATAGATGGAGAGAGAATCATCTATAGATAGATGGAGGGATAATCGTCTGTAGATAGAGAGTCGCCCATATAGAGAGAGAAAGAGTCGTCTATAGAAAGAGAAAAAGAGTCGTCTATAGACAGAGAGAGACACTTGTCTATAGAGAGAGAGACACTTGTCTATAGAGAGAGAGAGCCGTCCTTAGAAAGAGTCGTCTATAGACAGAGAGAGAGACTTGTCTATAGAGAGAGAGAGCCGTCCTTAGAAAAAATCGTCTATAGACAGAGAGAGAGAGAGAGAGAGAGAGAGAGAGAGAGAGAGAGAGAGTCGTCTATAGAGAGAGTCGTCTTTAGATAGAGAGACGATCATCTATAGATAGAGAGTCGTCCATAGAGAGAGAGAGAGAGACGATCATCTTTAGATAGAGAGTCGTCCATATAGAGAGTTCTGTCTATATAGAGAGGGAGTCGTCCATAGAAAGAGTCGTCTATAGAGAGAGTTTTATTGATAAAGAAACATCCGTATACAGATAGAGAGAGTCGTCCACACACAGAGAGAGAGAGAGAGAGTCGTATAGAGAGAGTGTTGTCTATACAGAGAGAGAAAGTTGTCTATATAGAGATAGGGAGAAAGGGAGTAGAAAAAGTCATCTAAAGAGAGAGAGAGAGTCGTCTATTGATAAAGAAACAGCCGTCTATAGATAGAGAGAGAGAGAGAGAGAGAGAGTCGTCCATAGAGAGAAAGTCGTTTATAGAGAGTCGTTTATAGAGACAAAGCCGTCTATAGATAAGAACTCTTTCGATTTGCTTATAAAAAGTCCTTTTTTAAAATGCCTAAAAAGGGGCTTTCTTTTATAGGGACACCTTTTCAGGAGACAAAAACCGGCTTCGGCACTTGTAGGCTGTTCTTTTTCGTTCTCTTCAAAGGGTTCCTTCGACCAGCCTACAGAGACTCATTTTTATTATTCAATAAATGCCTCAGATGTTTATTAATACTCCGTCCGTCCAAAAAGGGTTTCGTATTCGTCTATGGAGAGTCCCTTTTTTAGTTGTCTGCAAAAATTTTTTTCAGACATTTATAGACAGTGTTTATTAGCCTCTTTAGACTCTTTTTCTATCGTCCTTTCACTTGCCTACACAGAGATAGATTCCTTTTTCAGTCATGAATATTTAGTCCTTTTAATCGCAGGAATTAGGTAAATATTTCCCTCATTTCCCTATGAGACCCTTTCGAGTCTATATTCGTTTTTTAGCCGAGACTACTTCCATGTTATTATAGAGACATTTTTAAGCTCTTTTTCCTCATCGTGATCTATAAATCCATCTTTTCCGTTGCCTTCAGCACATTTTCCCTTCTCCTCATCACTGTCCAAGTTTCTATACCCAATATCAAACATTTCCTCGATTTTATTTCTCTTTCAACAACCCACCCCATCCCCCTCTCAACAACTTCTCCTGCTTCGTGCCATTCGTGGCCAAGTGAATATTTTCGTTTCATTGCCAATGCTTTTAACAAAACAAATGATGATCATAAATTACCCTCTTGAGATTAAGTAGAGAAATACCCAACTATTGGACAACGATGGAACGAAGGAAAGAACAAACGAAGCAAGCAAACAAGTCAGCCAGCTGGCCAAACAGTCAGCTAGTCCCTCTTGATACCGGTATCGGAAACAAGCAGCACGCTGCCATCATGAAAAAGATACACGCACACACCATAAAACACAGAATGGCCATAGAATGGAAAGATGAGAGAGTGAGAGAGGGAGAGAGGGAGAGAGAGTTGAAAAAATACACATTCTTCAAATATCATTATGAGCAATAGCTAGCACAAGCCAAAAAGGAAAAATGTTAAAAAACAAAACGCAAACATTCAAAGCTATCAATGAACGAACGAACGCAAGGACCCTGGCAAATAGATGGATGGACAGTATTTCTCTCTTTAATATTTTTTTTATGGCAATTTTACATTTGACTTTTTACTTCTCCCTCCCCTTCCCTTCCTCACATCCATTTTTGCCTTTGGCCCACTAAACATAAGCATACAAGAAATATCCTTGAAAAGGGACCAAGGAATGAAAGAGAAAGAGAGAGACAGTGAGTAAACCGGAAGTCCACCAGTTAAGAAAAATGTTCCCCCACATTTAGGTTCGAAGTCAATGTTCCAAAAGAAGTTCACAATTTGTAAAGTAAATTTATCAAAATGAAAAATAAGGAAATTGTCGGTGGAGGGAAAACCCAACAAAACTTGCGGCCATTTTATCTTTCACTTTCAGGGCTTTCATTTATTTCCTCGGCCATCATTTTACTCCCCCCTCCCACTATTTGCGGCTTGTTGTTATAGGCATTTCTGGGAAAAGCCAATACTAGTTTATTGCCATGCCATTGACCATTGACTGCGAATTCTGGTGTGCGTTTGATAGCCCCCACTTAGATGAGAAACAGCAATCAGTTGAGGTGAGAAAATAATAATAATAATGTTGTGATTTCTCTTTTCTACTGATTCATTCGTCTGTCTTATGGGGGAGAATTCAAAATAAAGAGAAAAGATGAGAAAAAATGTCTACAATAAGCCAATCGGTTTGGTGAGATTTTATGGCCTACTTTTGGGGATCTCAAAAATAAAGACATATATAGAGAATGAATTTCAGTGGCCTATATATATTCTATTATATTGCCTATGAAAACTATGGCCCACCCCCAGAGAGAGAATTTTTTGCAAATTGAGTCTTATTCTTAATCGCCTTTTGGAGGCTATTCTTATGTCTTCAGTGGATATTTCGTGTTCTCTATAGACTCTATAAAAATCACATATAGATGCCTACAATTATGCAATATGCTCAGTGAAGTTTTGCAGCATACTTTTAGGGGTCTCAAAATTAAGACTATCTATAAGTCACCTAAAACGACTCCTTGTGGCCGTCTATAAGATTCCTTTTTAGTTATATCTTAGCCTTCATATAGAGACGTTTTGTCTATCGCATCAAAAGACTTGTTTCAGTCGCCTGCGGACACCCTAATATATAAAAATTGTTTCTAAATTCATGGAGACTTTATAAGTCATAAGTCATATATCTGTTTAAAAGTCACTAAAAAGGGCTTCTTTTTGGCTGTCTAAAGAGACGCCTTCTCAGTCATTTGTTTATATCTTTGGCGAATCGTTTTCAGCAAAATTTGGAAACATTTTTCTGCCGTCTATGGAGACTTCCTTTTAGTTGTTGTAGAGAGTTTTTTGCAACTTTTTTAAAGACTTAGTTGCCTTTTGAAAACTATTTTGCAGTTTACAAAGGAGACTGCTTGCGAATTTTGTATGGAGACTCCACTTAAATCGCTTCTATAGTCTTCGTCCCGACAAAGTTAGAGACTTTAGCATAGCCAATTCTAAAAATTTGACGACTTTGTGTCGGTCTTCTTTGGAGACCAATAAATCTTCTAAGGAAACATTTGTTAAGTCCCCTCCAGAGGTTTCTGGAGAAGGCTCCCTGTTAATATGCTTTGGAGACTTTTTGCAATATTTTATGATCGCCTTCAAAGACTTCTCTTCATTCGTCTATAGACACTCCATGTTAAATATCTGAACAGACTACTTCCGCACACTTTTAGAGGTTCTCAGTCGGTAGTATTTGTGAGATATTTGTTAGTCCGATATGGAAACTCTTAAGTCGTGTTTGAGACACTTTCCGTTTTCCGACCTTGACATCTTTCAACACAGGACAATCTTCATCAATCCTCCACTGAGAATTTTTCAACCGACTTCATCATATTTTTGTTTTTAGTGCGTATTTAGACTTATTTTCAGTAGGATATGGAGACTTTTATGCGAGAGTCTATGGAGACTTTTATTCCAGACTCAATAAAGACGTCATCCGCCAATAGAGACTGTGCGACAATCCTCTATGGAGTATCTTTCAGCCGCATTCTTCAGATTTTTTGAAGAATCTATGGATACTTTTTTCAGTCGGATATGGAGACTTTTTCAAGAGGACTTCTATGCAGTTTTTGATCATAACTCTTTACAACTCTTCTTTAAGCAGCTTTTTTCGCGTCTGAGGACTTTTTCCAGTCTACCATGGAAACTCCTTATGCGTCGTCTATGGAGTATCCTATAAATGGATTAAAGAGACCCTTTAACAATCATCGGTAGAAACTGTTTATCAGTTGTCTATAGAGACAATCAATTTCTCAATTTTTTTCTGCAGTCTCCGCTAAGTCCCCTATGGAGACCACATTATAGTTGTCAAAAAAAAAAAAAAAAAAAATGCTTCCAGTGTGGTACTAAGACTAAGTTGTCTCTGGGGACTCCTTTTTGTTGTCCATAGTAAAGAGCTTCAATCTTCTATAAAGACTCCTTGTCCGTGTAGATTTGTTTTAGTCTTTTGAGAATTGTTTTCAGACTTCTTCTCAGTCGTCCCTACAAACTCATTATTGGTCTTCTCTAAAGAGTCCTTGGTAGTCTTCTATGCAGACTTTCTACCAAGATTCCTGACTAGTCGCCCGCTGACACTTCTTGGCTTTTGTTGTTTCTTCAACCGCTTTTGGAGACTTCTTTTCAGTTATAAAGATTCCTTTCCTGTCTTCAATCCTCTGTGGAGACTCCTAGATCGTTTTTAGTCGTCTTTGGAGACTTTTTTGAGTTATTGATGACGAGTCCTCTCAGCTGTACATTCAATCATCCATAGAGATATTTCACTCGTCTGTGGAGCCTCGTCTCTAAGGTCGAGTTTTTGTCATCTGAGAATCTCCTTTTCAGTCAACTATGGAGACTCCTTACAAATGGTTTATAGACCTCAGTCGCCTATAAAAATACTCTTTTTCATGAAAAGTCCTTTATTTATTTATTTTTATTTATTTTTTTTTTTTTTTTTGTACAGACCTCTTTCGATCCACCCTAGAGACTCATTCCAGTCGTCTACTTGGACTCCTTTTCGACGGCCTATGGACCCCACTTACTGCCGACTACAGAGACCCCTTTATAGTGTTCCATATAAAGAGAGATAGCGAAAAGAGAGAGAGAAAGATTCCCTTCGATCACATATGGAGACATTTTTTTCATTAGTCTCCAAAGATTAGTTTTTGGTCTTCTATGGAGTATTTTTCCAAAGATTGGTTTTTGGTCTCCTATGGAGTCTTTTTCAGTCGACTCGATCCTTGAATCTTCTTTTGGTTGTGGCTGAAGTTACCTTTTAATAGCCTCATTTAATGCACAATTAATTTGAAATCGGATAAAGATATATATGGGAGCTATATCCAAATCTGCACCGATCTCGTTAAAATTTAGCAAATGTATTTCGGAGCTGTATTTCCTATATTTTCCCAAATATTGTTGTTACAGAGTGCATATTACGGCTGCGAAGGACAAAAATAACAAATCGGATGAACAATATATATGTGAGCTATAGCTATATCTGAACCGATTTCGATCAAATTTGGCATACTTATTTTCGGGCCTAATTTGGTTGTATGTGCAAATTTCCATACTATTCGGCCCGATATTACACGTTTGGTGCACAATAAACGGCAAATCGGATGAAGATATATATGAGAGCTATATCTAAATTTTGACCGATTATCTCCAATTTCAATAGGGTTCATCCTTGGGCCAAACAAATGATTTGTGCAAAATTTCATCTGGATAGGGCAATAACTGGGCGAACTGTACTTTGTTTACAAAAATACATGGCCAGACGGACGGACGGACAGACGCACTTGCATAAATCGACTCAGAATGTGATTCTATGCAGATCACCAAAAGGAACTATGGTTCTATCTCGTTTCCATTCGCCTGTTACAAACAAATGCACAAAGACATAATACCCTGACCACCTAGGGGTGTAGGGTATAAAAAATATCAAAAAATAGATACTCCTCCCAATAATCACTCAATATTAATTTCGATCTTCCCAACTACGCCATCTAGGGTCTTTGTAAACGACTTTTCAGATGCCCATAAAAACAACTCCCTCCCAATTTCGTTTATTTTTAAAGACTCATTTTCAGATGCTATTGACGAGCCTCTATTCAGTCACCATGTTCCAAGACCATTTCTCCCTTGTTTCTCAAAAGATATTCATCAGTTAAAAGTTATTCTAAATTACTTTCTTATCTTTCAAGTAAATAGTAGTATAAACTACTAGGCTATTGTATAAAATAGTAATATCTGCCAATATCATTTAACTAAAGCTCACCTCCCCCAAAATATGCAGCATTTTTCCATTGACATTTTCCCATTATCCGCCCTGGTTAACGAGCCTCACACAAAAAATCTTCCATTCTTTCAAAATTCAATCGATACGAAAATCTTGATTTTATTTTTGCCTTGTTTTTCTTTATTATTTTTTTTTTTTTTCTTATAATAAAAAATAAAGACATTTACATTTATAGAGAAAAAGAAAACGACGACAACGAGAACATCAGCAAAAAAAAAAAAAAAAAAAAAAAAAAAATAAATTCAATACAATTTGATTTAATTTTATGTATTTTCATTTCATTTCTCCTAAAAGTATGCCATTAAATACATTCATTGAATATGCGTGAGTGGTGTAAAACGTTTCGACGACTACGATGGCGAAACAAAGAGAAGCGCAAAACGAATAAATGCATACATTAAACGAAAAATGGGAATGAGGGGGGGGGGGGGGGGGGGGGGTGAGGGAAGGGAAGGGAGGAATGTGGGAGAAAAGGGAGGAATTGTAATGTGGGATTTTTGTATAAAACAGGGGGTGTTGATTTCTCTCCCTCTCCCCCTCTCTCTGCTCAAACGAAAAACCAGCCAGTTAACACAATGATCTATTTACATAATCTTAATCTAAAGCTGTATCTCTTCGTTTACTTTTGTTGTGTATTGTAATCCTATTAAAAGCACGGTAATAAAAGAAAATCTAACGAAGAAAACGAAACAGAAGACGACGCCTGGCGCTTGGTTTTAGTGTCGTGAGAGGCCATAGGAAACGGGGGAACGAGGCGGGAATGAAATCTATTGCATATTTTTCGGTTGGCTTAATCTGGCATAGCCAAATAAAATAATTGAAAAAGAAGAAGAGCAGAAAATCAAGCAATCTCTTGGCCCGCCATGTATTCTTTGCTGGGGGGATTTCAACACCACTTTAGAGGGTACTTGGTGCTGGGAACTCTTCATCTGCAATTTTGAGAAGAGGATGGAGGATATAACAGAAAACGATGTGATTTTTTTTTATTTTTTTATTTTATTTTATTTTTTTTTTTATTTAATTTTATTTTTTTTATTTTATTTTTTTTTATTATTTTTTTTATTTTTTATTTTTTATTTATTTTATTTTATTTTATTTTATTTTTTTATTTTTTATTTATTTTATTTATTTTTTTTATTATTTTTATTTTTTTTTTAATTTCTTTTTTTGATGCTAATTTTTTTGAATTTGCTCTAGGCTATAATTTTGAAAAATTTTTAAGGAAATTAAAAAAACAAGCCTCTATGGATGGCGAAAAAGCATTATTTTTAGGCGACCTTAAGGAGGCTTTATAGAAGACAGAAGAGACCTATTAATAGACGATATTCCGGGGGTCTTTTTCGGCGAAATGAGCACAACTTTTCTTCATTCTTTTTAGATCTCCTAAAAGCTAATAAAAGTTATCTTCTACATCTGTGACTTATGACGCCGCCTAAAAGCATACTATTCACTTTAATTCAATTCATTTTTATACCCTCCAGCATAGTATGGAGGGTTTATTCAGCTTGGCATTCCGTTTGTAACACCTCGAAATATAACTTTTAGACCCCATAAAGTATATATATTCTTGATCAGCATAAAATTCTATATCTATTTAGCCTATGTCCGTCCGTCTGTGCCTCTCTGCGTCTATCTGTCTGTACGTCTGTGGAAATCACTCTAGCTTCCGAACGAAATGAAGTAGGTTGATAAAATTTTACTCAAATGTGTACTATGTCTGCAGGAGTTTTGGTATTGAAAATGGGCCATGTAGGTCCACGTCTTCGTATAGCCCCCATATAACAGTACCTCTCTATGTTCGGTATTTTGGTGATTTAAACAACATTTTTTAACGAATATGTTTCAAATTTGCTATTAAGAGTTCATAATGGATACCACAGCCTATGACAGAAAATTGTCTCTTCGGGCTCACGTTTTCGTATAGCTCCCATATAACGCTACCCCCGAATATTCGGCATTTTGATGATTTTCGAGACATTATTCACCGGAATTGTTTCACATTTGGTATTTGAGGTTCGTAACGGATACTTCAGCCTGTGACAGAAAATTGTATCTTCAGGTCCTCGTCTTCGTATGGCCCCCATATGACAGTAGCTCCTGATATTCGGTATTTTTATGATTTTAGCGACACTGTCCACCAGAATTGTTTCAAATTTGGTATTTGAAGTTCGTAATAAATACTACAGCCTAAGACAGAAAATTGTCTCTTCAGGCCCACGTCTTCGTATAGCTCCCATAAAACGGCACCTTCCGATATTCTGTATTTTGATGATTTTCGCGACATTATTCACCGGAATTGTTTCAAATTTGGTATTTCAAGTTCGTAATGGATACTACAGCCTATGACAGAAAATTATTTGTACAGGCCCATTTCTTCGTATAGCCCCCATATAGGGGTACCTTCCTATTTTCGGTATTTTAATGATTTAAACGACATTATTCACCGGAATTGTTTCAAATTTGGTATTTGAAGTTCGTAATGGATATTTCAGCCTATGACAGAAAATTGTCTCTGCAGGTCCCCATCTTCGTATAGCCCCCATATAACGGTACCTTCCGATATTCGGTATTTTTATGATTTTTGCGGCACTATTCACCGGAATTGTTTCAAATTTGGTATTTGAAGTTCGCAACACATACTACAGCCTATGGCAGAAAATCGTGTGTGCAGCTCCACGTCTTCGTATAGCTCCCATATAACGGCACCTTCCGATATTCTGTATTCTGATGATTTTAGCAACATTTTTCACCGAAATTTTTTCAAACTTGGTATTTGTAGCTCCTAATGGACACTACAGTCTATGACAGAAAATTACCTGTGCAGATCCATGTCTTCGTATAGCCCTCATATAACGGTACCTCCCGATGATATTCGGAATTTTGATGATTTTAGTGACATTATTTACCGGAATCATTGCAAATTTGGTATTTGAAGTTCGTAATGAAGACTACAGCCTATGACAGAAAATTATCTGTGCACGTCCACGTCTTCCTATAGCCCCCATATAATAGCACCTCCCGATATTCGGTATTTTGATGATTTTAGCCACATTATTCTGTTTCAAACTGTTTCAAATTTGGCACTTGAAGTTCGTAATGAGTACTACATCCTAAGACAGAAAATTGTCTATGCAGGTCCACATCTTCGTATAGCCCCCATATAAGGGTACCTCCCGATATTCGGTACTTTGATGATTTTAGCGACATTGTTCACCAGAATTGTTTCAAATTTTGTATTTGAAGTTTGTAATGGCTACTAAAACCTGTGACAGAAAATATTCTGTGTAGGTCCACGTCTTCGTATATCCTCCATATAACGATACCCCCGAATATTCGGTATTTTGATGACTTTCGCGACATTATTCACCGGAATTGTTTAAATTTTGGTATTTGAAGTTCGCAATATATACTACAGTCCGATACAGAAAATTGTGTGTGCAGGTCTACGTCTTCGTATAGCCCCCACGTAACGATATAACAGTACCTCCCGATATTCGGTATTTTGATGATTTTAGATACATTTTCGCCGATTTTATTTCAAGTTTCGCCTTTGAATATTGTAGTGGCTTATGACAAAAGTTGCCTATTGCGTCCTCGTCGTTGTTTAGACCCTAATATAACAGCTACATTCGGTATTTTTAAGATTTCAACAGAATTTATAATGGATTTTTAGGCGACTTAAAGGAAGCTCAATAGAATACTGAAGAGGTCACTTTATAGATGACCTGTAGAGATTTTTCTTGTAGCAATGAGCCTATCTCGTCCTCATTAGTTTTTAAATCTGCTAAGAGCTACTAGAATTCATATCATTTATAAGGCCCCTAAAAGCATGCTATTGTTATTTTATTTTTAATTCTTTCTCACTTTTGTCTTTGCCATGGGATTTAGTATTGGAATTTTTTTTAGGCAAATAAAAAAAACATGGCTCTATAGAGGCCAAAAGAGGTGTATTTTTAGGCAACTTAAAGGAGGCTTTATAGAAGGCTGAAATAGATGACCTTTAGGGAGTCTTTTTTTTTTTTTTTTTTTTTTTTTTTGAATAACCAAATCTCTTCTTCTTTTCGCATTAAATTCATTTGCCACAGCTGTTATTTTGTGCCACCGCCTAAAAGCATGCCAGTGTTTTATTACCACCACAAAAGCGAAAACCAATTTATTGACGCTTAAATTTTAGAATTTTCATTTCATTTCATGATTTGATTTGATTCGATTTTTACTATCAATTTTACTGGCAATTTAATTGGTTCGAGGTTAAGGCTGGCAGAGAGCGCAAAAAAAACATTAACTATTGGAGCGTGTTGTCTTTTTTATGCCGCCATGGTTGTTAACCGACTTGGAAATAATTTCCAACGGGGGAGAAGGAGGCCGGAATTCTTGTTGACATTGATTGCCAATAAATGTAATGAGCGAAAATGTGGCCCATCGGAAAAAATGGCAGACATATAGGGATATATATGGAGTTGAAAGGGGTATGAAATTAGACCTCGACATTTTGTAATAAAAAAAAAATATTTTTAAAAATATTAAATTTTAAAAATATAAATATGAAAAAAAAATATTAATAAAATGAAAAAATAGTTTAAAAATCTTGAGATTTTCCCCTTCCATATTTGCCCTTTGAGCGAAGGATTTCGAAATAATAAATAAATCCTTATTAATTAAGGTAGTAGTTCTTCAAAACATTTTTGAAATAATCCTATCTGAAGGCCTTGCTATTAATTCATAGAAAAAATTTCGCCTAACGCCTTGCAAAATCTGATAAAAAATCGTTAATAAAATATATTTTTGCCGAAAATCTATTTGAAAACTTTTAAAAAATATTAAAACCCTAAAAAAAAAATTTTAAAGGTTTTACTTGAAGAGTCCATATCTTAAAAAATAAAAATAAAAATAAAAATTAAATATGTATTTTTTAAAAAAGAAAATAAATAAGTAGAAAATGCAGCTAAGTTCAACCGGGTGGAACTTTTATATCCCCTTCACCATTTGGAAGGAAATTGAAAAATTTCCCGAGAAATCCGTCGAAAAATACCGCTCAAATGAAATGTTGGTCATACGAAGAATTAGATCTATATAAGCAATTTTTTGTTATAGGCTGCAGTACCGATTCCGAACCTCAAGTACGAAATTTGAAACAATTCCGGTGAATAATGTCGCTTATATCAGCAAAATACCGAATAAAGGGAGGTACCGTTATATGGCGACTATACGAAGACGTGGGCCTGCATAGACAATTTTCTGTCATGGGCTGTAGTATCCATTACGAACTTCAACTACCAAATTTGAAACAATTCCGGTGTATAATGTCGCTAAAATCATCAAAATACCGAAAATCGGGAGGTACCGTTCTATGGCGGCTATTCGAAGACGTGGGCCTGCGCGGACATTTTTCGGTAACAAGCTGTAGTACCCATTACGAATTTCAAATACGAAATTTGATATAGTTTTGGTGTATAATGTTGCCGAATATGGGAAGCTATCGTTATAAGGCGACTATATGAAAACGTGGACCTGCTTACGCGATTTTTTGTCATGGCCTGTAATACTTATTAGGAACTTTAAATACAAAATTTGAAACAATTCCGGTGAATAATGTCGCTTAAAGCATCAAAATACAGAATATAGAGAGGTACGGTTATATTTCCTTTACAGAAACGTGGACCTGCATTGGCAATTTTGGGTGACAGGCTGTAGTATCCATTAGAAAGATCGTATACCAAATTTGAAATAATTCGGGTGAATAATGTCACCAAAATTATCAAAATACCGAATAACGGGAAGTTTCCTTGTATGGGGTTGTATGGAAAACGTGGACCTACAGAGCCCATTTTCAATACCAAAAGTCCTGCAGACCTAACACATATCTGAGTACTTAATTTCGTTCGAAAACTGGAGTGATTTTCACCGCCGGACATACAGACGGAGGGACTAACATCGCTAAATTGCCAATTATATGCGGATCAAGAATATATATACTTTGTTGGGTCTAAAAGGTATATTTCGAGGTTCTTAATACTTAATATACCCTCCATACTATAGTGGGTAGTATAAAAAAAAAAAATATTTTTTTTTTTTTTTTTTTTTGAAATCTCCTCTTATTGTCATTCAATTTGATAACCATTTGCGAATGTTATTGTTATATGCGAAGATGGAAAGTACTTATAATGTATTTATTTTCAGAGAATTCAAAAATTTCGACCCGCTCAATCATACATATGTCTATGTATTTGTAAAAAGTCCATATAAAGGCAGACAGCCAATGCATTGCCAAACAGCAAATGTTAATGTTCTGAGGCTTTAATTCATTGCCACTGTTGCTTGTAATTCTGAACATGTCTCTGGTGTCTGGGGGGATGGGGTTTCACACCCTTCCAAGGAGGTGGTATTCTCAATATATGATTCCAGTTGCCATAACCTTTTTTAATGTTTAAAATACTCGGTTTTTTTCGATAGTATATGTCGTTTAGTTCTCGGAGAAGAAGCCGTTTTCTTTTTAACGACTTCTTTGTATTTTTTTGATGCTACTGTCGAGACTATGTCGAGGTCTTGTTAGCTATTTTTCGTTCCATCCCTTCTTCTTCCATTTCATTTTGGTTTATTTTTCTTTAATGTTACTACCAATGTTTTGTTGCTGTTGTTGTTCTTCTTCTTCCATTGCTTTCATGACATTTGCCAAAAGCTATCAGCAGCTACATTTTTGTATTTCCCGCATTCGGGTTTTTTTCTTTCCCCCTTCAATTTTATATTGCCATGTTTGCCTTCATTGACTTTTAGCGTTGTGTCTATGTATGCTTGTGTGTGTGTTTTGGCATTTTTTTATGTTGTCTGTCAACACCCTATCCATGCTACTCGGGGACACAGAAATTGTAAGATTGGCTGGGTCTTGTTGTTGAAGCAATGAAATTTAACGAAAATTGTAGCATACTTTTAGGATACATAAAAAAGTGGGGTATAGTTTTAGGAGACCACGAAATAATAAAAGAATTTAAAGATCTTCTATGGGATCTCTGAAAGACCTGCCTGGAATTACTGAAATTGAAATTTTGGCTGGGTCTTTTTTTGGAAGCAATGAAATTTAACGAAAATTTTAGCATACTTTTAGGATACGTAAAAAAGTGGGTTACACTTCCAGGAGACACGAAATAAAAAAAGAATTTTAAGATCTTCTATGGGATCTCTGAAAGAACTGTCAGGGGACACTGTAATTGAAAGATTGGCTAGGTCTTGTTGTGGAAGCAATGAAATTTAACGAAAATTGTAGGGTAGTTTTAGGATACACAAAAAACTGGGGTATACTTTTAGGAGACCACGAAATAATAAAAGAATTGTAAGATCTTCTATGGGATCTCTGAAAGACCTGCCAGGGAACACTGAAATTGAAAGAATGTGCGGGTCTTGTTTTCGAAGAAATGAAATTTACCAAAAATTTTGGTATATTTTTAGGATACATAAAATGTGGGGTATACTTTTAGGAGACCACGAAATAATAAAAATTTTATAAGGTCATCTCTTGGATATCTGAAAGATCTGTTAGGGAAAGAGTACCTGGGCCTTATTGTGGAAGAAGTGAAATGCACCGAAAATTGTAGCATACTTTTAGGATACATAAAAAGGAATACTCTTAGGAGATAACGAAATACTAAAAGGTTTTTAGAGTCTTCAGCTGGAAATAATATACCTCAGTGATCTCAGAAAGATCTACTTGGGAACCCGGAAATTGAAAAATTGGTTGGGTTTTGTTTTTTTTCAAGGATTTAACGAAACGTGGATTTTAAAAAAATATATTTTTTAAGGATTTAACCAACGGTGAAGTTTTAAAAAATATTTTTTCAAGGATTTAACGGAACGTGGATTTTTAAAAAATATTTTTTAAGTATTTAACAAACGGTGGATTTTTAAAAAATACTTTTACAAGAATCCAAAGATACGTGGATTTCTTTTTTAAATTTTTTTTTTTTGAGGAACTAAAGAAACGTGGATTTAAAAAAATATATTTTTTCAAGAAACCCAAGAAATGTGGATTTAAAAAAAATTTTTTTTCAAGAAACCTAAGAAATGTGGATTTTTTAAAAAATATTTTTTTAAGGATTTAACCAATGGTGGATTTTTAAAAAATATTTTTTAAGTATTTAACAAACGGTGGATTTTTAAAAAATACTTTTTCAAGAATCCAAAGATACGTGGATTTCTTTTTTAAATATTTTTTTAAGGAACTAAAGAAACGTGGCTTTTTAAAAAATATATCTTTTCAAGAAACCTAAGAAACGTGGATTTTTAAAAAAATATTTTTTCAAGAAACCTAAGAAATGTGGATTTTTTAAAAAATATTTTTTAAGGATTTAACCAACGGTGGATTTTTAAAAAATATTTTTTCAAGAATCCAAAGATACTTGGATTTTTTTAAATATTTCTTTCAAGGATTTAAAGAAACGTAAATTTTTAAAAAATATTTTTTTAAGGAACTAAAGAAACGTGGCTTTTTTAAAAAATATATTTTTTCAAGAAACCTAAGAAATGTGGATATAAAAAAAAATTCAAAAAACCTAAGAAATGTGGATTTTTTTAATAAAATATTTTTTTCAAGGACCAAATCAAACGTGGATTTTTTTAAGGATATTTTTTTAAGACCATAAATGGAGTGGATTTTTTAAAAAATATTTTTTCAAAGAAAAAAAGAAACGTTAATTTTTTAAAGAATATTTTTTCAAGGATCCAAAAAAAACGGGGATATTTAAAAAATAATTTTTCAATTTTTTTTTTCTGATTTCATGGCGATTGAAAAAAATGTAAATAGTCATAAAAATTGCCAGAAATTGTTGCCAAATTTTATGTTAGAAAAAATGTGGTATACATTTAGGAGACCCTGAAAGAATGTTCACCAATTCCCTTTACATGTTTGGGTCTTAAGGAAATCTTTTCGATTTCATGGAGATTAAAAAAAAATGTAAATAGTCACAAAAATTGCCAGAAATTGTTGCATATTTTTGGGTTAGAAAAAATGTGGTATACTTTAAGAAGACCTTGAAAGAATGTTCACAACTTCTCTTCTCGTTTTTTAGGGTCCTTAAGGAAATCTTTCTGATTTCATGGCGATAGAAGCAAAACTAAACCTCTACAAATAATTAAAAAAATAATCTAAAAAGTCATGGAATTTACAGTAAATTGTTGCATATTTTTGGGATAGAAAAAATGTGGTATACCTTTAGGATATTCTAAAAAAAAATTAAACAATTCCCTTCCCATTTTTGGGTCTTTAAAGATATCTTTCTAATTTCATGGCGATTGAAAAAACTTTATTTCTTAGGAGAAATGTGGTATACTTTTAGGAGACTCTGAATGAATTTTCCCCAATCCTCTTCTCGCGTTTGGAGCCTTTAAGGAAATCTTTTTGATTTCATGGCGTTTGAAAAAAAGAATCTAAAAATTCATGGAAATTACAGGAAATTGTTGCATATTTTTTGGATAGAAAAAAATGTGATATACTTTTAGGGTATTCTAAAAAAGGTCAACAATTCCCTCCCCTTTTTTTGGGTTTTTAAACAAAATTTTCTAATTTCATGGCGATAGAAAAAACTAAATTTCTTAGGAAAAATGTGGCATACTTTTAGGAGACCCTGAAAAATTTTCACCAATTCTCGTCTGGTTTGTGGAGTTTTTAGGAAACCTTTCTGATTTCATGGCGATTGAAAAAAGCACTTACCAAGTCATAGAAATTAAGAAAATTGTTGCATATTTTTGGGACATAAAAAAATGTGCATACTTTTAGGATATTCTAAAAAATGTCAACAATTCCTTTCCCATTTTTGGGTCTTTAAACAAATCCTTCGAATTTCATGGCGATAGAAAAAACTGAATTTCTTAGGAAAAATGTAGTATACTCTTAGGAGACCCTGAAAGAATTTTCACCGACTCTCGTCTGGTTTTTGGAGTCTTTAAGGAAATCTTTCTGATTTCATGGGGATTGAGAAATATTTAATCTCTAGAAAAAAATCTGACATACTTTTAGGAGACGATGAAAGTATTTTCACCAATTCTCTTTTAGTTTTTGGATCTTCTAAGATATATTTCTGATTTCATGGCCATTGACAAAGAACTACATCTTTGAAAAAATATGTGGTATACTTTTAGGAGTTCCTAAAAATTTCCACCAATTCTTTTCTCATTTTTTTGGAGTCTTTAAGGAAATCTTTCTGAATTTCATGGCGACTGAAAAAAATTCTTGTTATTTCTCTGAAAGCTTGTGTGTGTGTGTGTCTTGTTATTTGTTCATTTATTGGTCTTCTGCATTACGCCAAGGAAAATTGTTGTTCGTGACCAAGATTTCATGTGTGTGTAAATATCTCTCTTTCTCTTACTTTGTCGCATGTTTGAGCTTGGCCAGCCACCATTTAGTTAGGCCAAAAGCAAATCTTCTTTATGGCCCAACATGTGCCATAGTCATCATCATCGGCATCAGGATCTTCCTTACTGCCTCTTCCTCCTCCAGTTTCTTTACTCTCTCTCATACCTTCTTCTATACGCCGGCTCGTTTTTGACTTGACATGATTGGGTTGTAAATAAAAACACAAAGATTTGGCTGTTGATTGAGCTTATTTATGGTACTGAGGGCCTTTGGATAAGGAGGGGGAGGAGGAGTGAAGAATGCCAGGAAAAATCTAAGTTGTGTCTTCCACACAAATGTTTGCCGTTAAAATGCGCCTTTATATATGTGTAAGTTTATATGGCCAAGGCATTAAAAGCGGATTTTCCCATAAAATCCGAAACAAGGAACAACACCACCACCACCAAGATTTCCTTTGTATGTTGTTGTTGTTGCTGTTATGCTCTTTGGTTAAAAGATATTTAATATATAATTTAAGACTTTTAATATAAGGATGGTGCGTGTATATATGTGGCCTTGTGTAAGACAGAACATCTAAAGTAAGCAAATTTATGAGTTTCGCCTAAAATTAGGCAATAATGTTTGGTTTGTAATTTTTTCCCTTCGTTAACTTCCCTTCTTATTTTTGGGTTGTCTGGTCGTCATGGAAAAAGCCCGCCATACTCATAATCATCATTTGTTTGGTAAAATTTCGTGGTGATATTATCCCTAAAAGTATGCTATGAAAAAATTAAATGCTGTGCCTTTGAAACCCCTCCAGAAAGATAGGCAATGATTTAAATTAAATAAATGGTGGAGGAATATGGATATTTTTAGGATTTTATCAGACTTTGATTTTCCCTAAATTTTATTTGTCCTACCCCTCCCCCCAGAAAAGTACACAATGATTTAAAATAAATAAATGCTGGAGAAAAAAGGTTATTTTTAGGATTTTATCAGACTTTGATTTTCCCTAAATTTGATTCGTCCTACCTCCCCCACCCTCCTTGAGACTGCCTTAGATAAAATCCCATTCCTTTTTGCCAACAGACATAAGTCAAACACAACAATTCTTTAATATTTAATCAGCTTCTTCCTTGGCAGCCAACTAACACTGACAGCCATAATAAAATGCCCTGCACTTAGGGAGTGTAAATAACTTCGTAATGATTTCCCCGAACAAGTCAAGGAATTCCAACATTCATCCTTGCCTTTCATTGATTTAAAAATTAATAGTCTCCTGAAAGTATGCTATGTTATGCGATTTAAATGTCAGCTCTATAGAAATTAACAATAACGCGACCACATATATACGTAGATATCTATGTTTTTGCCCCGCCGGTACAGAGAGAAATCAAAGGAAATCAAATTTCACACACAGACACACTCATGCGCTCCCGCACATGGCCCGAAGGCAATTTTCTTGCTTGCTTGGCATAAGAAATGCGACAGAATTCAATTACTGCTACCACGATATTTGGCTTGTTTTGTTTTTGAGTGGGATAGAGAGAGAGAGAAAGAGAGCGCGCGGACGAGAGGGGCAATAAATTTATTTGGCCACAAATGAATGGTGGCGGTAGTAGTTTATTAAGAATTGGCATTTGATTGTGGCCCATGTGCGGCAGACAGGCAAACACAAAGACAGAGAGACAAACAGGTTGGCAGTCAAACAGTTAGGCAGATAGTTGAATTGGAGGTAATGTATCAAAGCAGGTATTAACAGTTTAGTTTTGGTTTGGTTTCATTTCCTGTTTACATGACAGCCTGAGGATAGGCAACATTTTCAAGTTTTGAAATTGAAATTCCAATGGGGATTTAAGAAGTCTTTCTGGAGGAAAAAAAGTAATTAAATTACATTCCAAGGGGGAGAAATCAATAAGATGACAAAAATATACTCCTCAAGAAATAAACAAAATGTTTCAAAAAAGTGGTGCCTACATTTAGGCTCACTTTTTTATGGAAATAAAAGGCTACTCATTTTAGTTAAAATAATATATTTTAAAGTTGCCTTTCATAATGTTGATGCCAACATTTATGCCATAAAATTAAATTTTTCCTAAAAGTATGCTAGATTTTTTAATTTTTTGTTCTAGAAGGACTTTTCACTACATTAAAAAAATCATGTTGCATTCCACAATGTTGAAGCCTACATTTACGCCACAAATTTAAATTTTCCAAAAAATATGCAACATTTTTTTTTGTTTTTTTTTTTTCTCATTTTTGTCATTTTCCGTAAAAATATGCTAAATTTTTTAAACTTTTTATTTTTTGTTTTAATTAAAACTTCTCATTATGTTAAAAATAAACTATATTTTTGTGTAGCCTTGTATAACGTTGTGGTCTATTATATTTATAATATAAAATTATTTTTTCCTAAAAATATGCTACATTTTTTAGTTTTTTTTTGTAATTTTTCAATTTTTTTAGTAAACACTAACTTAACAATTATAGCTACATTCATGTCATCAAATTTAATCTTCCCTAAAAATATGATACATTTTTATATTCTCCACCATAGTATAGAGGGTATATTAAGTTGTCATTCCGTTTGTAATACCTCGAAATATACATCTTAGACCCCAAAAAGTTTATATATTCTTGATCAGCATAAAATGCTTTGTCGATTTAGCGATGTCCGTCCGTCTATCCGTCTGCCCGTCTGTGGAAATCACTCTAGCAACCGAACGAAATGAAGAAGGTTGATAAAATTTAACTCAAATGCATATTATGGCTGCAGGACTTTTAGTATTGAAAATGGTCCATGCAGGTCCAGGTTTTTGTATAGCTCCCATATAATGGTACCACCCTATTTTCGGTATTTTGGTGATTAAAACGATGCTATTCACCAGAAATGTTTCAAATTTAATATTTTAAGTTCGTAATGTATACTACAGCACGAGACAAAAAATTGTCTGTGCAGGTCCACGTCTTTGCACAGCCCCCATATAACCGTACCTTTCATTATTCGGTATTTTGATGATTTTAGCTACATTATTCAACGGAATTGTTTCAAATTTTGTATTTGAGTTTCGTAATGGATTCTACTGCCTATGGCAGAAAATTGTCTTCGCAGGTCCACGTCTTCATATAGCCCCCATATGACGGTACCTCCCTATACTCAATATTTTGATGATTTAAGCTACATTATTCAACGGAATTATTTCAAATTTGGTATTTTAAGTTCGTAATGGATGCTACAGCCTATGACAGAAAATTGTCTATGCAGGCCCACGTCTTTGTATATTCCCCACATTACGATGCCTCCCGATATTTGGTACTTTGGTGATTTTATCGACATTATTCACCGATTTTTCGCATTGTAATGGCTTATGACAAAATTTGTCTATGCAGGTCCACATCGTCGTTTAGACCCTAAAATAACGACTTCATTCAATAATTTGCAAATTTTTAATAAAATTTTGAACGGATTTTATTTTTTTGAAAATTGGCAAATTTGTTCCAAATTGTGGAGGGTAATCAAAGTTCGGCCTGGTCGAACTTACAGCTTTTTCCATTTTTTTAATTGTTATTATTATTGCTAAGCAGGAGGGTGAAACGAATCTTCGGACATTAAAACAGATCATTATTGTTTTAGGTATTTCCTTCATTAACTCCAAATTGGCCGTTTATGTATTGAAGAGAAATGACTCAAAGGTTTGAAATAAATTGAATTTGGGTGACAAAAATATGTTTTTAAGTTAAAATTCAAAGGTTTCAAAAAGTGGTGCCTACATTTAGGCTCAAGTGAAATCTATACATACTCCGCGTATTTTAAAAAGATATAATTTTTAAGTAGCTTTCAATACAACACAAAATTTAAGGTTCCCCAAAAATATGCCACATTTTTTAATTATTCATTGCCACGAAAACGGCCTCCAAAAAAATTAATCGGTCTGTTTATGTGTTGATTCTTATCAATCACCCGGTTGTTGTTGGTGTTAAAATATTTCCGTACTGATAAAAAAAAAATTGAAATACGTCTTTTGTTGAATTTTGACAAGAGTATTTTCTAAACACCAAAATTCTTGAATAAATATGTTAGCAAAGTACACCATAGACAGAATTAACTACCATCTAAAATTTAAATTTTGGAAAAAAATTCACGTTTATTTATGAACCCTTAAAATATTTTTTTTAAAATCCACGATTATTTATGAACCTCTAAAAAATATTTTAAAAAAATCTTCGTTTATTTATAAGCGTCAAAAAAATATTTAAAAAAATCCACGATTATTTATGAACCTCTAAGAAATATTTAAAAAAAATCGTCGTTTATTTATGAACGTCAACAAAATATTTAAAAAAAATCCATGTTAATTATGAAAAATATTTTTAAAAGATTCCACGTTTATTTAATATAAAAAAAATCCTAGTTTATTTAGGGACCCCTAAAATACGTTTTAAAAAAATCCACGTTTATTTATGGACCCTTAAATATTTTAAAAAAAATCCAGGTTCGATGAAGAGTCCTTAAAATAAATTTATATTATTATTTACAATATATATTTTTAAAAATCCACATTTATTTATGGACTTTTAAAAAGTAATTTTTAAAAAATCCAAATTAATTTATGGACCCTTAAAAAAATTATAAAAACCGTTTATTTAGGGACCATTAAAATACGTTTTAAAAAATCTGTATTTATTTATGGACCATTAAAAATATTTATTAAAAAATAAAAAATATTTTTTAATTGAATTCACGTTTATTTATGGACCATTAAAAATATTTATTAAAAAATATTTTTTAAATTAATCCACGTTTATTTATGGACCATTAAAAATATTTTCTAAAAAAATCCATGTTTATTTATGGACGATTAAAAATATTTTCTAAAAAAATCCATGTATATTTATGGACCAATCAAAATATTTTTTAAAAAATCCACGTTTATTTATGGACCATTAAAAATATTTTCTAAAAAAATCCATGTTTATTTATGGACCATTAAAAATATTTTCTAAAAAAATCCATGTATATTTATGGACCAATCAAAATATTTTTTAAAAAATCCACGTTTATTTATGGACCATTAAAAATATTTTTTTTAAAAAATCCACGTTTATTTATGGACCATTAAAAATATTTTTTAAAAAAATCCACGTTTATTTATGGACCATTAAAAATATTTTTTAAAAAAATCGAAATTTATTTATGGACCATTAAAAATATTTTCTAAAAAAAATCCGCGTTATCCATTAAAAATATTTTGTAAAAAATCCACGTTTATTTATGGACCATTAAAAATATTTTTTTAAAAAATCCACGTTTATTTATGGACCATTAAAAATATTCTGTAAAAAATCCACGTTTATTTATGGACCATTAAAAATATTTTCTAAAAAAATCCACGTTTATTTATGGACCATTAAAAATATTTTCTAAAAAAATCCATGTATATTTATGGACCATTAAAAATATTTTTTAAAAAAATCCACGTTTATTTATGAACCAATCAAAATATTTTTTAAAAAATCCACGTTTATTTATGGACCATTAAAAATATTTTTTTTTAAAAATCCACGTTTATTTATGGACCATTAAAAATATTTTTTAAAAAAATCCACGTTTATTTATCGACCATTAAAAATATTTTCTAAAAAAAATCCACGTTTATTCATGGACCCTTAAAAATATTGAGGCTTATATTTTAAGTGAAATCTATACATACCCGGTCTATTTAAATTTGATATGAATTAAATAATTCAATTCAAATTTATTGAGTCTTTTTTTTAACACGAAAATTTACAGTTTTGAAGTGAAGAAAGAAATACTTAAAACTATAATGAGGAAAATGTGTTTTAAGCTATAAATCAAAGGTTCAACAAAGTGGTGCCTACATTTAGGCTGATATTTTAAACCTAATCAATCGACATATTTAAAAAATATGTTTTTTTTTTAATTTCAGTTATCATTGATAATGATAACATAAATTATGCCACAAAATTTAAAGTCCCCCCTAAAAATATGCTACAATTTTTCATTACCACAAAAACGCCCTCCCAAAAAACAAAAAATCAATATACCGCCAGACTGTAAGAAAATATGCAGCACACATAAAACAAACTTTATAATTGGTCCAACACATACTTGTGCCATGTTCTTCTTGTTGTTATTTTTGTTGCTGTTATTATTGTTGTTGCTGTTGTTTATTTTTGTTCTATTCAACTTTGGAAACTCATTTTGTGGAAACAAGAGAGAGCGAATAATAATGTAATTTAATTTTTGTTTTATTTACTTCGTGTTTTCATTTTATTTTTTGGTTCGTGGAAAGGTCCCTCTTTGTCTGGATGGCAGGAGAAGTAGTAGAAAAAAAAAAAATAACAACGACAAAATTACAACAAAAGTTTTAATACAAAATGGGATATACATAGAATTTAGAAAATATAAATAAAGATTCCGTTTATTAGGTTTAAGGTGTTTACATGGCGATTCGGGAGATGTTTCACCTGTGTGACTATGAGAGAAGCTATAAAAAATGTGCTTTTGTATTTTATGACTGAAAGTAATTTTTTTTTTCTCCAGGAAGGTAAGTTATATTTTTTAAACTAAGAGGTGATTATGTATTTTGAGAATGGATGCGACTTTTAAAAATGCATTCTTCCGCAAATAAAAATATTAATTTTGAGGAGAATCGTGAGGGGCAAAATGACTTTTCTCATTAATCGTCAGTTTATCCATCACTGCGTATACATAATGACATAAATTATACGCCCTGGTGGCTCAAGTCTTTTATCTGATGTATCAACCCAAATATTTTAAAAAATTTGATCTGTCCAAAAATTACCGTTATCATTTTAAAATAATGACACATTTTTCAATTTGCTTATATCCTTTTCCAGGATAAATATTTACAGGATTCATATAAGAAACCTGTATTAGTAATAGGTTAAGGATTCCAAATCGATTAAATTTAGGAAGTCAACAGGCCAAAAAATTTGGAATGTAAGAGGAGAGAAGGGTGTGACTGTGATATGTAGAAACAAGGAAAAATTTTCGCACTAGTCTACATCAGTTTTAAACCCATTCCATTCAATGGAGGAAAATATTTTCATTAGAGCGTATACATTATGTCAACACTCATACGCTACCCTGTACATCCACATTAATAATAATAAAAATAATAAAACATCCTTTTGTAAGTACTTTCAGAAAACTTTTTAGCGTATGAATATAGTCAAGGCTCAAAATAAGTATAGAAAACATTTTGATATATATATTTTTTCTTTTCACCTCGACGGATTCTTTCCATCAACATTATGTCTTTTCAAGATATCTAACGCTCAGCATTTTTCCTTGGCTTTTGTAATTCACGTTTCTTGATTTTTTTATATCTCTGTTTTTTTTTTTTTTTTTTTCTATCTTTAAGTTTTCTTTATTCTCTAAGACACTATTGCAGATCTTCATTCCGGCCTTTTTGTTGCCTTGCCTATTTCGCCTGCCAAGAAAAAGGGTTGGTGCTTTTCGCCCTCCCTCCCGTCTTTGTTATTTATCTTTGATATTAACACTATTTAAAATTGTTTAAGTGTAAAATGTTGTTCTTTTTGTTGGAGAGAGATAGATAAAGAGGGAGAGGGAGAGAAGAGCAACACCTTAAGTACTTTTCGGTATATAAAGAAATGGAGGAAAAAAAATTGTTTGTATTTAACTGTAGTTTTAATAGTGTTTTTCTTTATTTTCCTACACCTGAAAGGGGTAGGAGAGACCTTCTTTATTGTCTGCCTTGGAAAGGTAGTTGTTTTGTTTAACTTTTCTTTAACGCAAATATTGTTCATCTTGTCTGCATTAATCTTCTTCAGAAGTTCCTTTAAGTACTTGGAATGTGTTGGTGTTTGCTTTCCTTGAGTTCCTTGCTGCTGCTGCTGCTCATTTAGATGCCTTTGCTCTCTATGTTCTTACATTTATTTGTTTTAGATGTAACCGAATAAGAGGAGTCAAAGGGATGTGGAAGTTATTTTTCCTAAACGGAAGAATAAAATAAGGCGTATACATTACATTAGTGTGTATACGCATAGATGACCAAGTGAAATATTTATTTTAGTTTTTAAATAAAAATTATTTCTTAAAATTACAAAATTATATCTCAATTGGTATTTTACTTGAATTTAGAAATATTTTGGTACAAGACAAATTTTCTGTGGGAGGTTAATGGTTTAAGGCCCTTAAAAACTTATACCTACCACATATAACGGTATCTCCCGATATTCGTTATTTTAATGATTTCAGCGACATTATTCACTGGAACTGTTTCAAATTTCATATTTGAAGTTCGTAATGGGTGCTATAGCATATGACAAACAATATAGTGAGGAATTCCACGTCTTTGTATTGTTCCCATGTAACTGCTTTCAATTAAGTGGTAGTTTTCGGATTTTTTTTTTTTTGATAATTTTCAAATTTTTGTTCCACATGGCGGAGGGTATTAAAAGTTCGGCCCGGCCGAATTTAACTGTTTTTAAATTGTTTTTTTGTTTTAATATTTGGGATTTTTTTTTTAAATATTTGTGAACATTTTCCTGAAATTCGTCAATTTTTAAGAATCATATTGAATGTCCGTTAGAGTTCCATAGGCCAACATTTTTTTTATAATATATAACTTGATGTAAAAAACCAAACTCCAGGATTTCCGTAAAGTTTAGGCGCCATTATACAACCTCTGTGATTTTCCTTATTTTTCTTAAAAATATATATATATATATGGGATGGGAAAAATATCCTAAAATCCTCGTTCGTCAAGGCTTCTAGGGTTACAAGGCCAAAAATGACAATTCTTTCATTCCTTCCCTTCAAAAAAAAAAAAAAAAAAAAAAAAAAAACAGGTTATGTGATATCAGTCAAGTTTTGACGCCATTTCCAACCTAAGGGAATTTTAAAAAATGATGAGAGAATGAGAATGAATGAGATTTTCCCGCAATTTAAAAAAAAATGTGAAAAATTTCCTGAAAATCCTCGATTTCCAAGAATTATATATAATGTCCCTCAGAGCTCTATGGGCCACCAGGCCAAAAATGTTAAGTTTTTATTTCTTTCCTTTCGAAAAATCTAGCTCCGGAATTTCAGTCAAGTTGGGCGCCATTTTCTAACCTCAGCAAATTTACTAATATTTTTCTTAAAAAATATAAGGGATTTTTCTACAATTTAAAAAAAAAATCTGAAAAATGTCCTGAAGATCCTCGAAATCCTCGTCCGTCAGAGTTATATGGGCTATCAGGCCAAAAAATGACTAATTTTTAATTCCTTTCCTTCGAAACACCAAACTTCTTGATTTAAGTTCAATTTGGGTGACATTTTCCAACTTTGCCTTATTTTTTTTTTTTTAAATAAATGGGATTTTTCTGCTATTTAAAAAGAAATCTTGTGAAAAATTTCCTGAAAATCCTCGATTTCCAAGAATTATATTTGATGTCTGTCGGAGCTCAGTGGGCTACCAGGCCAAAAATGTTAAGATTTTAATCCCTTTCCTTCGAAAAACCGAAATTAATGATTTCAGTCAAGTTTGGGCGCCATTTTCCAACTTAGCTAATTTCTTTAAAAAATCTATATATTTTTGTAATATTTGTGAAATTTTTTCTGAATATCTTCAATTTTTAAGAATTATATTGAATGTCCGTTAGATTTCCATGGGCCACCAGGCAAACAATTTTAAAATTTTAATTCCTTCCCTTCGAAAAACCAAGGTTCATGATTTCAGTCAAGCTTTTACAACCTCTGCGAATTCTCTTTAATATGCCTTTAAAAAATATATGGGATTTTTTTGAAATTTATTAAAACATTTTATAAAAATCTTCCTAAAACTCCTCGATTTCCATGTCTGTCAGAGCTCAATGGGCAACCAGGCCAAAACTGTTAAGATTTTAATTCCTCCCCTTCGATAAACCTCAGCAATTTTACTATAAAAGGTTAGAAACCTCAGCAAATTTACTAATATTTGTCTTAAAAAATATAAGGGATTTTTCTGCAATTTAAAAAAAAAAATCTGAAAAATATCCTAAAAATCCTTGAAAATCCTGTCCATCAGAGCTATATGGGCTACCAGTCCAAAATGACAAATTTTTAATTCAAGTTTCGGTGCCATTTTCCAAACTCAACGAATAGCGTTATTATATTTTTTTTTTCTTTAAAAAATATATAAGACTTTCCTGCAATTAAAAAAAGAATGTGAAAGATTTTCTAAAAATCCTCGATTTTCAAGAATTATATTTAACGTCCGTCAGACCAGGAAAAAATGTTAAGATTTTAATTCCTTTCCTTAGAAAAACAAAACTCCAGGATTTTAGTAAAGTTTGGGCGCCATTTTCCAACCTTAGCGAATTTTCTTATTTTTTTTTTTAATATATGGCATTTTTTTGTGGAAAATTTCCTGAATATCCTCGCCCGTAATAGCTCATGGACTATCAGGCCAAAAAAAGACAAATTTTTAATTACTTCCCTTCGAGAAACTAAACTCCTGGATTTCAGCCCAGTTTGGGCGTCATTTTCCAACCTCAGCAAATTTTTTTTCTTTAAAAAATATATGAGATTTTCCCGCAATTTAAAAAAAAAATAGAAAATTCTCCCGAAATTCCTTGTTTCCAAGAATTATATTTAATGACAATCAGAGCACCATGGGCCACTAGGCCAAAAATGTTAAGATTTCAATGCTTTTCCTTTGAAAATCCAAACTCCCGGATTTAAATAAAGTTTGGGCGCCATTTTCCAACCTCAGCGATTTTTTTTCCTTAAAAATTGGAATTTTTCTGCTAACAAAAAAAAATTGAAAAATTTCCTGAAAATCCTTCTCCGTTAGAGCTCTATGAGCCAACAGGCCAAAAATGACAAATTTTTAATTCCTTTTGTTCGAAAAATCAAGCTGCTGAATTTCAGCCGATTAAAATTAAAAAAAAAATGTAAAAGATTTTCTAAAAATCTTCGATTTTCAAGAATTATATTTAACGTCCGTCAGACCAGGAAAAAATGTTATGATTTTAATTCCTTTCATTTGAAAAATAAAACTCCAGGATTTTAGTAAAGTTTGGGTGCCATTTCCTGAATATCCTCGCCCGAAATAGCTTCATGGACTACTAGGCCAAAGAAAGATATATTTTTACTCACTTCCCTTCGAGAAACTAGGCTCCAGGATTTTTGCCGAGATTGGGCGCCATTTTCCAACCTCAGTGAATTTCCATACTTTTTTTATTTTATTTTTTTCTTTTTTAAAATATATATGGGATTTTTCTGCTATTTTTTTTATTTTGTATTTTCAAAATATTTTTAAAAACTCACCTCCAGCTGAAAGATAGTTTCTCTTTGGGCCGCTGACAGATGCTGGCGATAGTCGAAGGATAGCAGTTTTAGATGCAGATGATATAAAGATGAAATTGTAGAACAGCAAAATTAGATTTATTTTCATTTGTTTATTTGAGAATTTGTTACTTTTTTGTTTTCACTTTGACAATTATATATTTTTTCCTTTTGTTGATAGAAAAAATTTGAATTTGTTTTGAAAACACTTGAATTTTAATTTTTTAAAAAATATATGAGATTTTCCCGTAATTTAAAAAAAAAATGTGAAAAATTTCCTGAAAATCCTCGATTTCCAAGAATTATATTTAATGTCCGTCAGAGCTCTATGGGCCACCAGGCCAAAAATGTTAAGATTTTAATGCCTTCCCGTGGAAAAACCTCAGCAAATTTACTAAAAAAAAACCTTCGAACCTCAGCAAATTTACTAATATTTGTCTTAAAAAATATAAGGGATTTTTCTGCAATTTAAAAAAAAATCTGAAGAATGTCCTAAAAATCCTCGTCCATCAGAGCTACATATATGGGCTACCAGTCCAAATTGACAAATTTTTTAATTTAAATTTCGGTGCCATTTTTCAACTTCAGCGAATAGCGTTATTTTATTTTTCTTTAAAATATATATAAGACTTTCCTGTAATTAAAAAAAAATGTGAAAGATTTTCTAAAAATCCTTGATTTTCAAGAATTATATTTAACGCCCGTCAGACGAGGAAAAAATGTTAAGATTTTAATTCCTTCCCTTCGAAAAACAAAAAAAAGTCCAGGATTTTAGTAAAGTTTGGGCGCCATTTTCTAACCATAGCAAATTTCGTTATTTTTTTTTTTTAATATATGACATTTTTTTGTGAAAAATATCCTGAACATCTTCGCCCGTTATAGTTCCATGGACTACCAGGCCAAAAAAAGACAACTTTTTAATTACTTCACTTCGAAAAACTAAGCTCCTGGATTTCAGCCCAGTTTGGGCGCCATTTTCCAACCTCAGCAAAATTTTTTTTTTTTTTTTAAATATATGAGATTTTCCCGCAATTTAAAAAAAAAAATAGAAAATTTTCCTGAAATTCCTTGTTTCCAAGAATTATATTTAAAGACAATCAGAGCACCATGGGCCACTAGGCCAAAAATGTTAAGATTTCAATGCTTTTCCTTTGAAAATCCAAACTCCAGGGTTCAAATGAAGTTTGGACGCCAATTTCCAACCTCAGCGATTTTTTTTCCTTAAAAATTGGAATTTTTCTGCTAATAAAAAAAAATTGAAAAATTTCTTGAAAATCCTTCTCCGTTAGAGCTCTATGAGCCACAGGCCAAAAATGACAAATTTTTAATTCCTTTTCTTCGAAAAACCAAGCTAGTGAATTTCAGCCGATTAAAATTAAAAAAAAATGTGAAAGATTTTCTAAAAATCCTCGATTTTCAAGACTTATATTTAACGTCCGTCAGACCAGGAAAAAATGTTATGATTTTAATTCCTTTCATTCGAAAAAACAAAACTCCAGGATTTTAGTAAAGTTTGGGCGCCATTTCCTGAATATCCTCGCCCGTAATAGCTTCATGGACTACCAGGCCAAGAAAAGACAAATTTTTAATTACTTCCCTTCGAGAAACTAAGCTCCTGGATTTCAGTCGAGTTTGGTCGCAATTTTTCAACCTCAGCGATATTCCTTAATTTTTTTTCAATTTTTAAAAAATATACGAAATTTTTTCTAATTTTTTTATTTGGTATTTTTAAAAAATCCTTAAAAACTCACCTCCAGCTGAAAGATAGTTTCTCTTTGGGCCGCTGTCAGATGCTGGCGATAGTCGAAGGATAGCAGTTTTAGATGCAGATGATATAAAGATGAAATTGTAGTACAGCAAAATTAGATTTATTTTCATTTGTTTATTTGAGAATTTGTTACTTTTCTGGTTTTCACTTTGACAATTACGTTTTTTTTCTTTTGTTGATAGAAGAATTTGAATGTGTTGCTTTGTTTTGAAAACACTTGAATTTTTTTGTTGATATTTTTCTATGGCTTCCTGGGTTTGTTGATTTGCAATTATGTTTTCTCTTTTTTTATATAAATGTGGTTATTTGGTTGTGTATTTGAAAATGGATTTTTATTTCAATATTTATTTAACACTGGAAAATTTGATTTCCAATTTGTTTTTCCTTTTTTTGTGAACAATGGAAAGCGAACTTGGCCACCTCAAGTGTTTGGATGGATGTAAAGGGAGTTATGCCTTGTGGGGGTTGATTTGTTGTTGTTGTTGTTGTTGGAAGTATTGAAAAAAAAAATCATGAATAACAACAATTTGCTGTTAATACAATTACTCGTTGCTATTACTAACGTTGTTGTTGTTGTGGTTTTGTTAAATACCTTGTGGTAGCTGCTGTAGCATCACCACCACCACCAGCTGCTGCTGCTACAATAATGTCGTTGATGGCTACTACAACACTTGTAGAGCAATTCAAATTTTCCAATTTATTTTCCAATTTTCCGAATTTCATTTGTTTGCAAATGTTTTTTCTTTATTTTCCGCTTTTGCTATTGTTGTTGTTATTGTAGTACTTGTGTGGAAAAACGTTTTTGTATTTTTAATAAAATTTTATTTTGCAACAAATTGTATTTTACGTTTTTCCCCTGCGTCAATATTGTTTGATTTTAAATGTTAAAATTGCTATTTATTTTATGGACAGAAAAATCAGAGAGAGAGAGAGAGATATAGAGAGAGGGGATTTTGAGAGCGGGGAGAGAGAGGCGTTGTATTGAGATATTGCCCCCCTTTTTAGTGACAATGATTTGGAAAATCTTTTCAATTTATTTTAAAAACGTCCGGCCAGCCAGAGTATATGTTTGTGTGTGTGTGGCTGAGGGAAATAACACAGACACTGATTACACAAATGTTTACCAACACAACTCCACTTGGCTAGTCTGCAACAAAAACAAATACCAATGCGACATGTGTATGCACACGCACTTACTCTCCGCTACTTCATTTGAGTGCTGATGCTGCTGCTGCTGTTGTTTTTATTTGTATTTACCAATTTGCAATGGGCTATTGTATGAGTGTGTGTGTGTGTGTGTGCATGGGTGTGTTTGCACTCTATGTCGGCTATTATGACATGAGCACCCAAACAAACAAGCAACCGGCAAATAAAAACTCTCTCTCAAACACACAGAGACGCACGCAGAGTGGACAAATAGTGCCTTTTGTGTGTTTGTTGGGAAATTTCAATACAAAACGGTAATATGTTCCAGAGCTTTGTTTACGTTGTTGTTGTAGCTATTCTTGTTGTTGTCCCTGTTGTTGTTGTTCTGTGTCCTGTCCTGTTTGTTTATTTATTTATTTTATACGTAATTGATAACTTTTGTAACGGATTTTTAATTTGAATTTCCGCTTTAATTGTTCGCCGTGTGTGTACTGGCTTTTTCACTTCTCACAAAAAAAACCATCAACAACAACATCGACTTTTACATTAATTTTCCCATTGGCTTTATTGTTGTTGTTGCTGCTGCTATTGTTACCATTTGTTTGTTTGTTTTTTTCTCTCTTCGCTTATTTATCCACTTTTAGTTGATTTATTTGTCTTTTAATGATTTCTGTTGTTGCTGTTGTTTTTATTGTTGTAACGTTGTCGTACAACTAGTGTCTATTTGCATTGAAATTATTTAAATTAATTTCATTGATTTGCTTTTTAATGAACTCGCCATGAAACCGGAACTAAAAATAGAAACATGGTTTTTTTCTTCATTTAATTTAATTTTTTTCAATTGAATTTAATTTAAGTCGGAATATTTAAAAAGTTATATAAATTTATTAAAATATATATTTAAATTCCACCAGAAAGCCTTTAATTTGAAAATTGAAAGGTGAAATTTATAACTTGAGGACTGAAGAAATATCTTCAAATCGACAAAGCCATAAAAGAATCCTCATGCCATAAAAAGTTTATTAAAAATCGTAGTTTGAGGTATTTTGAATTTTAATTTTTAAACTAGATTTTATGGGATCTACGAACCATTTTAAAATTTATTTCAAAATTTTAACTCTATAAGCCTCCTAATATGCCATTAATTTCCACAACTTAATAGCGATAGAGACCTCTTAAGATTTCTCAAAAAAAAAAAAAAATCTACAATTTTGTGCCATAAGACCATGTGGAATTCCTTAGAATATCGAAAATTTTTAGACTTTACAGGTCCTTAAATCTCCTATTTTTAGAGGCCATAAAAATTCCCTAAAAAATCCATAATTTGATGCCATTTAAAATTCCTTTCGAAACCCTGATGTTTTGGGTTCTAAAAACTTCAAGGAATTTTTTGAAATTTCTTTGCTCTAGAGGCCTCCTAAAAATCCATCGGAATCTACAAAATGATACCTCTTTAAACTATTTTAAAATTTACGATTAGATGGCATTAGAGACTTCTTGAAATTTCTTTAAAAATTTACTATTTTTGGACGGTACACTTTATTTGTTTTTTATTTATTTTTGGTCTCACCGTGCTCTGGAAACCTCTCCAGGAAACCTTAGAAATCCAAGATTTTTTAATAATTCTGAATTCACTGAGTGTTCTTTGTTTAATCCACGTTTAATTTTTTCTTCAACTAGTCATTAAAATTCCGGGAATTTGGAAGCTTAGATGTTTTTCAAAATTCATGTAGTCCTCCTAGAAGTCTCCCAATATTTTTAAAACTTTCACAATTTGGTGACATTATTGACCTCTTGAAAATCCTTAAAATATCAAATTTGTGGACTAAACAGGCCTTCTTAATTTTCTTTCTAAATTTCTTTATTATGGTTTTACAGCTCCTGGGAAATTCTTAAATACTTCCAGAAAATTAAAATTCTATTAGAAATCGAAGATTTTTATAATCTTCTGAATTCTTTAATTAAAAAAAAGATCAAAGTTTTTTTTAAAGGTTTCTCACCCAGTTCAGAAATAGAACTGAACCTATGTAAGATCAAAATGTTTGTAATGAACGGGCCTCTAAGACTTTTTTCTATATGTCGTTTCAATTTCCAGAAATCGGATTTTCGGATTTGCCTATTCTTAAAATTCCTTAAGAAATGATAAAATTCCTTAAGAAATGATAAAATTCGGAAACATTGATGACCCCTTTACTCCTTAGAATATGTTAAAGTTTCGGTAATTGGCAGACCTCATTTCCTGAAAACCCCGCTACCACAGCCCTATAGAAGGCATATAAAAATCAAATCTCTCTCAAAATTCCAATTATTTATAAACTTAATGTCTGAAGGATGAGTGAATCATTAAAACAATGTTGAAAATCATTGTTTTTGTTACAAACTATTTGTCCTAGAAGTCCTTGAAAATTATTCGACAAAAAAATCTACGATTATTGCCAAGCAAGTCCTTAAAAACTCCACAAATTGTGGTATTAATATTATGTAGAAAATTTTCATTTAAAAATTAATTATTTGTCTGGAGGTCATTAAACAAATTTTCTTGGGAAAATTAATATTTTAAGTTTCGAAAATTCACCAATATTGGTCTGATGGAGAATAAAAAAATATCCATTTAAAAACCATGATAAAAAACCTCGAAACCCCCTATAAACAATCTTGAAAGTTAAGTTTCAAAATCTACGATTTGTGGTATGTTATTAAAAAAAAAGATATAATAATAATAATAATTAATATAATAAATATAATGTTTAATAAAAAAATCTGAAGTTGTCTGAAAAAATAATCTTAAAACAAAACACATTTGTTAATGTCATTAAAATAATATTCTAAGGATCCTTAAAAAATTCTACAAAAAAAAAAAAAAAAACACTTTTGGTGGCCTAAAAATCATTTAAATGTTATCATTAAATTATTAAGATTGTGATTGATGGAGTTTGAAAAAAATTTTAAGAAATATTCTTTAAAAAATTCAAGTTTGTAGGTCAGAAGTGATGTTAGCAACCTGAAAATTTTATACAAAAAATCCTACTTTGTTGGACTTAGGGTCCATAAAGAAATTCTTCAGGAAATCTATATTTTGTGGCCTAGGTCTGCTCGAATTATTATTTTGTTTGAAAAAATAATATTTAAGAAATTCTCCAATTATGACTAAGGTTCAATTAGGTAATGAACGTTTGGTGGTCCTTAGTAAAATTGAGAAATTCTTTAAAAAAAACCCAATGCAGGTGGTATGAGAGATTGTGTACTCAAAAAAAGTGTGTGGGGTCTGAAGGTTCTAGAAAACATTTTTTCAAATAATTACATTTGTTTGTATTAGTTTCCTCAAAGGAATGTTAAAAGCCTGTTTTTTACGACAATTGCGATACACCATTCCAGTTGCTTTTGTTGGAATTTTTTATGTGAAAAACTTGTTTGGGTTGTTGCTTTTCGTTTGTATTCACATTCGTATCGACATAAAGAAGTCCCTTAAACATATTTCAGAAATCCACATTTGTTGGTCTTAATTATTTAGATTTTTGGTCTTGAAAACATCTACAAAGACATCCATTTTTCGTTGTCTAAAGGCCCTTAAAAATTGTTTCTGGACATCCATGTTTTATGGCCTGAGGATCCTTGGGAAAATATTCTTTTAATATATCCACAGTTGATGGAAAAAAATTTACGATCGGTGGAATGAAAGTTCTTGTTTTAGAAAAATTCACATTTGATTCTCTTATGATCCTCTATAAATTACCTTTCAAAATATTTGGGGTCTGAGGACCCTCTAAACGTTTTCTAAAAATTCACAATTAGGTGTCCGGGGATCCTTTCAAATTTATAAAAAAACATCCACGATTGGCAGTCTTTGAAATTATTCTTAAAAAATCTAACTTTAATGGTCTGTGAGTTTCAGAAAGAACTCTTCAGAAATACTTCAGAATCCTTTTTTGATTGCCATGAGAAAACTTCTTCAAATAATTCACGTTTCGCGGCTGAGGTTTGAATAATTTTTCAAAACTCCCTTTTTTGTGGTTCTAGCAAAAATATTCCCTCAAAATTCACTGGGTCCTTCTTTAAAAAAATACTTTTTTAAAATCAACAATTGGTGGTTGGGGTCCTTATAATAATAAAAATCCACGATTGTTGTCTAGTAAATCCTTTCATGAATATATTTATTTTTTTGTTTTTTTTTTCTTTCAAGATTATGAAGTCCTGCGGAAATTTATCTTTATTTTCTTACCAACTTTTACTATCATAAAAGAGGACGTGTTTTTTGTAAATTGAGATTTACTGACTGCCAGTGACGATGTCCTTAATTCCTGAAGTGCTATGTGTGGAATGTAGAAGAAAAATATGTTTCTCGATTTTTTTTCTTCAATATTGAACATAGATTTCACATATCTTCTCGAGTTATTGACGGATCTTATAATTCGTTAAGTAAATGATTTTTTCTAATATGTGATGTTTCAAAATTCCGATATTTGGCATATTTGCACTTTGGTAAGGTAAAATCAGTTGCCTTTCATCATGTTCCCTTTAGTTGAGAAAAAAAGAAAAATTTTCCAATCTGAGAAAGCAATTCAAACTAGATTATACATGCAGTGTTTTCTCAAGACGTTCTGCATCCTGGTACTAATGTCTTTTTTTGTTCTATATATATGATTTTTTCAGGGAATCTTAAGAAATACTACTTCGAGAAACTAAGACTTTTTTCCCTATTTGCCTTGGTATATTTTTAGTTGTTCTTACAAAAGGCTTAAACTTTATTTTCATAAAAAATACAAGGGTCTCTTATGAAACTCTATGCTCGGTTTGCCTTACAACGAAGGATCCTAATTTCCATCATGGATTATTAATTTTCCAACTAGAAATGAATGAGATTCCCTCCAAGGCAGCCATCTCAATTTTATATATTCGAAGGTCTAGGTCAGTCGGGATACTGTGATTTTTTTCTGGGGTCTTTAATCCTAGAAATATATGCCAAATTTAAAACAGAGAATCCAAATGAGGCATTTTTCTGAAGACCTATCAAGAAAAATGTTCATGATATCCTCTTTCCTGACTAGTTTCTTGGCCCCACCAAAATCGGCTTTGTTGACAACAACGGATATCAAGTGTCTGCTTCTAAAAAAACTACGCTTATTTGTCACCCTCTGTCTCCCCACCAACAAATGACGATGGCTCCAATGCAAGTGCTAAAATAACACGGTTTCGTTTTTTCACACTTTTTCACAATTTCGTTTTTTTTTTTCAATATAGTATTTTTGCCCCGTCTTTTTTGTTTTGTTTTGCTTTCCTTCTTTTATGGTTTCATTAACTTTTCTTGTCTTAACGAAGGATTTTATGCTTTGTTGTTATTAAGGACTTTAGGCTTTAACCAGGATGTGCGGGGAGGGGAGGCTAAATGGGGGAAGGGTATTTGTTATTAAAATTCAACGCCTTAAAGCAGGCAATATTCTGTTTTAGACTTTAACTTGATGGAAGGAAGTACTTTTACACAGCCTCGTACACACACACATTTATACATTTACACATTTTCACACACATCAGCATCAGCTACGCACAGTAGGAAGATAGCATAAAAAGCCAAATGCCAAGATAAAGAAGAGGAAGAAGAACAGCAATGAAAACACTCTCCGTGTTCAGGGGATTCGTTGGGACACACCGACACACACACGCACACACACACTTTGGAGTAAAAGTCAAGCAAAACGAACGATGAGGACGATAAAAATGTTGGCTGGCTGGCAGGGATAAAAGGAAACCAAAAGAAAAAAAAATATAACCAAAAATTTCCCAGAAATCCAGACACTGCCAGCCGACCAAAGCTAAAACAACAGCAACAGCAAATTAGGTTTCTGGTGGAATAACAACAAAAGGAGAATATGCGACAATTACATTTATTATTTGGCGTTTTTGCCTTGTGCTCCTCGTTTTCGGGTTTTGTTGTTATTTTTGTTGTTGTTTTGCGAGTAAACAAAACGCCCCAGCGGATATTGAAAAATGACTTCCGTTTTGTTTTCTTTGTTTGACAAAGACGTCGAGGATGTTGGCGAATTTTCAATAACTTTTCACAGGGAATTATTTTTTTCACAAATTTTTTTTAAACTTTTTTTTAGATTTTCTCAAGGATTTTCCTTAGCTTTTCTATTTTTTTAAAAAACGTTTCCGTATTCCGTTTGCCCGTGTAACGCGTTCTTTTTTTGTTTTGCTCAACGAAATTTTTGCCAATTTTTCCTTTCGATTTATTTTGGGTTTTTTTGCACTTGTGCTTTTTCTTCTCCAACGTTTCGTTTTACACGCCTCGTTTTGTTGTTCCTTCTTTTTTTTGGTTGGTTGGGGTTTTCTAGCAACAGCCGTGTGGAGGAAAACACGCTTTAAACTCGACTCGAGTAGAACATTATCCGTACGAAACGACCGTTTTCAACGACAACCGCTTGTAAACTGTTCGATTCATCATCGATAGAGTTGGAAAAGCTATGAAAAGTGAGTTTTTTTGCCAATGGCTGATGCTAGTCACTCTGGATGTTCGGTTGTTGACTGGCACAAGCAATTCGTTACTCGTTATTTGTGGAGAAACATGTTTATGGCAGAAACATGCCTTTGCCAAATATATGATAACAAGCATCCATCCCCCATTAGGCAACGGCAACGGCACTCTCTTCCATACATACACTCTCCCCAAACGAAAGAGAGAGAGAGAGAGCATAACACACCACAACAACAAGGCGCCTGTGCCAATGAAAACTCTCCCAGTTACTCGTTACCTCTACCATTGTAAAGTGTTATAAACTGTCATACTCTGATTTGTTTTGGTTTTTAGTCTCTCTCTCCCATTTTGGGGAGTAATGTTTTGATTTCGTTTTTTTTTTTTTTTCTTACGTTCAGCATCATTGCCAATTATCCTGACCTTAGCACTCATTTATGCTGTGCTCTCTCAGCTGCGCTCAATTAAAGCAAATTCAACTCTCATTCAAGGGTATTAAGAGTTCTCTCCTTTTGTCAGTTTAAGGGTTTGTTGTGATATCCCTAACCGGCTTTGTGACTTATGTTTTCATGGCATGTCATTTAACAGCTTTCCAATGGATTTCGGGCAATGTTAATTTAACAGAGAAAGGGAACAGAGAAATGTTAGAAAATAAATTTAACAGAATTTATTTTAATGTTATGTCAAGGAGGATATGTTAAGGAATTTTTGGAAAAGAGTATCAGAACACCATGCCACGAAATTCAATTTTTTCCATAATTACGCGGAAAATCCAGCAGATTCTGAAAATAGACCCATAAAAAAGACACGGGAATCGGAATTTGGAAATTTACAACGATTTACAAGACTCCTCGAAAACCGGGTATTTTAGGTATTTTTAGTTTTTTTTTTTGGCACCATTACAGATAAAGATACGAGGATATCTTTGATAGAGAATGTTAACCCTAAAATAAGTCAAAAATAGGAATCCCTTGAAACGGGATCGTAGCAGGCCAAAAAATTCTAAAAAATAATTTTTTTATAAAATTCTGCGAGGATTTCTTGGGTCTCTACCCAAGTAAGGCATTTTAGGTATTTTTAATGTTTTTGGCAATATTGCAGATGAAGATACGAGGATTATTTTGATAGAGAATGTTAGCCCTAGGGAAAGTCAAAAATAGGGATCCCTTGAAACGGGATCGTAGTAGGTCAAAATATTTAAAAAAAAATATTTTTTCATAAAATTCTGCGAGGATTACTTTGATAGAGAATGTTAACCCTAACATAAGTCAAAAACGGGATCGTAGCAGGTCAAAATATTCTAAAAAATTATTTTTTCATAAAATTCTTCGAGGATTACTTGGTTCTCTACCCGAGTAAGGCACTTTAGATATTTTAAGTGTTTTTGCCAAAATTGCAGATGAAGATACGAGGATTACTTTGGTAGAGAATGTTAGCTCTAAAGTATGGCAAAAATAGGGGTCACTTGAAACGGGATCGTAGCAGGTCAAAAAATTCAAAAAAATTATTTTGTCATAAAATTCTGCAAGGATTACTTTGGTCTCTACCCAAGTAAGGCATTTTAGGTGTTTTTTGGTGTTTTTGGCAACATTGCAGTTGAAGATACGAGGATTACTTAGGGAGAGAATGTTAGCCCTAAAATAAGTCAAAAATAGGGGTCCAATGAAACGGCATCGTAGCAGGTCAAAATATTCTAAAAAAATATTCTTTCATAAAATTCTGCGAGGCGTTTTAGGTATTTTTAGTGTTTTTTTGGCAACATTGCAGATGAAGATACGAGGATTATTTTGATAGAAAATGTTAGCCCTAAAATAAGTCAAAAATAGGGGTCCCTTGAAACGGCATCGTAGCAGGTCAAAAAAAATTTCTAAAAAATTATTTTTTCATAAAATTGTGCGAGGATTGCTTGGGTCTCTACCCAAGAAAGACATTTTAGGTATTTTTAGTGTTTTTTTTGGCACCATTGCAGATGAAGATACGAGGATTATTTTGATAGAAAATGTTAGCCCTAAAATAAGTCAAAAATAGAAGTCCCTTCAAAATATTCAAAAAAAATATTTTTTATAAAATTCTGCGAGGATTACTTTGGTAGAGAATGTTAGCCTTAAAGTAAGTCAAAAATAGGGGTCCCTTAAAACGCGATCGTAGCAGGTCAAAGTATTCTAAAAATATTATTTTTTCATAAAATTCTGCTACAGGTTGCAGAAGGGACAAATATGGCCAAAACCCTTACAATAACTACGATCAGGGTATATCCTTATATAATTAAGGGGATTTCCACCCTTGAGGGTTAAAATTTTGGACTTCAATCTTGCACGGATTCAGAGTAATTTCTTCCTTATATGATTTCTATACCGATAGGTGAACCTATGCTGATAAACTTTTTTATACCCTCAGCCATATGGCTATTTCATTTGATACGGCCAAAGCGTGCCTCAGCGAAATAACGATTTTAGATTCTAGGTCTGTTTGGTCCAAATCTATTTCAGGACATATGAAGTCGATCTAGCGATCTCCGTCCGTCCGTCTGTCTCTTTGGCTTCGATAACTCTCGAAGGGAGTATCCGATTTGGTCCAAACTTGGCACATCGTAATGTTATTATCATACTTAGATCGAATTTGGAGATGGACAATATCGGTCCACTCCTTATAGTGCCTCTGCCACAAAAGGTCGATATTTTCAAAAAAAAAAAATATTTTACTGCACAGAAAAATGTATGCTCGAAACGATCCTTGAAAAAATATTTAAAGCAGGCCCTTGAAATGGTACGCTTAAGTAGGTCCTTGAGATGTTACGTTAAAGAAGGTCCTTGAAATGGTTCGCAGAAGCAGGCCCTTGGAAGATATTTTTATAAGAAACCCACGCTTGAAAAGGTCCTTAAAACAATTACTTTTATAAAATCCTCTATTGAAAAAGTCCTGAGAGAACAATTTTTATAAAATCCTCTCTCGAAATGGTCGTTGAGAGAAATACTTGTATAAAATCCTCTCCTGAAAAGAGAGAACAATTTTTATAAAATCCTCTCTCGAAAGAGTCGTTGAGAGAAAAATACTTGTATAAAATCATCTCTTGAAAAGATCCTTGAGAGAACTATTTTTGTAAAATTTTCTCTTGAAAAGGTCCCTGAGAGAACTACTTTTATAAAATCCAATCTTGAAAATGTCCTTGAGAGAAGTACTTTTACAAAAGCCACGCTTGAAAGGGTCCTTGAAAGAACTACATTTATAAAATCCTTAAAAGAAATAGATTTTAAAGAACCTACCCCTAAAATGTCCTTGAAAAAATATTTTTTACGAAATCTACTCTTGAGAACGTCTTTAAAGGAACGATATTTATAAAATTAACGTTTCAGTAGCACATTAAAAAAAATATTTGCTAAAAATCTCTGCTTCAGAAGGACTTTAAAAATTATAGTCTTAAAACTACACGTCTAAGAAGGTTCTTGATCTTTTCTAATGCTGGTTTAATAAGACCCTTTAAAGAAATAGTCTCAAAAATTAATAATTGAAAGGATCTTTGAAATTACTATTATAAAAATCGACAGCAACAAAAAATATTGAAATTACAAGCGCAAGTCTTTTGAAAGAAATCCAGACCTTGGTGCCTCTTTGAAAAATATTTTCCTAAAAATCCAAGACATTGTGCCTTTTCGAAAAAAATATGTTTTTAAGAAATACAGGCTGTGATGGCTTTTGAAAAGTGTTTAAAAAACAACACGTCATGTTGTCTCCTTAGTTTTTTTTTTTTTTTTTTTGAATTCAATCCTTGGCGATTTTTGTAGATTTTTTTTTAATAATACCAACGCCTAGGTGTCTCTTCATAAAATATTTTGTCTTAAATGCTAGCTTAGATTTCTCTTCAAAAAATATTGTTTTCAAAATACCATGCCATCAATGCCCTTAAAAATATATATTTTATTAAATCCACGTTTTTGAAGCCCTGACTTTTTGAGTCAAAGTACTTCCTGTCTCCTTTGAAATTCCTAAAATTCCCTTAAGAAAACCATGTCTCCCACCTGTTTTCTCTTCCCACTTCCAAGACATTTTCTCACCTCCCTCCCCAACCACAACAAACAAAAAAAAATTAATTGTTTGTCATTTTGATTTGCCACACATTTCACAGGACATTCCCATTGACACTCACCGAGGATACCTTTGAATTCCAAATGAAAATGGATTCACTTGACACTTCTTGCCGGCCAAGCAAATTACGAAGAGGTCATTAGTGAATGTTTTTTTGTTGTTGTTGCTACTGCCACTGCTCTTAGTGGGATATTGGCATTTTCATGTTTATTGCTTCATTTCTGCAATCTTCGAAATTCATTTCTTCAGGAGCATTCCTCTCCTTCCTTCCTTGCTGGCTTAATGATGTCAAAATCTTTAGTTTAATTTAATCCCCTCAAAAAAAGAGACGAAGAAGCTGAGACGAAGGCCAAAGCCGAAATGGGGGGAAGAAATAATACAAAACGTTCGAAAATATAATGCCAAATGTAATCTAAACAAACTGCTGATATAATTTTCTTAATCTTTTCTACTTTCTCTGCTCTTAATGTCAGCTTAGGATGAATGAACGAATGAACGCAAGAATGAATGAATTGTGTGGTATGTGTTCTTGTTGTTGCTGTTGTTTTTGGTGTTAGTTGTGCAGCAGCAGCAAAAGGGCATTTCATTATCACGACCCCTTAATTCGTTTGAGGGACACACTAAAGGACAGAAAAAAACCAAAAAGCGGAAGGGCTGTGGAATTGTTGGACAAGACGAATGTGGTATACCCTACATTCAACAAAATTGTAGGGAGGTAAAAAAAAAAAATAAAAACTACGATTAAGAAGGTCCCTGACAAACGATTAAGAGGGTTCTTAACAAAATAAAAAAAAAAATATTTTAAAAAAATATATTTTAAAAAATCTTCATTTGATTTAGTCTATAAAAAATCCACGCCTTTGATGGTCCTTGAAAAAATATTCTTTAAAAAATCCACGCCTTTGATGGTCCTTGAAAAAATATTCTTTAAAAAATCCACGCCTTTGATGGTCCTTGAAAAAATATTCTTTAAAAAATCCACGCCTTTGATGGTCCTTGAAAAAATATTCTTTAAAAAATCCACGCCTTTGATGGTCATTGAAAAAATATTCTTTAAAAAATCCACGCCTTTGATGGTCATTGAAAAAATATTCTTTAAAAAATCCACGCCTTTGATGGTCCTTGAAAAAATATTCTTTAAAAAATCCACGCCTTTGATGGTCCTTGAAAAAATATTCTTTAAAAAATCCACGCCTTTGATGGTCCTTGAAAAAATATTCTTTAAAAAATCCACGCCTTTGATGGTCCTTGAAAAAATATTCTTTAAAAAATCCACGCCTTTGATGGTCCTTGAAAAAATATTCTTTAAAAAATCCACGCCTTTGATGGTCCTTGAAAAAATATTCTTTAAAAAATCCACGCCTTTGATGGTCCTTGAAAAAATATTCTTTAAAAAATCCACGCCTTTGATGGTCCTTGAAAAAATATTCTTTAAAAAATCCACGCCTTTGATGGTCCTTGAAAAATATTCTTTAAAAAATCCACGCCTTTGATGGTCCTTGAAAAAATATTCTTTAAAAAATCCACGCCTTTGATGGTCCTTGAAAAAATATTCTTTAAAAAATCCACGCCTTTGATGGTCCTTGAAAAAATATTCTTTAAAAAATCCACGCCTTTGATGGTCCTTGAAAAATATTCTTTAAAAAATCCACGCCTTTGATGGTCCTTGAAAAAATATTCTTTAAAAAATCCACGCCTTTGATGGTCCTTGAAAAATATTCTTTAAAAAATCCACGCCTTTGATGGTCCTTGAAAAAATATTCTTTAAAAAATCCACGCCTTTGATGGTCCTTGAAAAAATATTCTTTAAAAAATCCACGCCTTTGATGGTCCTTGAAAAAATATTCTTTAAAAAATCCACGCCTTTGATGGTCCTTGAAAAAATATTCTTTAAAAAATCCACGCCTTTGATGGTCCTTGAAAAAATATTCTTTAAAAAATCCACGCCTTTGATGGTCCTTGAAAAAATATTCTTTAAAAAATCCACGCCTTTGATGGTCCTTGAAAAAATATTCTTTAAAAAATCCACGCCTTTGATGGTCCTTGAAAAAATATTCTTTAAAAAATCCACGCCTTTGATGGTCCTTGAAAAAATATTCTTTAAAAAATCCACGCCTTTGATGGTCCTTGAAAAAATATTCTTTAAAAAATCCACGCCTTTGATGGTCCTTGAAAAAATATTCTTTAAAAAATCCACGCCTTTGATGGTCCTTGAAAAATATTCTTTAAAAAATCCACGCCTTTGATGGTCCTTGAAAAAATATTCTTTAAAAAATCCACGCCTTTGATGGTCCTTGAAAAAATATTCTTTAAAAAATCCACGCCTTTGATGGTCCTTGAAAAAATATTCTTTAAAAAATCCACGCCTTTGATGGTCCTTGAAAAAATATTCTTTAAAAAATCCACGCCTTTGATGGTCCTTGAAAAATATTCTTTAAAAAATCCACGCCTTTGATGGTCCTTGAAAAAATATTCTTTAAAAAATCCACGCCTTTGATGGTCCTTGAAAAATATTCTTTAAAAAATCCACGCCTTTGATGGTCCTTGAAAAAATATTCTTTAAAAATCCACGCCTTTGATGGTCCTTGATAAAATATTCTTTAAAAAATCCACGCCTTTGATGGTCCTTGAAAAAATATTCTTTAAAAAATCCACGCCTTTGATGGTCCTTGAAAAAATATTCTTTAAGAAATCCACGCCTTTGATGGTCCTTGAAAAAATATTCTTTTAAAAATCCACGCCTTTGATGGTTCTTGAAAATATATTGTTTAAAAATCCCCCCTTTGATGGTCCTTGAAAAAATATTCTTTAAAAAATCCACGCCTTTGAAGGTCCTTGAAAAAAATATTCCTTCTGATGTTATGATGGTCCTTGAAAAAATATTCTTTAAAAAATCCACGCCTTTGATGGTCCTTGAAAAAATATTCTTTAAAAAATCCACGCCTTTGATGGTCCTTGAAAAAATATTCTTTTAAAAATCCACGCCTTTGATGGTCCTTGAAAAAATATTCTTTAAAAAATCCACGCCTTTGATGGTCCTTGAAAAAATATTCTTTTAAAAATCCACGCCTTTGATGGTCCTTGAAAAAATATTCTTTAAAAACTCCACGCCGTTCACGATCCTTCAAAAAATATTCTTTAAAAAATCCACGCCTTTGATGATCCTTGAAAAAATATTCTTTAAAAAATCCACGCCTTTGATGATACTTGAAAAAAATATTCTTTAAAAAATCCACGCCTTTGATGGTCCTTGAAAAAATATTCTTTAAAAAATCCACGCCATTGATGGTCCTTGAAAAAATATTTTTTAAAAAATCCACGCCTTTGATGGTCCTTGAAAAAATATTCTTTAAAAAATCCACGCCTTTGATGGTCCTTGAAAAAATATTCTTTAGCAAATCCACGCCTTTGATTGTCCTTGAAAAAATATTCTTTAAAAAATCCACGCCTTTGAAGGTCCTTAAAAATATATTTTTTAAAAAAAACCACGCCTTGCGTGGTCCTTGAGAAATATTTTTTTAAATATCCACGCCTCTGATGGTCCTTGAAAAAATATTCTTTAATAAATCCACGGCATTGGTAGTCCTTGAAAAAGTATTCTTGAAAAAATCCAGGGCATTGATGGTCCTTGAAGAAATGTTCTTTAAAAAATCCACACCTTTGATAGTGCTTAAAAAATATATTTTTAAAAAATCCGGGCCTCTTGTGGTCCTTAAAAAATTTGTTTAAAAAATCCACGCCTTTGATGGTCCTTGAAAAAATATTTAAAAAACCCACGCCCCTTATGGTCCTTGAAAAAAATATTTTTAAAAATCCACACCTATTGGGTCCCAGAAATAAATATTCTTTAAAAAATCCACGCCATTAATGGTCCTTTAAAAATTGTTCTATAAAAAACTCACGCCTCTTACGGTCCTCAAAAAATACCCTACATTTTTTTAATAATTTTTTTACTCGCATTTGTTACCAAAAGTTTGTGAATTATATTGTACCATCCCTTTTATGATAGGGTGTCCTTGCCCAAAAAGGACACCATCACACTTTCTATTTGGCAAAAATTATAACAATTGCAATTGTGCTCGTATTACTTATCAGCAGAAATTCAATGAAGTCGCCACATTTGCCATGTGAGTGTGTGTCCTTTTTGTCCGACTGTCCTTCCTACCCCGCCTCCCTTTTGGCATTTGAAATACTAATAGAGTTTGGCTAAACTAAACCAATATTACAATAATATACACCGACATTCCAACAACGAGGGTTCCAATTCCATTGTTCTTGTTGTTGTTGTTGTGTGTAAGCCAAACTGCCAACACATGTACACATATCAAATCACCAAGGACCCACGTACACACACACACCCTCTCTTCCTTCATTACTCTGCTCTCCCACTTCTCGTGCAATTTATAAACTAATTTTTTTGTTGCTGTTGTTTGCCACGTTTTGGTGGGATAAGAGACCAGTAGCAACAACAAGCATGGGTTAACGTGCATAGCATTACAACAAATCCCAGCAACTATGCAATCCAAGCAGTTCGGAGCTACCGAAGAAGGACAGCAATGCAATTGCACAAAAATTGCAACATCATCGGAAAATGTCTTTTGTTTTTTTTTTTTTTTGCTACGGCATCTACATCTTTTGCCACATTCATTCATGCTTTCCGCACCACCACCCTTGTACAACAGCAAAACCAACAACAAAAACAACTGGAAATGTAAAAAGTGTCACCTTAGAGGGCACTGCACACACACCGAGACATACAGCGAGAGAGTGAGGCTACGACCACCAAATGCAGGCATGCATGGATGCACGTGATAGTCACTCAATTGTTGCAGCAGCAACAACAGAAACAACAACAACGTCACCCGACAAGGATGGAGGTTGTGTTTGTTTGCCAGACGGAATCCAAAATTGCGGAATGTCCAAACTGAGTGTGCGACATTCGGTTCTCGTGCCGGTTTTTGCACTACTGTCTCGCATACTGGCCTTCGATCTGCATCCTGGTAGCAGAGCATTATTCTTTTGTTAGCAAAATGCCTGTTGTTGTTGCATTGTGCACTCTTGGTGTTGTTGTTGTTGTTGCTGTGTCGTTTTCTTTTCAATGTTTTTAGTTTAATGCAATTGCTCACATTACATTCCGAACCTCATGTGTGTATGGTCGTGGTTGTGTCCTTTGTTCGCTTGAATTGTGTCGCTTTGCCAGCCTGCCATTCCGACTGCATATCCGGCGCTACACTCATCCGCTGGGTATTGTACATTTCTGTGGCAATGTTTACAAAGTTATAAATTTGTGAGCTAGCTGGCGATCAAGTTGAAAGGCGTACTCTTGACGGAAACGGAGTTTGCAAATAGAAATGTTTGAAATCATTGTTTTGGCGGAGGGCGGAACATGGAAGGAATTGCTGCTGGGAGAGGAAAAGGTCTATTGTTTTGTGAGATTACCTATGGAGACTTGAGGATTAGCAGGAGCTTAAAATAAAAGATTTAATAAATTTAATTAAAAAGGCCTATGCAGAGAGTCATTGGTTATTTTTATAAATAAATTTCCGATTCAATCCGATCTTTTTGAAAAATCTTAATTTTTTTCATATCCACGTTACCTTGGATCATCCCAAAGATACACTTTTACAAGTCTGCGTTCTGAAAATCAAAACCAGTAAAGAAAGTCTTAAAGTCGGGCGGGGCCGACTTTATGATACCCTACACCAGTTCGCTAATTTAGTAGGGCTGCGCATAACCATTAAAAGTTTTTATGGGAGAATTCAATGATACACGCTATGATTATAATTATAATTTTAAGTTCAAAGGACTAAATATGCCGAAGTATTTGTATCTTTTAAATTCGGACTTGTACTGCCCATTAGGTGCACAATTAATTTGAAATCGGATAAAAATATATATGTGGGAGCTATATCCAAATTGGAACCGATCTCGATAAAATTTGGCAAAGATATTTCTGAGCTGTATTTGATATATTTCCTTGAATATCATTGTTACGGAGTGCATATTACGGCTGTGGGTAACAAATATAACAAATCGGACAAACAGGTATATATGGGAGCTATAGCTATATCTGAACCGATCTTCACCAAATTTGACATACTAGCTTCTACTTTCAATTCAGTTGTAAGTGCCAAATTTCATCGCATTTGGGCAAATATTAGAGGTTTGGTGCACAATAAAAGGTAAATCGGACGAAGTTATATATGGGAGCTATATCCAAATCTGAACCGATCTCGACAAAATTTAGCAAAGATATTTCTGAGCTGTATTTGATATATTTTCCTGAATATCGTTGTTACGGAGTGCATATTACGGCTGTGGGTAACAAAAATAACAAATCGGATGAAGAATATATATGGGAGCTATAACTATATCTGAACCGAACTTCAGCAAACTTGACATACTAGCTTCTAGACTCAATTCGGTCGTAAGTGCCAAATTCCATCCCATTTGGGCAAATATTAGAGGTTTGGTGCACAATAAAAGGTAAATCGGACGAAGTTATATATGGGAGCTATATCCAAATCTGAACCGATCTCGATAAAATTTAGCAAATTTATTTCTGAGCTGTATTTGATATATTTCCCCAAATATTGTTGTTACAGGGTGCATATTACGGCTGCGGAGGACAAAAATAGCAAATCGGATGAACAATATATATGGGAGCTATAGCTATATCTGAACCGATTTCGATCAAATTTGGCGTACTTATTTTCAGGCCCAATCTGATCGTACGTGCAAAATTTCATACTATTCGGCCGGATATTACACGTTTGGTGCACAATAAAAAGCGAATCGGACGAAGATATATATGGGAGCTATATCTAAATTTTGACCGATTATCTCCAATTTCAATAGGCTTCGTCTTTGGACCAAACAAATGATTTGTGCAAAATTTCATCTGGATAGGACAATAAATGCGAACCGTACTTTGTTTACAAAAATACATGGACAGACGGACGGTCGGACGGACATGCATAAATCGACTCAGAATGTGATTCTATGCAGATCATCAAAAGGAACTATGGGTCTATCTCGTTTCCTTTTGTCTGTTACAAACAAGTGCACAAAGACATAATACCCTGACCACCTTGTGGTGTAGGGTATAAAGAAAAAATAAAATAAAATTTATGCTTAAAAATATTTTAGGGGCCTTTGAAAAAAATGTCTCTAAAACAGGAAGTATTCAAAAAGGGTCATGGGAAAAAATTACGTTTTGACGGACCCTTAGAAAACCAGGTCCTCAAAAAATTTGAAAAAAAAAACAAATTTTTCATGGGCCCTTAAACATATAATGGTAGGTACGGAGGGTATGTGTCATTTAGTATGACTAAAACGTTTCTCATTGAAATAAAGGTTCTAGACCCTAGATCTCTTTAGGACAAATTCGTTTAAGGACATTAAAAGTCCATCCAAAGTCCAAAAGTCCAAAAGTGTCCGAACGTCTCTCTGTCTGGTTGTTTGGCGCTCAAGATAATTCCTAAAAGGGATTATCCGATTTAGTCCAAACTAGAAACTTGGAAATATTATTCTCAAATTTAGATTGAGTTCGGAGATGGCCTACATTGGTCCACTCCTTCTGGTACCTCACAACACCAGCCCACATCCACTCCAAAACAAGTCAATATTTTCAAAGAAAATAATTTACCTCCAAAGAATGAAAAAGGTTCAACCGATTTCGTTTAAACTGGGCAAATTGCAATATTTTTGTCCGTGCTAGGCCAGGTATGACTGCTTCAGACTGCTGTCATTTCTAAGCCACTCGTCCGACAGCTATTAAAATTATCCAAGTGATAGCTCATTATATTGTTTTCAAGCCTCGTACAAAAGCATTTTGGTGAGAATTTTCCAGAAAAAAAACTTATTCGTGATGGAATTCAAGCGGGATAGTGTGATTTCTTCATATTCGGCTGGAAAACCACAAGTGGCTACCGTCAGAGCACTCCAGCATTTAAATGTTACTCGTTACCGTGATACTGGTAACGTAGCCCGATGTCAAGGAAATGGACGGAAGTGGACGGAAGAAAACAGCAACATAAGCAGAAATGATTCGAAAAGTGAAGAAGCGACTTGATCGAAACCCGCCTAGCAGTGGCCGAAAAATGGTTCGTGAGCTCAACATATCGCAATATTCCATTCGCCAAATACTGAAAAATGAATGGAGCTCGGGGTAAAGCCATTGAAATTCCAAAAAAGTGCAAGAACTTACACCGCAACAGAAAGGAAATAGATTCAAAAGAGCTAAAGAGTTGCTTCGCTTGGCCAAAAGTGGCGAACTGCCGAATTTGGTTTACTCCGATGAGAAAATATTCGTTGTCCAGCAGTTTGTAAACAAAAAAAATAAGAGCGCGGTTACTTGCCAAAGAGGTCAGCTGAAAATGTGTACCTTCGGTCGAGCACCAGAACTCAAGCGCTAGCCACGTGATGGTGTGGGCCGCTATAAGAGCCGATGGTCACCCTCTACTCATATTAATCGACCGTGGTGGCATCAGAATAAATGCCGAATATAATAGCGAAAATATTCTGGAGGATGTATTAAAGACTTCGGCACTCAAACATTTTGGCCGCAGACCTTGGACATCCCAACAGGACTCAGCACGAGCCACCCTAGAATATTTACAAAATGAGGTTACCCGCTTCATTTCCAGCGCACAATGGCCATCAAAATCCGGATACCAATCAGTTGGACTATTGTATCTGGAGTATTTCGGAAAGCAAGGTTGGCATTAAAAAACACCAAAGTGTTGACCACCTCAGGCAAGAGCAAGCAAACGCCGGCCATGGTGATGGTCTGGGCCGCCATAACAGCCGATGGTCTCTCTCCGTTCGTATTAATCGACCGTGGCATCAAAATAAATGCCGAATATTATAGCGAAAATATTCTGGAGGGTGTTTTAAAGCCTTGGACACGCAAACATTTTGGCCGCAGACCTTGGACATTCCAACAAGACTCAGGCTCTTAGCACTCGCCACCCAAGAAAGGTTACAAATTGAGGTTCCCCGCTTCATTTCCAGCACAAAATGGCCACCAATATCTCCGGATACCAATCCGTTGGACTACTGTGTCTGGAGTATTTTGGAAAGCAAGGTTGGCACTAAAAAAATACCAAAGTGTCGATCACCTCAAGCAAGCGCTTCGCCGGGAATGGGTCAAAATACCGCAGAGCAACATTCGGGCAGCGTGTGACGGTTACATTGGCCGTTTGAAGGCCATATTACGTGCCAAAGGTAACCAATTCCATCCAATCTAAACTTGTTCTAAAATTTGATGCCATATCCGGCCTTTTTTTGCTTTTATTCAATAAAATTGAAAAAAAAAATGTAACAATTATGGCGTGTGAATTTTTTGCAGTTTTTTTATCTTGCCCTGTACTAATAATACCAAAGGAATAACAAACTTAATATATTTATCCTCCATACTTTGGTGGTTAAAAAAAAATTCCTTTATTGGCGACAATAAAAAAATTATTTTAAAATAAATTTAAAAATTTTGAAAATCCTCGAAATGGGTTTCCTAGGAACTCTTTTTTAAAAAAGGACCCCTGAAACAAGTTATTTATCTAAATATCCACGTTATCGTGACCTTTTAAAAATATTTCTTATTAATCACCAATTTCATCTAAAAGAGCTTCTCATATTATTCAAAAAAATTTCATGAACTCTTATCTCCACTCCAAAATCAAATTTAAAAAAAAACTTAATTTTGAAATTCTAAATTGTTTCTCTGTCTACAAAAACATTTCGACAATCAATGTAAAAGATTTTATTAATTGCACATTGTTATTGCAATAAAATACGATACTTATCCCCTGACAATGCCCTATTTACCCAAATCAAGGGTGTTCAGCCGTTGGCCATCATGGGCCATACAAATTTTCAACAAACCTCCCTCTGTCTCATGACACGACAAGGCGAGGCTGGGTTTGAGTAGCCCAAGAAACCAATGAAAAATTTTTGGTCATTTCATTTCACTTTGTTTTCATTTTCATTCGTTTCATTTCATTTCGTTTTTTCGAACGTTCGTTTACTGTTATGAGTTTATTGCAATGACAAGTAATCACTGAAACAATTGACACTAGGTTGTCTACCTAGCTACCCATTCAACCAAACGATCCAGCAATTTTTGTTTACCCAAATTTTTTTGTTACCCTTGTTATTGCTTCTCTTTCTCTTTTTTTTTTGGTTGGCAAATAGGTGGTGGCTGGCAATTCCCTGGAGTAGGGATGTTGTCACATTCCTACTCCTGCTGCCGCTGCTCCTTTTTCGCATTCATTCATTTATCTTTTGTTTCTTAATTTCTGGCCGAGAAAAAATGCATTCGTGGCATTGTCTGTCGTTTACAATTCATTTATGATGCAACAACAACAGAAAAACAACACCAGCAGGACACCACTAAATAGTCTATGAATTTTTGGCATTTTGTGGGCAACTTGTTCCTTGGTCATATTACATTTGTACGAATCGTATTACTTTGAGGTTATGTTTAACTTTACCTCTTAACTGTCACTGATAAGAGAGGGAAGTTTTAGTGGTAATTAGATTTACGGCTAAAGGACATTTAGCATTTGGAATGGAAAGGATATGAAATTTTTTTTTTCGAAATATGTCTCAAAGTTCAATAATTTTAAAGAATATTTTTTCAAGGACCACCAGAGGCATGGATTTTTTAAAGAATATTTTTCAAGGACAAGCAAGGGCATGGATTTTTTAAAGATTTTTTTTCAAGGACCACAAGAGGCGTGGATTTTTTAAAGATCTTTTTTTAAGGACCACAAGAGGCGTGGATTTTTTTAAAGACCACAAGATGCGTGGATTTTTTGAGAATATTTTTTTCAAAAACGAGAAGAGGCGTAGATTTTGTAAAAAAAAATTCTCAAGGACTAAAAAGGGGTTGGATTAAAAAAAATATATTTTTTTCAAGGACTTCAAGATGCGTGGATTTTTTAAAGAATTTTTTTTTTCAAGGACCATCAACAGAGGCGTGGATTTTTTAAAGAATTTTTTTTCAAGGACCATCAACAGAGTCGTGGATTTTTTAAAGAATTTTTTTTCAAGGACCATCAACAGAGGCGTGGATTTTAAAAAAAAAAAAAATATTTTTTCAAGGACCATTAATAGAGACGTGGACTTTTTAAAGAATATTTTTTCAAGGACCATCAACAGAGGCTTGGACTGTTTAAAGACTATATTTTCAAGAACTAAAAGAGGGGTGGATTTTTTAAAGAATAATTTTTAAGGACTACAAGATGCGTGGATTTTTTAAAGAATAATTTTTAAGGACTACAAGATGCGTGGATTTTTTAAAGAATAATTTTTAAGGACTACAAGATGCGTGGATTTTTTAAAGAATAATTTTTAAGGACTACAAGATGCGTGGATTTTTTAAAGAATAATTTTTAAGGACTACAAGATGTGTGGATTTTTTAAAGAATAATTTTTAAGGACTACAAGATGCGTGGATTTTTTAAGGAATAATTTTTAAGGACTACAAGATGCGTGGATTTTTTAAAGAAAAATTTTTAAGGACTACAAGATGCGTGGATTTTTTAAAGAATTTTTTTTTCAAGGACCATCAACAGAGGAGGGGATTTTTTAAAGAATTTTTTTTCAAGGACCATCAACAGAGGCGTGGATTTTTTAAAGAATTTTTTTTCAAGGACCATCAAAGGCGTATTTTCAAGAACTAAAAGAGGCGTGGATTTTTTAAAGAATAGTTTTTTAAGGACTACAAGAGGCGTGGATTTTTTAAAGAATATTTTTTTAAGGACTACAAGAGGCGTGGATTTTTTAAAGAATATTTTTTTAAGGACTACAAGAGGCGTGGATATTTTAAAGAATAATTTTTAAGGACTACAAGAGGCGTGGATATTTTAAAGAATAATTTTTAAGGACTACAAGAGGCGTGGATATTTTAAAGAATAATTTTTAAGGACTACAAGAGGCGTGGATATTTTAAAGAATTTTTTTTTCAAGGACCATCAACAGAGGAGGGGATTTTTTAAAGAATTTTTTTTCAAGGACCATCAACAGAGGCGTGGATTTTTTAAAGAATTTTTTTTCAAGGACCATCAACAGAGGCGTGGATTTTTTAAAGAATTTTTTTTCAAGGACCATCAACAGAGGCGTGGATTTTTTAAAGAATTTTTTTTCAAGGACCATCAAAGGCGTATTTTCAAGAACTAAAAGAGGCGTGGATTTTTTAAAGAATAGTTTTTTAAGGACTACAAGAGGCGTGGATTTTTTAAAGAATATTTTTTTAAGGACTACAAGAGGCGTGGATTTTTTAAAGAATATTTTTTTAAGGACTACAAGAGGCGTGGATTTTTTAAAGAATATTTTTTTAAGGACTACAAGAGGCGTGGATATTTTAAAGAATAATTTTTAAGGACTACAAGAGGCGTGGATATTTTAAAGAATAATTTTTAAGGACTACAAGAGGCGTGGATATTTTAAAGAATAATTTTTAAGGACTACAAGAGGCGTGGATATTTTAAAGAATAATTTTTAAGGACTACAAGAGGCGTGGATATTTTAAAGAATAATTTTTAAGGACTACAAGAGGCGTGGATATTTTAAAGAATAATTTTTAAGGACCATCAAAGGCGTATTTTCAAGAACTAAAAGAGGCGTGGATTTTTAAAAAAATATTTTTTCAAAGACTACAATATGCTTGGATTTTTTAAAGAATATTTTTCCAAGGACCATCAACAGAGGCGTGGACTTTGTAAAGAATATATTTTCAAGAACTAAAAGAGTCGTGGATTTTTAAAAAGAAATAATTTTTCAAGAACTAAAAGAGGCATGGATTTTTTAATAAAAATAATTTTTCAAGGACTACAAGTTGCGAGGATTTTTTAAGGAATATTTTTTTAAGGACCAACAAAGGCGTGGATTTTTTAAAAAATATTTTTTTAAGGACCAACAAAGGCGTGGATTTTTAAAAAAAAAATTAAGGACCGTCAAAGGCCTAGATTTCTTGAATAATAATTTTTAAGGACCATCAATGGCCTGGATTTTTTAAAAAATAATTTTTAAGAACCATCAAAGGCGTGGATTTTTCAAAGAATAATTTTTAAGAACCATCAATGGCCTAGATTTCTTAAAGAATATTTTTTCAAGGATCATCAAAGCCGTGGATTTTTTAAAAAATATTTTTTCAAGGACCATCGAAGACCGAACCAAACAAGATTTTATTAAAAATATTTTTTAAAGACCAAATCACACGAATCCCTTTTTTCCTTCAAATAAAGACATAAATTTCACAACGCAATTAAAACAACAATTAACATCTAGAGAACGCCATAATTAACACCTAAATTTAAATTCCCTTCTTTGTTGATGATGATGATCATCATAAAAGCGGCAACTCTTTAGGTAAATTTCCAACATATTTTCTCCACCTTTATTTAAGTGTTGGTGCAAAAGCAACAGCAATTCAACCGCAATAAAATCTAACCTCAAAAGACAACTCGGCGACATTGTGACGCCAGATTAACAACGACAATGGGTATTGTCTCAAAAAAATACGAGAATTTTAACAATAAAAATTAAAAACAAAAACAAATATTTTATTTGAGATTGTTAAGCGAGGTGGTTGACTGGCAAACTGGTTTACCCGTTGTCTGTGGCGCCCAACGTGATGAGGGGGATTTTTGAAACAAAAGTAATAATTTCTCATAATTATGGCACATCAGATAATTAAAATTGTATTCGTAATAAATGGTGGTCATTTGCATGGTGAAAGAGGAGAGGGGTAAATGAAATGAAAAAACCTGTTTGCCTTGCTACGGAGGAGGAGGACTGCATTTTTAAGGGCTTCGTTGGAAGTAGGTTTTTTTGGCTTAACTGTATCACTAAAAATAATGAATTTTCCTAATATATATATATTTTAAATTAAATATATAAATCAATATATAAACAAGACATTGATAAGTAAATAAAAATATTTATAATATTTAAAATTATTTTTAAATAAAAATTATCAAATTCTCATAGATTCTTGTCATAACTTTCAATTTATTTTCAATATTTATATACTTAGATCCTCTTGTGATTCAAGTGTACTTATTTTTGCATATTTTATTTGCTCGAATGTCTTAACTAAATATTGGCAAATAGTATTCGTGGGATTCTGGCCCCAAGTTCAATGTTCGCGGATTTCTGGCACCAAGTTCAATGTTTGCTGATTGTCCCTTTGGTTGTAGTGTTTATATAATTTTATTTTACTTTTCTGGCTATTGGTAATTTGTTAAGGTTTTCTCCCACATATCTGATGCATATATGTGTGTGATTTTTTTTTGCATTTATTTTTTTTTACTCTTTGACTTGCAAGGCATGTATTTTTTGCTATCCGAAAAATATGTTTTTCAAAGCCATAATAAATGTTTTATGACTATTTTTTGGCCGATATTGTTTTGCCACTGTGCCGAGTGATATCCTTGCACCCACTCATGGCACGAAACACAAAACAAATTCATTGACTTTTGCCTTTCATTTATGCTCACTACAAGTTTTAAAAATTCTGAACAGAGAAATCTTGTTTTTATGTTTTTTTTTCTTACTCTCCTTTGCCATGTCCTGGCCAGAGCAAATGTTGCTGTTTGTTGAAGGTCTAATTCGTGGCCATAATAATTCATTGGATGTGCTATCGTCCAATTGAAAAATGAAAGAGAAACGAAATGAGAATTAAAATGTTTTGGCTTTTTATTGGGTTTCCGTGTTGTTGGTAGCTACTTTACAATAGCTACGAAAATCGAAGATTTTTGTAAATATTTTTTTTTTTTTTTTTTTTTTTTTTGAATAAGAAAAATTCGAAGCATGCTTTATAAAAAAATATGTTTTTTTTTCAGGAAACTTTTAATTACGGATTTTTAAAAATATTTTTTTAAGGGATTTAAAACATTATTTCTCTCAATGGTCTCTGCAAATTTCTTTTAAGGACCTTCTTGAATATAGCATTTTTTACCAAGATTTTTCTTCAAGGACCTTTTCAAGCGTGGAATTTTAAGAAAATCTCTTCCAAGAATTGTCTCAAGTGGGTATTTTTACCTTCTATTCCATCGTTATTTTTAGACAATAATTAAAGGACTTTCCAAATTGTTATTTTTTACAAAATATTTGTTTCAAGGACCTTCTGAAAAATTAATTTTTAAAAATAGTTTTTTTGATGATCTTCTGAATTTTTGACTTTTTTTTTGGAAAAATATTTTGTTAGTTTTAAAGACAAAAAAAAATTGTGAGATTTATAACAAATAAATATTTCCCCCAATGACCTCTTCAAGCAAGAAATTCTGAGAAAATTTTCTATCAAAGACCTTCTTTAGAAAAATGTCCTTCAAGGTCCTTTTCTAGCGTGAAATTTTAGGGTCATCTCTTCCAAGGATGATCCCAATTGGGGATTTAATAAAAAATCATCTTAAAAGGTTATTAAAAAAAGAAAACAAGAAAAAAAATTAAGGACCTTCTAAATTGTAATTTTATTACGAACTATTTGTTTCAAGAATCTTTTCAAAAATTAATTTTACAGAATAATTATTTCAATGACCCTCTGAATTTTTTACATTATATACAAGAATATTTTGTTAATTTTAAATATTATATATTTCAAAGACTTCTCCAGGCCTGGGTTTTTAGGAATATTTATTTAAAGGGGCACAATACCAAGTCGTAAATCTTTTGCAAATAGGGCCTGTTAAAACGTAGATCTCCTTACAAATATTTTTTTCAAGATTTTTAAAAATATTTATTTCAAGGACCTTTTCAAGTCGTCCATTTACAAATATGAATTTTAAGTACCTGCCAAGGCCATGGATCATTTAAAAGTATTTTTTAAATATTTTTATTTAAATGATCTGTTGAAGTATAGATATACTTTCTTACGCTAGAACTTAAAAAAAGAATGTAACAATCTTAGATTAAATTTTATAAAATTTTTCTTCAAAGGCATCCTGGATTTTTTAAAAGAAATTGCTCCAAGGATATGGTAGATTTATTCTATTTATTATATTATTTCTTTTCAGGACCTTATCAAGCCACTTTTTTTAAGAATATTTATTTCAAGGACCTTCTCAAGTCTGAATTTGTTTAAAAAAAAATTACTTTAAGGATTTTTGTAAATATTTACTTAAAGGACCTATATAAACGTTGATGTGTTTACAAATATTTCTTCCAAGGACCTCCTTACGCCTGAACTTTTTAAAATTATTTTTTGAAGCACCCTCCCAAAAGCGGATTTTTAAAAATATTTCTGCAAGAATATAGCAAATTTAATTGAAAAAAAAAATTATTTCTTCAAGGACATCCTGGTTTTTTTAAAGAAACTGATCCAACGACATGGTATATTTCTATAAAATAATTTTTAAAGGCATAGAAGGCATGATATTTCTTTCCGGAACCTTCTCAAGCTTTGACTATTAAGCATATTTATTTTAAGGAGCTTCTTGAATTTGTTTAAAAAATGTGTATTTTAAGGACACTGCCCGGACGTGGATCTTTTGTAAATATTTATTTTCCGCACCTATCGAAAAGTAGATATGTTTACAAATATCTCTATCAAGGAATTATTTATCACGTTGATTTAAAAAAAAAAAAAAAAACTTCAAGGATATCGACAATTTAATTTAAGAAATATTTTTTCAAGGAATTCTTGATTTCTCTAATATATCTTTCCAAGGCGTAATATTTTCTTCAGGAGTCTCTCAAGCGTA